>NC_092816.1:105335074-105641011 GCF_023375885.2 Dermacentor andersoni | reverse complement strand
TAGTTCTTGTGCCCTCTCTGTCGTAGCTACCAACATGTATACCTGCGCTTTCCATATTAAATAGGGGATAAGAAAGCTTTGTTTCCACTAACAATTCGACCTTACCTCTTAAAGGTGAGGGCATACGTTTTAGTTAAAGGAGAAATCAAGCACCCTTTATGCACCCACCGTATGGGCGCTAAAGATGTTTAAATCTATGGTGGGTGGCGCATATCTTAAGTCAATCAATCAGTCGTCCGTACGTAGCACTTCGCCATTTGAGCGAGGCTGCTCGTCTCGATTCGTAAATAAAAAAAAATCCTAGAGACGACCGATAGTGATAGTCAACGACAGCGTTAGCTTCTCTGAAATCCACCAGAAGACCGTTGAGCGGCATTTTATGTAAACCGTCTGAAGGATGCAGAAGCAACGAGCTCGCGACACATCCGGGAGGAAAGTGGCGTGAAACGCAACGACACCATCCCGTGACCCCACCCCGCGGCGCGCGCGACCGCGGAGTAAATACATAGGTATGCATGCATATAGAACCATTAAAGGCTAGGTGGCGCGCACCGCCGCCGCCCGATTCAAAGGGTTGAGCCTCAATCATCCATCCATCCATCCATGCACTGCCATGCCGGGCGACAAACCGAGCAAGCAAAGGCGCCATAGCCTGGCAAAGAAAACTTGGCGTCGAAAGCTTCGATTTAATAAAGGGCAAGCGCATATTGACTGCAGATCGAGAGGATATTTAGGTGCCATTTAGGTGTTCCGTTGCGAAATTCCGTGGAGAGCATATACAGTATATGTAGGGTGTCCCAGCTAACTTTCGCCAAGCTCTTGAAAAAAAATAGAAAGGATTAAAAAGTGACGGTGCAAGACACGATTTCAAGAACTATGGTATTCGGTCGTCAGAGGTCTGGCGACCGAACACTGTAGGTCTTATAATTGTATCTTGCACCGTGTTTCTTATTCTTTCCGTCTTTCTTTCTTTGTTGAACGGCTCGGCTAAAGTTAGTTGGGAGGCCCTGTAATGTGGACGGCTCTGGAACAATTTTGACGACCTTGGGTTCCGCAACTTGAATCTAAACAATTTGCACACGACAGCTTTAGCCCACATCGGTGTGCGAACGCAGGAGCCGGCTAACTTGATAATGATCAAAGAAAGTTTGGCTCACTGAACGACGTAGCCTGCTCCACAACGTCAGTTCGCATGTTTTATGTCTATACGATGGCTGCGCGGATGAAGTTGATTGGCGTGTTTGATTGTAATGTAATCTTGTATTCATTGTATGGCTGGCACAGTGCTTTTTATGAAAGTTTAGTAATGCTAAATGTGTTTCGTCTCCATTGCTGATGGGTGGCTGGAGCCCAGTCAAGCTGCAGTGTGGCAGCTTTTTCTTAGGCCATCTTTTTTGCCTTGTAAAATTACGAAATAACGTTGCTTTGATTGATAATCATCGCGCTTTTGCTGCTATTTTCGAGTTTGTTTGCGAACAGTTGACGTATTGAACTGTTCGAAAAAGTACTCGCAAACTATTTGTATTTTACGAATAGCGACACTTATGGATGTGATCGTGGTAGACGATTTTCCAAGACGGCGCCCCTCGATGACTCGGGCTCACGCTGACGGTGCGAAGGAAGAGCCGGCGAACGGTGGAGGAAGCGTTTCTTTTAGCAGCAAAGCGTCTGCCGGGGCTGCGCCCGGACAAATGCCTCGTCTCATCCCCTGAGTCAATCTCCACACCCTCCGGCGGAGTCACACAAGAACCCCAGCAAAACAATCACGCGTACATTCTTAGACTGTGCTAGCTGCTTTCTCCCGCATCTACGGGAGTGACACGACATTCTATCAAACCCCGCAAGCATTTAAAGTTACGCGCTATGAGAAAAGTGCCGACTCAATATACTGCACTAGCGGGCGAATTCATTTCAAAGGTAGGGGAAAAGCAGGCTGGTGAGCAAGCAATTGGCAACTACGAAGTCGATTCTGAAAACCCTAGAGGGGAGATGTTGGTAGAATTCACGAAAAGGAATAAGCTACGAACAATGAACACCTTCTTCAGAAACCGTAGCAATAGAAAGTGGACCTGGAAAAGCCCTAATGGTGAAACAAGGAATTAATTTGGTTTCATGCTTTCTGCCAATCCCAGCATAGTGCAGGATGTAGAAGCGTTAGGTAGGGTAAAGTGCAGTGATCATAGGTAAGTGAGGTCAGTTTGAAGGGAGAAAGAGTAAAATTGGTCAAGAAGAAACATGCCAACCGAGACGCAGTAAGAGTAACAGGAGACCAGTTCAGGCTGGCACTTGCAAACAAATATGCAGCCTTACAACAGCAACATCAACATGACGTAGAGGTAATGAATGAAACCGTAAGTAGGCTGGCTTCCGAAGCAGCATTTGAAGTGCGTGGCAACGCACCAAGGCAACCAATAGGTAAGCTCTCCCAAAAAACGAAGGACCTAACAAAGAAATGACAAAGAATGAAACTGTCCAACTCAAGAAATCAAATTCGCTGAAAGGATATTCGAAATTATAGCGCAAGAAAGACTGAGGAAGCAGTAAAGAAATGGCCAGGCTTAGCTTGCTTAAGCCAAGAATGCGTTGCATATTTGGGAGTTGGGAGGACGGGAGTCAGGTGGTGGCTGCGGCCGCGCGCGACCGCGCGAGTTGGGGCCCAGCTTTTCCTCCGTGACGTCACGCGCCGGCGCAGCGCCCCTAGCGGGAGGAGCGGGAGTCAGGTGGTGGCTGCGGCCGCGCGCGATCGCACGAATTGGGGCCCAGCTTTTGCTCCGGCTGTCGTGACGTCACGTCACGTGGTTGCGCTAAAGGTCAATGGTGGCTGTCTGGCCGCGCCCAAGGGCTGAACTGAGTGATTGCAATATGCAACGCATAAAAATGGACGTAGCATGAAATCAGTGAGAAGAAAACTTGGCATAGGACAAACCAAGGTGTATGTACTGAAATATAAGCAGGGTAATATCATCCGCAATCTATAAGATATAGTCAAAGCAGTGGAAATATTCTATACTGACCTGCACAATACCCAGATCAGCCAGGATAGCTCCATTGGAAGTAGTAATGAACAGGTTACAGAGGCTCCTTCTATAACTAACGATGAAGTTAGAGGGGCCTTGCAAGACATGAAACGGGGAAAAGCAGCAGGAGAAGATGGAATATCAGTCGCTTTAATCAAAGATGGAGGAGACATCAAGCTTGAAAAGCTTGCGGCCCTTTATACGAAATGTCTCACGACTTCAAGGGTCTCAGAAAAGTTGGAGAATGCCAACATTATACTAATAAAAAAGGGGTTAAAAATATAAAAATTATACGCCCATTGGCTTACTCCCACTATTATATAAAATAATCAGCAAGATAATTTCCAATAGAATACGGGCAACACGGGACTTCAGTCAACCAAGGGAGCAGGCTGGCTTCAGGAAGATATATTGTGCAATGGATAACATCCATGTAATCAATCAGGTAATCGAGAAATATGCACAGTACAATCAGCCTCTCTATATGGATTTCATAGATTACGATATGGCATTTGATTCAGTAGAGATACCAGCAGTCATAGAGGCATTACGTAATCAAGGGGTACAGGACGCTTGCGTAAATATCTTGTAAAGTACCGACAGAGATTCTACAGCTACCTTAATTCCCCACAATAAAAGTAGGAAGATACCTATAAAGAAAGGGGTCAGTGAAGGAGACACAATCTCTCCAATGCTATTTACTGCGTGCTTGGAAGAATTATTCAAACTATTAAACTGGGAAGGCTTAGGAGTAAGGATCAGTGGCGAACATTTCAGCAACCTTCAATTTGCAGATGACATTGTCCTGTTCAGCAACACTGTGAACGAGTTACGACAAATGATAGAGGACCTTAACAGAGAGAGTGTGAGAGTGGGATTGAAGATTAATATGCAGAAGAAAAAGATAATGATGAATCATTAATGATCAGCAAGGATAATGATCAGCAAGGGAACAAGAGTTCGGGGTCTCCAGTCAGTCTATAGCGTTTGCGAAGGAATATGTGCACCGAGGTCAATTACTCACAGGGGACCCTGATCATGAAAAGGAAATTTAAAGAAGAATAAAAATGGGTTGGAGCGCATACGGCAGACATTAGCAGATCCTGACTGGAAGCTGACCATTATCACTAAAAAGAAAGGTGTACAATGAGTGCATTCTACCGGTGCAAACATATGGGGCAGAAACTTGGAGACTGACAAAGAAGCTAGAAAACAAGTTAATGACCGTACAAAGAGCGATGGAACGAATAATGACAGACGTAACATTAAGAGACAGGAAGAGAAATGTGCGGATCAGAGAGCAAACGGGGATAGCCGATATTCTAATTGATATTAAGAGAAAGAAATGGAGCTGGGCAGGTCATGTAATGCGTTAGATAACTGGTGGATCATTAGGGCTACAGTATGGCTGCCAAGAGAAGGGAAACGCAGTCGAGGACAGCTGAAGACTAGGTGGGGTGACGAAATTAAGATATTCGCAGGCGCAAGTTGGAATCGGTTGGCGCAGGACAGGGGTGATTGGAATCGCAGAGACAGGTCTTAGTCCTACAGTGGACTTGAAGTGGGCTGCTGCTGCTGATAATGGTGGTGCCGGGAGCCATTGGTCATCATCCGACTGAGAGAGCAATTATGGATCATTGGTACCCTGCAGCATGATGATGATGACGACGACGGCGGCGACGATGGTATGGCGTTTTTTCCCTTTCTAGCGGGCGGACCTATATGTCACATCGTAGCAGTAATAACGCGATTAATTATTAGGGAAAAAAGGGAAAAGAATTGAAAACAAGTACAGTCACGATGCTAAAGGATTCGACACCGACGATTCTGACACCGACGCCTGTGGTGGTTGCTGACTGTCGATTGGCTCCTGGCCTTTCATCGCCATCGGTTTCCAGCGTTCGAGGCGTCGCTTCGTCACTGCGACTGCCTCAATGCGGCCAGCCTAGAGGCCTCATCAAAGCCGAGTGCCTGCCCCAGAGACGTCTTGCGACGGTGATTACCCACTTGTTCGCATTCTAGCCCGATATGCTCAATTGTTACCTCCCCGTTACCACATGCTCGACACAGTACAGTGCACACACTTTCGCGGAATGTTCGTTGCCGTGTAAGCGTTCGCAATGCTCCTGCTCCTCGCCTCGAAGAGCAGTGAGCTTCCGACGCTGTTGTACAAGTCGACGGTCCCGATTGCACTTATATGGTTGCGGTAGACAGATAGCGCGTACTTTTGGGCGAGTGCCTGCCGCCGCGTTACATTCGCTGCATCTTGCACTTTCTGGCACGCCACCTCTACGTATTACCTATCCGAGTCGACTTGCACTGCGTTCTCGAGTAGGCCGCACTTCTGTTCGAGGTAGTGTACAAGCCTGACCCACTTGGGGTGGACGAATGTTACCGGCAGGTACTTGACTACGCATCTCGCCCATCTCTCCATGCTCATGAGCTGTAGGTGACTGTCGTATGTCAACTTGCTGGAAACTTCTCGCGCTTCAAAGCTTGACCATTCTAGATTACCTTGCACAGCTTAGTTGACAACAGCTCTATGGCGACTCAGGGGAATTCGGCCTAATTCCCATTGTCGACGTTCCAGTTGGTCCTAACATTTCGCCGACGGGCATACAACTACAATCGCAAAAGGTAACGCAGAGACGTGGATGATATTGAATAGGTCTCTGACCATTAGGTAGTGACTGCAGCTCCACTGGCATCGGCGTCGTAGTATGAGAGAAGGGCTGTTTGGACTATCGTCTCCACGCGCACTCCGCAGATTTGACTATCACAGCGCATGCAAACGCCTAGATATTTGAGCAATGAGCCCCCGAGCAGTGTCTCCAGCTCCGCCCGACCGCAAGACCCCTCCGTCATCCGTATAGCGCCCTCTGCATGGATAACAGTGGTCTTACGTACATTGAAGGTTTTTATCTGATGACAAAAATCTACATTGCTTCCATAGCGATAATCCACAATACTTCAATAAATGAACCAGTAGTCACGGTGGTGCAGCCATACATGTTTCTTCTGATCTTGCTTATCGAAGAAGACGTGGCCAATGCTTTACCGTTACTAATTGCGAACCTATTTGGATTAAATTCGATAACTGCTTTCTTGCTCAAGACAACAGGAATTTCATGTCTCGCTGCTCATATTTTTCATGGTGTATCACTAGACAAAAAGAAAAAGAACGTTATGATGGGTGATATAAACCTTCATTTACTCAATGAAACATCACCCATTTGTATTAACTATACTATAGTTTGTTCCGTACCTACGGATCTGATTGCTTATTTGAAGTTCCAACATGCGAAGTCTCTAATGGCACAAGTACGCTAATTGATCACGTTGCTTCGAACTCGCTTCATTCACCAGAGGCGAAAGTTCTGGGCGTCGACATCAATGATGCGTAAAAGATCAGCTTGGAACGATAGCGCACAGGTGAGTCTGCGGACGCCATTTTCGCGAAAGACGAAGCTTTACTCTGGAGGGAGCCCTCCGCTCTGTTATGGCTGTGCCGACTACGTATGAATTGAACCAGCGTCAAAGCAATCAATTGTTTGTACTTTTTAAATACAAATAATGTGTATGCGGCAGCGTTGCGTTGATTTCTTTTGTTCTTTGCACGTTTTCGCTCGAACGAGGGGAGAACTCTTATTTTCCTTCATAAATAGTTAAATAAAAAGCGAAGCAACATCGCGCACATCGCAGCTGCGACCTGCAGAAAAGCTTGTCGAGCTTCGAAAAGCGACCTGCCGACGAGACCACTTGTCAAGGTCATTTTGTCAAGGAACGCGGGTTTCGAAGTATGGCACTATACCATATCTCGCTACACAAAAACTTGCACTCGCATGCCTTGTACCTTTGACTCTGCTGCGAGGAACTGCTGGTAGAGCTGAGTATAGACACAATGTGGTCGAAGTAGGCTGCGAATGCTAATCGCATTAATTAAGACGACAGACAGGCGGTGTCGTACATGCGCGTGCAAGATCCCTCGCAACTTGGAACTTTGAGGGCGCTTCATGCTGCACTTGAGCGAAAGACATGCGAAAGCATGGGAGGTAAACTCCGCTTGGTCCCTCTATATGTGACTCGTTTGTGCTTTACTCTGTTGTCTCTAATGATCATTGTCTATGCCATGTCATGTCTACTCTCTGTGGTTCATTTGTAAGCGACCTGTTGAGCGACCACAGACTGTAGCGCATGTCACGTACTCGAGTGGCACTTCAGTTGCGCCTTTGTACCCACAGAAAAAATTTGGAGGACGCTTCAGCTTCGCCTTTACAGCATTCAATGATCCCTGACTGCTTCTCACGCTTCCCGGGAACTGCACCTTATTTAGAAAAAGAACAAAACTTTATTAGTAGAAAGAACTTCGTTGCCCCTAAAACGGGGTAACGCCGTGCGGTCGGGCCCCTATTCCAAGGCACCGCTGGCCCTCGCCATCCTTTCTGCCCTCCGGACGAGCTGAGCTGAGCTGAGCTGAGCTGAGCTCTGAGCTGACCCCCGAGGGCGGAGCTGGATAGCAATGCCTCCCGCCTCGCTCTCGTGTTATTATCTTCTTGTTCTTCTGTGTGAGCTGTGCACTCCCATGTGATGTGGTAGAACGTTGGTGTGCTCCCACACCACGGGCATATGTCCTTGTATGCTGTTGGGTAGTATATGTGCAATTTATGTAGGTTTATGTATGTGTCCGTTTGGAGCCTGCGTAACGTCGCTGAGTCCACGGCTGAAAGGTTCCTATGCGGGGCTGGGTAGAGCCTTCTGAATTCCCTGTAGTGTTGCAAGATCGCTTTATAATTTGGATCGATGGGTGTCGGGTCCTCCACGATGTTGCCATGGTCAGCTCGGCAATTAGTGAAACCTCGGGCCGCCTCTTCTGCATGGAGGTTCCCAGTAACACCCTCGTGTCCCGAGGCCCATGTTATAGTTTGGGTATACCTGATGTCAAGGTCTCTGTTGATTTCGGTAAGTATCCGGCGTGCCTTCGCGCCGATTTGTCCCCTCTGATAGTTCCTACATGCGGCCTGAGAATCTGTGACTATTGTTAGTGGAGCATTGCGCTCTATGCCTTCTCTTATAGCTAAGGCGATGGCTATCTCTTCGGCTTCTAAAATGGTTGCTCGGGAAACCGAAGCACAGGCCGTGATTTTCCCTTTACGGTTTACGACAACTGCCACCATGTTCTTTGCGTTGGCCCGATATGGTGAAGCATCCGTGAATCGTGCAGTGTCCAAGTATTTTGTAGTTTTGTCTATGTATTCTGCTCTAGCTTTTCTCCTTCCTGCGTGTAATGTCGGATCCATGTTTTGTGGTATTGGTGATACCCCATACAAAGCTCTAATCTGGCAGTAGACCTTTGGCGTTTTGATATATTTGTATGCATTCTCCAAGGCCGATTCTTTGAAGAAGAGCTCTGCCGACTGTCGTTTGCGCCAATCGACTCCTCTGCGCTATGAGTTGGGCTTCAGCCAGCTCATGAAATGTATTGTGGAGGCCGAGGGCTAGAAGTTTCTCATTTGAAGTGTTGCGTGGCAACCTCAGGGCTGTCTTATATGCCATCCTTATTATATGCCATCCTTAATAGCCTGGTCATCAGCAGACTAATGTACTCCCTGCCATACCATAAATAGGGAGGAAGAAGAAAAGGCTGATAAAATAATAAGGATGGCACCTTATGTAACTGTAATGTTTTCCTGGAAACGGTGGCGGCGAACGCTATGCACCAGGACGAGCTTTCTTGTAGAAACGCGGCCCCTTGCGTGGGCCGATCCCAGAGGTAGTGCGCCGCCGTGTCAAAAAAAAATTACATCTATTTCAGGTATCTGTTATTGTTTCGCACTTCTAATATTTAAGTTTCAGAAGTCTTAACATAAAAGACATGCGCTGTCGGTGTTTTGTTTCAAGACATTTGCTTGTGGGCTGTCATTCTCAAAATTCCGAGGAATAACTTTGTCAAGAATGCAAGACAAGGTACGAGCAACTTTCGGGATATAATGGTGTGGCAATATAACCCGGAACCTAACATCAAGACTGCTGTGCTAAGCATGCAACCTTGTGGCACGTCGTTCTCCCGGAAAAACAAACGAGAGAGCACACTGCCGATACGTATATGGAATGTTCGTTTGGACATGAAATAAGCGAGACAGTTCAGCATTTTGCAGCGGATTCTTAAAGCAGCGAGGTCACGTAAGATTCCAAATCTCCATGTGGCGTCATGCACTTTTAATTTCTAAATAGAAAAATACTGTCAGGCAGTGCTGTTTGTGTAAGAATACGTCACGTATTTGATGTTCAAGTCGGACGAGGTGGTCAGTCATTGAACAGCCTTTTTTATACCCGCACTGACGAAAATCAACGAATTTCCGTATGCCAAGAGTGGCAAATGTTAATCTCCCATTTACAACGCGTCCGTATGATTTTGCCATGCAGCTTGTCAAGGATGTGGGTCTGTAGTTGAGGTGATGTAGGGCTTTTACCTGGTTTTTGGAACGGCGCTGCTATTCCGTTTTTCCAATTTTTGTTTAGATTTCTTTTCAGATTCCCATACTTTATAGAAATATTCAGAGAGCCTCAACCGATGCTTCGGACAGATGTTGCGAGCATTGAGTAGTGGATGTGGTCAGGACCTACTGTGGTTTCTTTACCAGAAGACAGAACACTCTCTAGTGCGTGTAGAGTAAGCGGAGCCTTATATCCTTCCGTTGACGTAGAAGGCATTGGCAGTTTCTCCTTTTCTGCAGATTTCAGGAACGTGTCTGAATAGTTCGCCGAGCTGGAGACCTTATAACATTGCTCCCCAAGTATATTTGCTTGTTCCTATAATGTTGTGTGGGCGCCTGAAATTGTTAGTAAGGGCATCCTATATGAGTAGTCTCCCGTAAACTTCCTAACCTGTTCCCACATTCTTTTGGATGTGCTGTTAATTGAGGATACGTATTTATGCCATGATAATCTTTCGCCTTGTCTCCGGATATATCGAGCTCTCGCTTTGGCTTGTTTGTATTTCAGGGAATTGCCATACGTTGAGTATCTATACGCAAGATCTCCCAGGCCTTATTTTGCTGCTTTTTTGCTTCCGCACATTCAGGAGCTAGTCCACCAAGGATTCAGCTTTGTGCGAATAATGCCTAAAGACTGTGGAATAAATAGCCTTTTCAGCTGCGGCTATGATACACTCAATAAGCTTTCCACTGATTTCAACAATGCGGAGGAGCCCTCCGCTCTGTCGAAATGGGCTCCTCCAGCTAGGAATTTTCCGTGAAAACAGAGCTGTCTGAAATTTGCAGTTCCCAACGGCGCGCCTTGTGAGATATAATGGGTAGCGTTGGTGTGAACTTGATTATAACAGGCAAATGATAAGTGCCATATGAAGTGTCCAGTACTTCCCATTTAAAATCGGTAAAAACATCCGGTGAGCAAAATTCCAGATCAAGGCAGCAAAAATTACGTGAACGCGCTGAAAAAAATGTTGGCGCACCTGAGTTCGAAAGACAGATGTTGTTTGTTAAAATAGAATCTTCGACAAGTTGCCCTTATTGGTCAGTTCTATCGCTGCCTCAAAGAGTGAAATGAGCATTAAAATCGCCTACTAAAACAAAAGGCTCCGGCGACGGTCTGTTAAATTTCCCAGGTCTCGGGTGGTAAAATGAGTGCGGGGTGGAATGTACAGTGAACAGATGGTGACAGTTTGATATGATAAAACGGTGACCGCTTTTCGCCTAGCTCTTACAGGTTATGTAACAGAGCGTTTCGTGTGGGGATGCCGCCTTGCGCAATAATAGCCACTCCTCCAGATAGAGGGCTGGAGCGTTCGCGGTCTTCTCGTAGGGCAGTAAAAGCTTCGTTGAAATGTGTATTTTTGGGGCCGAAGTTTGTTCCTTAAAGGCAAAATGCTACTGGCGGTAACGTGTTCATTATATCTTTGATGTCGCCTAGATTGTGGATCAGGCATCTTCAATTCCAATGAATGATTCAAGTCATTTTAATGGAATTTAAGATATTTACTTATGGGTGAGCTTAGGTTGTAGGTGACATGTATTAAAAAGTTGATTACTCTCACCGAGGGTGGTTACCATTGAGGTTGCCTGTCCTTTTTTTGGCGCAGTTACAAGAAGTTTGTTCTTCTTTGAGCGTTTCAGGGATCGCGGATTTTTCGGCGTCGATGACACCGAAGTTTTCGGGTGGTCGCCTCCTCCGAGGCGCTAGACCACCGAGAGCCAGGCGTCGGGACGCGCGTCTCGGGCCGTGGAGTTCGGTTCAACTTTGGGGCCCGTGAAACTGCGGTCTGCCGGTGGCGCCTTCAATGATGATGGAGTAGCACTGGCTGCTGCCGCCAAGGGGGCGGATGGAGGTTCTACAGGAATATCGTGCGCAGACCCTGTAGACTCCGGACACCCGTGTGGCGCTTCCCCCTGCCGCGCCGCACTGGCGCAGCTTACTTGAGGTAAGTGCCCTAGCCTTTTCCTCGCTTCACAAAATGAGGCCTTTTCTTTTACGGCAATTGCGATTATTTCTTTTCCTCTCTTCCAGCAAGGGCAGCTCCCTTGCAGTTGACACATTGTGCAGGAGCATTGCAGTTATTAGAAGGACGGTCATTGGCACTGCACATCGCGCACGCTTCTTTTCCTCTGCATGATTGTCATGCATGCCCGAACCTATGGCACTTTAAGCACCGCCTCGGGTTCGGTATGTATGGTCTGACGTTGATTTTCAGATATCCTTCGTCAAATGAACTGGGCACAGTACTGGTACCAAGTGTGAGAATCGCATGTATCGTGGTGATTCGTTGGTTGTTTCGTCGGAATGTTATTCTTTGTACATTAATTACGTTTTAATCTTGGAATCCTCCGAGGAGCGCTTCGTTCCTGAGGTTCAGGAAGTCTTTTTCTGACGTAACTTTCCTGCTTGTGTTGAGTGAGCGATGTGGAGGGATTGTCGCTTTAATGTCACCGATACCGGTGAGTTCAGAGAGCTTTTCCAGTTGATCTTTCTTGGTCAGTTTGAGGAGGAGGTCTTCGCTAGCCATCTTTGAGGCTTCGCAGTCAGGTCCAATCGCGTTCGCTAGGCATTTAGAAGTTAGGAATGGTAAAAGTTTTCTTATGTTTGTGTTGACTCACTGTGAAGAACATGGTGCTTTGGAAATGTGTCTTCCTTCGGTTTCAAAATAAGTTGCTTCGGTACGACCTCTTTTCAGAGGCCGATCTGAAAGTAGGGGGGACACTTCTGCCATAACATGGTTTCAAAATTCGGCGGCGGTGGTAGCCACCCACCACCGAGCCCAACAAGGGGACGCTACAGGTTCCTAGCAACCTGCAATCTGCAACCCCCAGGATTCCCCTTTCCACAGAAATGGCTCAGCCGTGCACGGCTACACGTGGGAGGGTCCGACTCTCGTGTGCTCGGGCACGTGGTGTCGCAACGCACCAAACCCCTGCTGACGCAGCCGCCGCTGCGAGGTGGGTACATTTAAATCCGGATCACAACATATGGGTGTTGCATTAAGCGGTGTTAATTAAGGCCTGCAAATGGCTACACATAAGTGTCCGCATTTACAGAAGAAGTTGTCAGGTTGGAAAAGCTAGCAAGAGCAAGTGTGAGCCAACCGTTACGCGTAATGATAGAAAAAACGGTCGACTAATGGCACAGCTATTAATAACGAAAATCTTTGTGTAACCGTCCACTAGTCTTGATATTACAGAGTATATTGAAGAGAACCAAGCGCGCTGGACATCTGCAGAAACATCGAATCACGTAGTGGTGCTGAAATTTGATTGAGTTGGTGTTGGTTCATTCTGGGAATGGTGTGAAAGGAACGTTCAGTACTACTGTCAGCGCTGTAATTGCCTTTCCGTATATTCATGACACAACAACAACAACAACAACAACGCCGACGACGACGACGGCAATTTCGCCCAGCCTGTCAAGCTGTGAACATGGTGACCCGCGCACTTTACATTTTTCTGCTCCAAGGAACTGCAAATTTTAAACCGTACTCGAACAGCCTTCTTCTTTAACTAATGTTTTTCTTTAGAATCCCTTTAAACGCATGGCACGCACCATTCTTGCCCGAGACATGCACGGCAACCTCCCCCATATCCGCCCCATACCAGAGCATAGTCACTGAAGTTGGACGCCGGAGCTGGATAAGCGCGTTCGTAAAACAAACACGGCACTCACCCACCGGGAATCGTGAGACCCCCCTCCCTCGTCAAACGCAAGGAACCCGCACGCGTTGTTCGGGGAAGTGGGCGCTATATATCAAGCGTCCGTGTCTAAACACCACCACCACCGCCACCACCGCCAGCCTACCCTCCTGCCGAGGAGCAAGTAAGCTACTTGCGCTCGCGTGTATGCGTATACAGCGAGCATATACCGCGTAGCGCCCGCCCACCCAGGCCTCCCGCATAAGATACGGGAGAAGCAGCTCCTAGACTCTCCCCAGCATAGACAAAGGACAGGCTCTGTTTGGCGCAACCAAAACCTTCATTGGGCGCAACTGGCCTCCCCCCAGTTCCTCTCCAGCCTCTTTACGTCCAGCGGGACGGACGCCTTTTGTTTGGGACGTAACGAAAAAAAAAAAAAAAGAACTAGCGCTTCGCTTCTTCCGCGCGGGCCGCAGTTTGGGAAAGAAGCTTTCTCCGTCGTGCCACACGTGGTTCAAATTAATCCTTTCAACGCCCATCAGGGCCAGTAACTTTGTTCTCGAGAAATCAAGGAAACAAACAAAACGAAAGAGAAGGAAACAAAAGTTAACGGAGCGCTCGCGTCTAGAGTTCGCTTCCTCGCGAGGAAGCGTTTCGCGCATGAGAGGTCCTCGTTGGCTCCCAGGGGGTTGCATCATGGGGGCCCGTTACAACGGGCCCTTCATTCGCTGTGATATATTCCCAGTTTATGACTGTTTTGATGGCCAGTGAAGTGTAACGATGCGGTCGCGATGCGGGCGAAGGCTTATCGCCATGTGTAACGGCATCGTCATTGAGCCATCTGCTCCCTTCGGGCTGAGACATAACGCACCCTGCCCTGCTTCTTTCATTCATTCATTTTTTATTTTTTCTGCTTCGTCGAACAACGGATTTCTTAACGTTGTCTTTCGTAGCCGGCGTGTGTCAGACCGCTTACAGTAGTGTATAACCCAGCTACCTCTACGGCGGTGGCTAAGGGGCTTTCGCATTATGCTGCTGAGAACGAGGCCCCGGGTTCGATTCCCGAACGCCGCGGCCGCATTCCGATTGGGACGGAATGCGAGAACGCTCGTGTGTACTTAGATTTAGGTGCACCTGAAAGAACCCCGGATGTTCTAAATTTATTCCGGAGCATTTCAAGACCGTGTCACTTGTGGTTTCAGTTGTTCCTCTGGGACGTACAAATCACACGAATTGAATCAAGCTATGGGTGTCCTCATTTGTTTTCTTGAAGAGTTCGCGGCATCGAACGAGCTTTCGCACAGTGCGGCAGAGGTGTCTGAGCACGGGAGGGTACTAATAGTGAACGGAACGCTAATGTTCGAAAATAACAGGCTTCGAATATCGAATCGTATACCGAATATTTTATCGCTTCTAAACAAAGTAGAATACAAAAAACTCTCGTGGGGTCTGTTTGGCAACCAAGAAAGGCTTATTTATGTTATTTGAGACATTTAATGCAGTTATCAATTGGATTATTGCTTACTTGAAAAGCTTGTAAATAAGAACAAAGGAAATGTGACTGTATCTGGTGCACTATGGCAATGACAAGTCCACTTGTGGAAACGTTGGCTCACGCTTTTACCGTGTTCTCGTTCTGCTCACTGTCTTTAATTTTCATCTTCTGCCTTCCCTTTGTTTTACATGGCGATGACATTAATTCAGCAAACAAGAAGCATGTCAGCAGATGCACATAGACCTGTTGTGCTCATTGAAGGAACAAATAAGCTCATTACCATACAGTAGCGTACACCGTTTTAAGATGGATACAGGCATGGTGGCATTGCCCAAATAATCAGATTTGCCTAAATCTGCAGAGAAAATTCGTAGGCTGGTTAAGAGGAAGCTTTAGCTCAGGTGCTTCTATCTAAATACATGTAAAAGGAGAACGCATTTTTTCGGCAACCACAGCACTAAACATGACGAGGTTTGTTGCATTTAAAAGAAAAACTTAAAATCTAATGACTGATGGTTCTAGACTGGGCGCTGATATGATCTTGACCAGGTCAGGTGGGTCTTCCCCGCAAGAATCAGGAAACGACAACGAAGCCGGCCATCGTGATGATGAAAAAAAGTAGAAAATGTTGTATTCACTTCATTAATGCATGGTTGTGACTGTCATCCGAGTCTCGAGCGGTTCTGATTAACACGGGGCTAGGACGGCCTTAAATAACTTCTGGCGGTCCTGTGGTCGTCGACGTCTTCTTGGGGAGCCTGTGGGAATATTAGCGCTTTCGTCAGGTTCTGTCGTCGACGACCTTGCGCCCTTCGGTTTGTCTTCTCTTCGTCGATCCCTTTGTGTCAGCTCGGGGAATAAATGGGATGAGGCTGTTTCAGAGAAGATGGCAATTATGTCGACATGGGAACACTCGCTTGAACGCTTCTCAAACTTGACAGGTCGATGGCCTGACTTACCGTTACAGCCTTTTCTGAGACGAGGTAAATCATCTTGGATTGGGAACGTACGTGAATGTCTCTCACACTTGACAGGTCGATCATAGCAGCGCCTACATTGTATATGAGGCACACGACATTGACGAAATAGCTACAGCTGAGGACGCACGCTTTCAACGTTCAAAAAAGCGCAGCGAAATCAAGGGACTCGCCATTGCAAATAGTATGACAGGCTGCCAATTTTCATCAGCAGACGACTCCCTGCATGAAATGGGTGCGGGCTCGAAACAAGAGACCTACAGTTGTTCGCCGCCTCCAAGCTGCGATGAGGCTTCGGAAACAAACATATGTAAGTTTGCACAAATGATTTTTCACATAAGTTATCAATTGAATGTCTATCTGTCTAAGTGCTCAGTGTGCAAAACTTCTTTTCTTTTTTAGGACCGGAGGTTCCTCTGCAGATATACCTCACGATGTAAGATGTGCAGGCACTTGAGACCGACAACCGAAGACTCCCTTCAGAGCTGTGCAAGTTGAAGGGAAAAAATATTCGAGGAATTTCGGAGTCATCACTGCGCGAGGACAATGGAAAAGTATCTTTTCTACACTGCATGGGTTGCTCAACTTTTCTATGTTGTGGGCAATGTTTCAGTATATAGAAGGTGGGGTGAAGCACACGCCACAGAATGGGCTACCCAAATTTGAAGAGTTTGTTGCGTTTTTAATGAAGCTTAAGTTAAACTTGCCACGCTATAGGACCTTGCATATAGGTTTGGTGTCTCGTAAGTGACCATAAGCAGGACTTTTGATAAGTGGCTTGATCCTGCGTTCTGGAGACTTAAGTATCTGATATCATGGCCGTCCAGTAGCGATATTCAGAGGACCATGCCACAGACATTCTTTGATTACTTTGGGTGAAAGGCAGCAGTTACAGTCGAACGCATCAAAATTATGATTGAAAGGCCATCGTGCTAGCTCCCAAGAAGTGAAACATGGTCGAATTATAAGAAATGTAAAAGTGCAAAGTTTAATAGGCATATGCCCGCGGGGTTCCATATCATTCATTTCTGAAGGCCGGGGAGGCAAGACCAGTGATCACGGAACACCGTGACATCCTGGACGAATTGTCGCAAGAGTATATAATTCTGGCTGATCGAGGATTTGACGTTGCTGACTCAGTAGGTCTATTCTGTGCTAAGCCGCATATAGCTGCATTTACTAAGGGCCAGAAGCAGCTGACAGCTGTAGACGTTGAAAAAAACGAGAAAGCTGGCCAACGTTCGAATCCACGTGGAATGAGTGATTGGCCTTGTGCGCAACAAGTATCTCACAATGAAGGCTGTTCAGCCAATCGATAATGTTGCCTCCAAACCAAGAGATGAGCACACGCCTCTTGACAAGATAGTAACTGTCTGCTGTGCTCTCACAAACCTGTACCCATCAGTGGTTCTTGCGAACTCCAATGAGTGACTCTAGCTTGATCTTTACAGCACTTTCCCTCTGAACTTAACAATGTCACTAAACTGACCTCTTACCCGCCGTGGTCGCTTAGTGGCTATGGTGTTGGGCTGCTGAGCACGAGGTCGCGGGATCGAATCCCGGCCACGGCGGCCGCATTTCGATGGGGGTGAAATGCGAAAACACACGTGTACTTAGATTTAGGTGCACGTTAAAGAACCTCAGGTGGTCGAAATTTCCGGAGTCCTCCACTACGGCGTGCCTCATAATCAGAAAGTGGTTTCGGCACGTAAATCCTCATAATATAATTAATTTAATTTTTAAACTGTCCTCTTTAGAATCTAGAACTTCGGTTGAAAGACTGAAGTTTATTATTCATGATTTTGTTAGCATAAACAAAAATGATTGCTTTGTGTACAACCAAACACCTATTTTAGGCACAGACACAGCATGTACATTACTCTTCCTTTTGTCTTTACCAAATGCTTTACATTTAGCTGTTTTGCTAGAGCTATCAATGAGTAGAACAGACTGTCGGACGCTACTGTGAAACTACCATCTTTAGGTGATTTCCTAAAAAATTAAGAGTATATGTTTTCCTTAAATTGGCACTTCACATCTGTTGAGCTCATGCGTGTATGTCTGTAATATAGGCATAAGTCAACATTTTTTCCATTGTTTGTGCAACTGTTCGGCAATGCAGGCACTGCTCAATGTTCGTGCTAATGTTGGTGTAATTTGGAAAACAACAATCTCTTTTATTTCTCCTGCACCACTTGTTCTGCATCCCTTATTCTGCATCCTGTGGAGAAATTTTGAACTACACTTTCTTTTGTTTTTTACTGTATTCATCCCATTCCTGTAATGGCCCTTTGTTGAGTTGACAGGATCAATAATTAAATGAACAACATTGTTATAATGAAATTGTAGGAATGTAAAAAATGTATTTGGTACCTTTATAGGCATGTGCAGGGCTTTCTATTAGAGGGGCCAGACGTTTTTTGCAATGTTTGACTCCCATTTTCTCCAAAAGCTTTCGTGATACAGGTCTCGTCATTGAAAATTTTGCGTGCTGTACCACTTCCAATAGCGCAGGCCAATCATGTTCAGCAAACGAAAAAAAGGATAAATTCATCGTCATTGATCTAAACTGTTTATGAGACCAAAGCACCCGACAGAAGCCGCAAAACAAGCTGATCTGCAATACTCTGCCATGTTGACAGAGCAGTTAAATAATAACATCTCTGGTGCTGCCTGAAAGCCAGATTCCTAAGACAGCCCAAAAGGCAATGCCAATCCACAGCATACAGCACTTTGTATGCTGTATAAAAAGATTATAAAGTCAAACTTTCATACTGTGAAGTTTTACTTGAAGTTTCAGTCACAATATAATTGCACAGGTTCCCAAAACAGTCCCGGTAGGTAGCATCTTATCGATAAGAAGTCACAGATTAGAGCGATTGTAGCAGCGTTCCGATCACCGTGATGTGTCTTGACAAGGGCAGTATGAAGGCGATGATGTGACGACGACGATGTGACGATGACGATGCAACCACGAAAGCATGAAACTTGAACTAACTCGTTGCATGGACAATTTGTTCATTAGTCAGGGCTGATGGCTTGGTTATTTCTCCTGGCGGACAGTCCTCGCAGTACCAGTGCTTTTGCTTTGGGGCCCTCTTAATACCGATGCAAGTGTAATGAAACCCCTGGTATTTGCACTGTGGGTCATCGCACGCTAGCATTTTGCCATATTTCGGGCCTCTGCAAAAGCAATATGCGTTTTCTTCTATGTTGTCAGCGGAGCTATTTGTTGTCGCTTTCGCGTGAAGTAAACTGCGAACAATGCCGGCACGATGACATGCGCGAAAAGTTTCTTCGCAGCTGGCACTAAAGTAAAAAAATGCTTCGTCCTTGAGAACCCTCTCTATGTGCCAGATAATGGGGACCACACTACAAAGTCACAGTCTGCAACATTACACATCGCCATCTGAGCCTGAACCTGAAAGACGTATAAGTGTGTCCTCTTCACGATCTGATTCCTGTTCAAATCCTTTAGGCAAAAGTTTCGATCATTGCTTCTCTTAGGTATCACACTACTAGCAAGGCTGTAAGGACACTTTCGCAACACCTTCACCACAGCATTTGCACTTGACCATTGCATCCGGCGTGGCAGCAAGGTAGGGGTATTGTGTACTTAAAGAGGCCCTTAGTCTGAAGTGCTTGAAGCTTGTGTGCTGCTGCACCATTTCTTTTGCATATGTCCTGATGGCGTCACGTTCATGTTGCAGTCCCCATGTTGTTGATACAGCAGTCAACTTGTGCCGTTCTAGGTAGCATATTTTCTTCAGCAGGCTGACTGAAGGTTCATTCAAGCTTGCGCAGCACAAACTCTTCAAGACGGAAGCGGTAATTCGCCCTGCGTGATGGTGATACCATTTCGAGCAGTTTGATTCTCCGCTTGTGCCGCCTTCAACATGGTCGACCATTTCTTGTGCGATGTGGAGGTTGGCAAGGAAATCTTCGCAACGTTTAGCGAGTGTATCCAGGTCCTCCGGGAGTGCCTCTACAAGGGACAATTCCTGAAGGACGCGTGGTTCTACACATTCTACACTACGTGGTGGCTGAAACACTGTACACGGGGTGCACCATGAAGAGAACTCGTTTAACTCCAGAATATGGAATTCTTGATTACAGAAAATTACTCCCTTCTTCTGTGGGAGAAGCTGACCTAGTTGATTGGGCCTGTGTCGAGCATGCTGGAACCTGTATGTCATTCACCTGTAAATGAATATTGGCCATCCTACGCTTATTCATCCTCGATGACGAGAAGTCCATGTCGTTGAGGCGCTTGTGCTCTGTGCCTGGGCTGCTGGTTGGAAGCCATGCGTTCCTCTTCTCTGTACATGTTCTTACATCTCAGGCACACAGCCGTCTCAGCAGCAAACAATATGGCACCGTCGTGGGAGCGAGCTTTTCCAGGTCCTGCCATGCATGTGCATCGGCTGTGACAACTTTTCAAGACAAACGTGGCTGTGACAACAAGAGCCATCAGCTTTAGCCAAAAACCAATATTTTAGTGGTGCCTCCCGGAATCTTTGGGAATGGCTGACCTGAAATTGAAAATAAAGTTTCGCTTGTAAATCAAGTTTCACAAACATTTCTGTATGTGTGACTTCATTCTGATATTGCCTCAAGAGCACACATTGCTTCTTGGCACACAATGGCACACATTAGCATGTAAAACCACAACTAATTTGGACCAATTAGTGGCTCATGTTCAGCTGCTGCAGCTGTCACAAACTCACGGTAAATACTGAAGATTACTGCATGCTTCCAATATAAAAGGCTACTTCTATTTCACGCAAGGAAATACGCATGCATGGATCTGCGCCGAACTGTAAACCAAAACGCGCATAAAGAAGCGAACACACGATTTCAAGCTTGGAGGAAAAAGTGCATATGGATGAACCTATGTGGCAAGAAAGCTGTTCGTCAATGGAGCAGCTCATAAAATACTGAGGTAGTTAGTTTTCTTTGCCGCACGCCAAGGAACATATATGCTTTCATATGACTCACCTCGCCGAAGACGATAAGACCCGACGGCAGGCGCTTCGCTCAACTGTTCGTGAAGTAATTGTGCCCCTCCAGCGATTTGTAGGCCTTCATTCCGTTCAGCGTGATCTTACTCGTGGACCAGGCCAAGATAATAATATCCACGTACGGCATGGCCGGGAACACCTCGGAGCTTGAACTGGCATCCACGCCGTCGCACATTCCGACCTTTTCTTTGTAGCGAGCACGCGTCGGCCCTACACGCTCGTCCACGTACGAAGGGAAAAATTCAGGGCTCCTGACGTTTGCCATCGTAAAGCTTTAACGACAGCAAACATGCGGCACTTACACGCTGAAGCGAACGGCGAACCCAAAAGCGGCGGTACAGTGGCTAGCAGCGAGGCGCCTATAGTGATGGCGGACGATCGGGGCAGACGGCGGGTATGACGTCACGTGTATGCTATGTATAATTTGTGTGCACCCGCACGTGTGTGTGTGTGTGTGTGTGTGTGTGTGTGTGTGTGTGTGTGTGTGTGTGTGTGTGTGTGTGTGTGTGTGTGTGTGTGTGTGTCGACTCCTTATACGCTTACACAAAGCTTCGCTTTATATAGATTCCAACTCGTTGGAGCTGCTGCATTTTTATAACCTTATCCTTTATTTGTTTTCTGAAGTCGCGTCTTGGCTCCACTTTGGATGTCCTCTACGAGGGGGAGAGAGAGATGCAGAGAGAGAGAAAGAAGGAGTTTGCAGGGCCATAGCGATGAAAGCTGACGCCATGATGCTGCGACGCATCCTGCGTAGGGGTCGTCAGTAAGAATTGGCTTTAAAAATTAATTATGAGCGATTATAAAACAGTTGTATTGCGTATACCGCACTGGAACATGCAACAACTCAGAGCGTAGCCAGGAATTTTTTTTTCGCAAGTGGACACGCGCATGAACGGGGCTCTTCGTAGATGCCAGGTATCCCTGGTGTACGCAGAAATTGCGGAGGGGGAGAGAGCACGTGCCTGGTACGCAAGTACCTGGCGCGTGCCATAATGCCTTGGGAACACGCGTGAGCTTCCCTCAAAAGCAGTGCATGCATAAGCTGTAGCACTTTCCTTTGTAATTGGGTAAATATGAAACTACTGAGCCAGTGCCCACAGTATCGTGTGCAGAGACACTCACTCACCGCTGTGAGGTTTCAGACAGCGTTGTGGGACATTTGCGATATTGTGGACAAGATCATGGGTCTGAGGGATAATCCAAATTAATTTTTTGGCAATGTATAAAACATCGGAATTTTTAAGGTGAGAGCCCTAAGTGGTTCTTGCGCGATAGCCTTGAAAAAAAAAAATGCGGCGTCTGGTCGAGTGGTAAAAAAAACCACCTGACCGTCTCCAAGTGAGCGGCGGGTGGAGAGGAGAACGAGCTGCGCGCGCAGACAGAAAAACAAGTGTTGACGTAACGAGGCGGCGGCGGTTGCGGCTACAGTCGACTACGACGCCGGAGAGGGCGACGAAGGACGCTCGCCCGAGGCCTAGCAGATTGCGCGGTAGGCCTCGGGAGTACGCTACGGCCGAGAATGCTCGCCAAGCGAGAAACGAGGTGTGACGTGCGAAGAGGCGGCAACAAGGCGTTCGACCGCGAGTGCTGCTTTCCGCTGCTGCGAGGATGCAACGTAATTGGGTTCGGCTTGTGTTACACATTTGTAGCACTTACTGGCGACAAGCATGCTGCCCCTTTAGGCAGTGCATTAAGTGCTCGCATGTGTCGTTGAGGAGGTCGACCTAAAATGCCACACGTGCAATTAAAGGGCCCCTCACCAGGTTTGGCCATCTTGAGCTCACAAGTGTCGTGCATGCAATGCGCGCTAACGATCGTATCTGCCAGGTATGACATCGGTAGGCGCCGCGGAAAGAGTTGAAATTTCAAACCAAATGCCCTTTGCCCTTCTCCTCGCGGGCGCCGCGTTCCCTGCCGGAGAGTCGACGTATATCGCACACGGGCACCTACGTACATCGCACTGCTTTAATGTCGCTCGTAGTGAGACGTGACTTCGAGAATTATTGAAGCCAACATTTGTTATTTGTATACTCTGTTGCTTCAATAGACGAATTAAAGTTTAGAGAAAGAATAAGACAGGCAAACCGAATGTCTGCGTCGCACCGCAGCAAGAAACATGTACTTCCGTTTTGTCTGCTTGTTCTCACGTCGTGCAGTCGCGCGCGTAGACACCGAAACTATGTCATTTTCGACCGTGTTTCAGAGCGGGATCATGCTATGTGATCCGCTTGTGTCTGCCAAGTATTCGTGCAGCACTTACTTATGCCGCTAGTTGGGTGTCCACGTGCACAGCGCGCAAAACGTGCGCTGCGCGAAACGAAACGATCTCAACAGCCCCCGCGCAACGCCGTCAGCGGAACTGCGCCTCGCCGCAAGAAAGCGAGCAGAAAAAAAAAATGAATTCATTATGCAAAAAAGAGGTGAGGCGTGCTGACAGGACACAAGAGTAGAGAAGTGGACAACGCGAACTCGAAACACACACACACAAAAAAAAAATGAAGGCGGGGCCGGTGACGTATGCGTAACGCGATCCTCGAGCTCCGGTATGGGAGATTGCAGGGAAGGAACTTCGCTTGTGGAGGCTAGACGGTGCAAGTGGGGAGAGTGCCTCTCTTGGCAGTGGCCCTCGCCTCCTGAAATCACGGGTCTGCGGCACTGAAATATTTCTATTTCGGCTATTATTGAACCAATTTGAAAAATTCTTCCGGCAGAACGCTCTCTAAAGGGCACGTAACAACTTCCAGCGTGTAACCGAAATTTACTATGTGGCCTGGTGAGGTGCCCTTTGGTGGTGAAAAACTTTTATTGATGAGAAGGCCAAAAGTAAAAACAAATTAAAAAGCAGCGTTGTGGGTGGCCTTCAGGCTGCCGGTTGTGGCGTCCAGGCCATGCCTAGCCCTTTGACGCTGCAGCTCGTTATGTCTTGCAATAAGTCTGACCCCTACGATCGTATAGCTTGATGCATTACCAGGTGTGCAGGAGGCTTTCGCCTTCACCTTTTACAATAGTGTAACATGCTGCCGAACTTTTTTTCCTCTGAGGTCGAAAATGTTGTTCGCCCCTATTTTGCACTGTCGAGTACCAACAGCAGCAATAGTAATCGATTTTATTTCTATAGCACGTTTATGAACCCACCAGGTGCATTATTGTCGTCGCCGTCGGCGTGATGTTTTTTATAAAGTCCAAGTGCGATAAGATCCTATCGAACCAGCACGCCGTGTGCTGTGGGTGCGAGGGTTATCCGATAAATATGGTGACGTCATGCGCACCACCTTATCCCGCGCACAATGTTGGAGATAACGTGATCAAACACGCCATAAAGGGGGGGGGGGGGGGGGGGCTTCAGGTAAACGTGCGTCTCCTCTTCTAGCCTGGCCGTCGCTGCGTAAGGCTGGCCGTGCAGCTGAGTGCATACGCGACCCACGTGCCGTACGTATCTTGGAGGTAACCTGCGGCTTGTGCAAAGATCAAGAGTGAACCTAGATGGCTGGTGACATTATGCGCGCTGCGTTTCCACGCGCCTAGCGTCGGAGACGCACGAAACGTTTGCTCTCCGCTGCCGACACTCTTCATCAGGCCAGTCTTGTGACAGCAAATTTTCGTGATCATCGAGTGAGACCCATTCATGTTTGCCTGTAACAAAGTTGATACCTTGTTTTACATTTGAATTCAAGTCAGTCCAACATGCCTAAATCTCCACGCAGACTCTCTTGCATAGTTCCGAAATCCAAGCAATCCGAGCTTTTTGTCGCACTTGTTGCATCTGGCCACAAGGGCCGCTGCAAAGACGTGAATTCCCTCGGGCTCGCGTAAATGGCCTTAGAATGAGGTTCTTTTTTAATCGCGGCGCACGTAAAACTAAATGTTGTTAAAATTTGCTCAAGGTTGCTCAAGTTTCAGCAAGGCTGGTTGAATGATCCTTCGCAGGACAAACTTGCTCTAGTAAAAGGTGAGGACAATGCTGGGGCGTCCTTCTTTTTGTTCCTTGAGCGCGTGTTTGTCAGGGACACGCCCACGTATAAAAAATGTGGTCGAAACTTCCTTAAGGGCAATCATCGTGGTGCGAAGCATTCTAGAGTGGCTCCTCATCAGCGCGTTTGCGAGCTAAATACTCTCAATGGCTTCTCTTCTTCTGTTAGATTAGGGTAGCGCTGCGTATCCCTGGCTGTTCTGGCGCGTGACGCATGACGTATAAGCAACGCTTACATTCTCTGGTCAAGGCCTGTTTGCAGGCCGAGAGCAGGACCAGCTGTGGAGAGTGGCGAGCGACACCCGGTGTCCAGTCATCGCACCATTGGGTACGCACCTCCGCAGATGCTCTAAAAGTGATTATTCTTTAAACAAGTATAAAAGCAAGGAATTAACTTTTTAGATTGTTTAGAAAGCTTTCGTGAGTGGATTTGTTTATTTGCAAAAGAAATAAAGGGAAATTTTACTATTGAAGAAGTGAAATAAAGGGAAAGTTTGCCTCGAACCATGGGAAAAACACACGTGACAATCTGGCAAAACTGGTGCTATAGATCTTGCTTTATTTCATTACCAAGAGAGTGTTCAATAAGTTGAACTACCGGACTCTGTCGGAAGAGAGAATTGTACAACATCGAAGTGACCGATGAACTTGTATCAGAAGGCCTGCAAACAATACTGTGTCTATTACAATCCACCGGCCTATGTGAACGCCTATATGGTACTTCGACACTGTTTCGTTAACTTTTTTTTTCTTTCTGTTGCCCTTCTATCTTTCTAATCCCTTACTTCCCCATGACCCTACTCCTTCCACTGCAGGGTAGTAAAGTGGGAACTTGCATCTGGTTAAAAACCTCGACTATATCCTTTACCCTATCTCTCTCTCTCTCTCTTCGGGGTCTTCTCTCTCTCTCTCTCTCTTCGGGGTCTTCTGAGTCTGCCGCGAATTACTCTACATTAACCCCTCCCCCACTTCCTCTTCTCCTTTGGCTATATGCTGCTCAATTGCAGTAAGGAAAAACTCATAGAGGACGAATTCCGAAAGCTCATCGTCCGTAAGTGCTCGTTCCGATTGGCCGGTCGTCTTCGCTAATAATATGTCCAACCATCAGCATCGGCTGGAATTTTCTCTTACGGAAACCTCTAGCGTAAAAGCCTTTCTTCTTTTGTGAATACAGGCCCAGATTTGCAGTCATGGCCAGCGACTATAGACTTAACTTCACTGTGCCGGACAATACAATGGCATCCGCTCGACTGCGAAGGAGCGCTCGTTGGCACTCTATACACGGTTCGCTCCTTGCCGGCTAATTTCTTTCTTTCTTTCTTTCTTTCGTTCTTTCTTTCTTTCTTTCTTTCTTTCTTTCTTTCCTGTTTCTCATTACTGGCGGGCATTTTTTACGACCTTCCGCCGAGGCGGAATAAGCAACCTGCACCGTTCGGTTGTTTACTCTGGCGCTGCCTCGTGCGCGCATAGTAGTTCACGTATAGTTGGGCCCTCTTCTCGGAGCGCGCGCATATACCTACGTTTATAAATACAAGGCGTAAGCCTTGCGCACGCAATATAGACTAGCGCGCTGTCCGTGGTATACACATACACGTGTGGTCCCTGTCTCGAATATTTCTTTTTTCTGTTTGATTTGTTTGTCTGCGAAGTTAATATTCCGGCGCGCCTGTTAACGCGGCCTCCTCATTCTATTGCGCCGACGTTTTCCTGACAAGTTGTTTATTTAGTGGCGCAGGTTTCGGCATTCTGCTTGCTGTCGAAAGCATCGCAAAAGCACGCATACTAAGTCTTCCTATTCCTTTATTTATTTCTTTTCTTTTTTTGAGATATTTGTTCGCCTCTCTCGGCTAAGGAATCGAACGCTTTTGACGCTCCTGGCAGCCGGCGGCTGAACAAGATTTGCGATCTCGATGACCTGAATGAACAAGAAGGGCCCGACTGACTCAGTGGAGAAGTTTACATTAGGGGAAGTGCGGGACGGCGGGCGGGGTGGGAGGGGGGGGGGGGCACTAGGGAGACGTCATTTTTCACGGAGCGCCTCATCCCGACAGTTTGTGCGACATGCGCGCCTCCTTACGGCGCCATACGTGGCCCGCGCGAGACCATCTATAACGACACCGCCACTCTTCGCGATTATGAGTGAATCACGAAAGATGCGCGTCGCGCTTTTACAACACGAGGCTCGTGATACGTGCTCGAAAATGGACCCCCCCCCCCCCCCCCAACCGCCCGCACACGCACACGCACGTGTTGCAAACTTTGGCGCGCCCGTTCCCGACCTCAAGCATACGCGCTTATACAATATGATTAATCGCCGTCGCGGCCCTGGAAAAACAGGAAGGAGAGCTTGGACGGGGAAGGAGGCCGGCTCGGCGGCGACGACGCCGGTTCGTGTATTGTGCACGCGAACTCGCACGGCGGTATTGGAGACAACCGGAATGCAAATGAGCCTAACGTCCGCTGACCATGTTTTCAAAAGCGCAAAGTACGAACGCTCCTTTGGTGAATAGCACTCGCTTTTATCACAAAAGGCAACTTTGGTCATGTCGGATTGCCGCAAGGAACAAATACCTGACCGTATGTGTAAGTGTTTCTTCCCATCCGAGTGAGAGAGAAGAAATAAAGGGGAAAGGGAGGGAGTTCGGCAACAGCCGAAAATGTCGTTTGCTACTTTACACTGGGGGTGAGGAGGAAGGGAAGCTCCAAAAATAAGAAGGGGAACAGAAAAAATAGAAAAGGAACTGGAACAAGACAGATGAATGATCAACTGAGTGATTGACAGATTGATATTGTTAAACATTCCAAAGCAGCAAAGTGGGCTCTGGGTGAAATCTGACCTCTATATAGTTCTCTAACCTGCACCTTGCAGGGTTTTCTAGAGTGATGATAATAATTATCCCTGGCATCCCTTTTAAAACGGGGTGGCAGCATGTAGTCACCCAGCCAGCTTGATCTAATCAGGTTTTACTGCATCTATCAACATTTAGCAATTTGCCTATCTGATCTTTATCATTGCTTTCGTCATTAAAACTTCTATCTCTACATTGTAATTTCTGGGAGGTAACGCCTCCTGTTGTACGATTTGCTTTCACGAACAGCTACCGGATGGCGCTTCACTTTTGATAACAATACTCTTAAGAACAGTTGGAAACAGTGCTTTACTGTTGATAACCGTAGGGGACGTCCACCATCAGTAGCTCTGGGATTCAAAGCGGATATAATCATTAACTGGTCAGTCGTTGATATAAGCAAGATATGTTTAGAGTATTGATAAAAAGAAGCAGGGAAGAGATCGATAGAGCCGGGGTCGTTACAGGCATCGGTAACTGTACGGTACAAAGATTGAGGACCCAATGAAGAAAGAAAAAAACAACCTCAAGGAGAGAGAGGAAGAAAACGCAGACTGCAATAGATATATATAAAACCCGACTGCCTGAAGCAGGCTAGGTGATATACGCGTCACCCACCCGTTCCGAAGGCCGATATGCCAATAAAGATCGTCATCAAGATAAAAGGCACACTTGACTCACTGGTAAATGTAAACCGCGCCACGGTAATCCCCCGCGTGTATATACACACGTCAGCAGTGAATAAGAAACAGTCGAACATAGACAAATGTGATGAAAGTGCGAAAGGTATACTGGGAATGAAGTCGATCGTTTAACTTGAACAATACGTGTCGTCAAAATAAAAGTGTCACCGAGTGGCAATGCTTTGGCGCGAGTACCATACTTTCGGAGGGGCTGCGCGGTATACTGTATAGATTCCGAAGCGAACAGCTTTCGTTGGCGTCGTTTCCGCGGCTGTCGGACATTTAACGACGGCGCAAAGGTGCCTTGAAGTAGTAAAGGCAAGGCGCAGAAGACCAGGACTCGGGAAGAAGAACACAAACGACAGGACCGGCGCCACTCGAGACTGGCAAGCTGAGACGGCGATCAGGTTGACGCACAAAATGGCAGGATCGGTGCGAAAGCTTTGTTGAAAGAAAGGGCCCAATGTAGAAGAAATATGCTCAAGTAAAACTCTTGCTTGGGCTAGTTGGTTCATGCTTGAAGTAGTAAAGGCAAGGCAAGAGTTCAAGCATGAACCAACTCAGTCGACGCTAAGCGCACGCGCCCGACGCCACTTCCGTAACACGGGTGCTGTCGAGCGAGCGCTCTACGGCGTCTGCAGGTTTCGGACGCTGGGCTGGAGCTCTCGGAGAGGACTGCACTCCTTCGCTCGCCCACCGGCTGTGACTGAGTTGCCGCCCTTGCATAACACATTTATGGAAGCTCGAAATTGTGAAGACTGGCGCAAAGGTGTGACGCCGGTAAGGATGTGGTGACGCGGGTATAGCAAGTAAGGTTGCATGGCTGCAATAAGAGCGAACAGAAAGAAATCTTTAAAAATATGAGGTGGTTCGCATAAAGATTTAGAAGTCTGATTTTAGTAAACTAAGTTTTTATTCCAACCTACATGAGTCCCCTTTTCTGCCAACTCTTAAAATGCGCACAATGCCCAGGATTAAAAAAAAATTAAGTGGATCCGACGCACCGTTCAAATCAATGTAAGCGAAGCTCTCCGTGCTATTTGTGTTGATTGACGATAAATGGCGGTGATGTTTACAGCGAATGTTTCAGTTCATCAGCGTTGAGTGCAATACGAGTGGTGATTTGATCTCAAATGTTACTTGTGTACACGCCTTCTGTTTGTCTACGAAGTACACAGAACACACAGAGAAACATGTTTGCTTGAGGCGTTGTTGTACGCCATTTTTTATAGCCTACAGGAAGATCAGCACTGTCATTGCCTCACACAGCATATCGCACCTTAAAAAAATTAAATTATGGGGTTTAACATGCCAAAACCACTTCCTGATTATGAGGCATGCCGTAGTGGAGGACTCTGGAAATTTCGACCACCTGGGGTTCTTTAACGTGCACCTAAATCTACATCCACATCCACCGGATAGAGGGACGCTAAAGTGAAAAATAAGTACAGCTGCATTGGTTAAGTACCTTTCTACAGTACCGAAAGAAAAAAACGGCCGTGGCTTAGCTTGGTTAAGCCTGGTGATTGCGAAGCAATAGTGTGTAGCCGAGCTGCATACTGGGCACGCCGCTTAGAAACTCGTTCTTCTCGTTCTTCTTCCGTCTCCGTAGCTCGCTGATGCTTCCTCTTTGCATTCTGCCGGACTGCCTTGTTCGGGAGTTAGCCGCCTTCAAGAGTGGAACGCGATAGCGTTATCGCACCCCGTTCGCACCGCCTACTCAAACGCGCTACGCCAGCCAAACGTCGCGATCGGCAAAGATAGCCGGGCCCCGACGCGCCATGAAGGCGGACGCGATCATGGGGCGAGTGGTGCGCCACGTGTCGGGGCAGCTCCGTACATTGCGAGGAGGGTGTGTTCTGTGTTTGCCCCAAGATGGCTCTGCGTGTGCGCAGAGCGCACAAGAAATGTAGTGGAAAGGTACTTCACTACTCGTGAAACTGCGACTTTTGTAAGTTACGTGGTCATAATTACCGATATATACCGCAGTATAACTTTCTACGGCACGTTTCTAAGGCAAAACCGCATTCACTAGAGGCGATTTTGTCCCGTTTTGAAGTAGCGTAGTCCATGCGTAGTCCATGCGTAGTCCATCACAAAGAAAAAGAGCGTGAGAAGGAATTACATCTTAGGCTAAAATACATGCTCAGCGCAGAAAGCTCTTCGCCTGGCTTATTTTCGAAACAAATCAAAGAGGTTAAGTCTGAACTTGAAGTCATGGATGAAGGAAAGTACAGGGGTGCGGTATTAAGGGCAAGGGCGGAGAGTTTATGGATGGGGGAGACGCCTACCAAGCGAGCAATAAGTGACGAGAAGAAACACGCGGTTTCCAAAGAAATAACAGAAATAACTTATCAAGGGGAAGTCACTAGCGATGTTGGAATGATTGAGCACGCTTTTGAGTCTTATTATGAAAGTTTGATGGGGAAAAAGACATGTGATATCGAAAGGTATAGAACTGACTTCTTGCCATTAATGCCAACATTATCAGACGAGGTCTGTGAAGCGCTCGACAGACCAATAAGCCTTTCAGAAGTTGAGGATGCGATTGACGAACTTAGTCCCGGCAAGTCACCGGGGCCTGACGGTCTGGGAGGGGCTTTCTATAAGTGCTTTAAAAGTGAAATAGCTGTAGCATTACATCGCGTGATAAGGGAGATGTACGAGAATAAGGAAGCACCTCCTTCTTTTCGGACATCGCATGTTATTTTAATTCCTAAAGCAAAAGATCCTGCGCGACTTATGGCGGTTGAAGCCTACAGACCAATAAGCTTGACGAATACGGACTACAAAGTTTACACTAAAGTAATGGTGCGACGATTGCAGACCGTTATAAAAGAACTTGTGGGCCCCCATCAGACATGCGGTATCAAAGGCAGATCGATCTTTTCAAATATACATACTGCAAGGACCATACTGGAATGCTGCGATGAAAGAGAGGACAGAGTCGCTATGATACAAATTGACCTTGAAAAGGCTTTTGACAGAGTCGTCCATGATGTCATATTTTTGCTCTTAGAACATGTTAAAGCCGGTGGAGTGATAACAGATGGAGTAAGAATGGTGTACAAAGATTGCACTGCAAAGTTAGTAATTAATAGAAAATTAGGCGCCAGTATAAAAGTGGAGTCATGAGTAAAACAAGGATGCTGTTTGTCACCTCTTTTATTTGCCTTGTATTTGGAGCCTTTCTGTTTGAAAATAATTAAAAGCCAATCTATTCGTGGGTTTATCTATGCAGGAATTGAGACTAGAGTTCCGGCTTATGCAGATTACGTGGCAATTTTTTGCCGTGATACAGAAAGCGTGAATAACACTATGAAAGAGGTTGTTTCTTTTTGCGCCGCAACTGGAAGTGTTGTCAGCTGGACTAAGTGCCTAGGTTTATGGCACGGCAGCTGGACACAGGTACCCGAGTATTTTTGCAATATGAACTGGAGCGTTACCCCTGGAAAATATCTTGGGGTGCCATTACAACATTATCGTGACAGTGCCGCGTATTGGATCGAAGAAGTAAAAAGAGTTAAAGATCACACAGAAAAGTGGGGCGGGCATAATTTTTCGATGTTTTCAAGAGCTAGTGTTTGCAATTTGTTTTTAGTTACAAAGGTGTATTATGTACTACAAGTGTTATGCATGGCAAGGATTTCGGTGCAGAAACTTCACAGAGTGTTTGCGGTATATATATGGGGATCCACTTGGGAGAGAACTAGCCGGTGTAACTTGTTTCATTCGGTGAAGAATGGAGGACTAGGATTAACACATTTGTTTTTGAAACAGATTGTTAGTAGGTTCCTTTTCTTAAGGGACCAAAGTGATATATTTCTGCGTACTGTTATTCAAGTGAGATTGAGTTCTTCTTTGCCTGAGTGGGTTGTCTCATCAACAAATGAACGTACTCGAACACCAATTAGCTTTCTGAGGGAAGTTGTTATGTGCTTTTCTTTATTGAGAGCGCATTTTTCGAATGAATTTTTGACTTCAGTGACGCGTAAGAAACTTTATAGTGATCTGGTTGATGTTTTCTTGCCGCATCCTGTTTACCGTATGATGTATAACTTAGGACCTGAACGCAATGTGCTGAAACGCATTAGAAAAATGCCGGTTAGATCTTCAGCGAAAACCTTCTTTTTTCAATTGCATTCGGGCACTCTCCTTGTGAAGCCATGGCTGCAAAGCAAGGGCTTCTTTGTTCCATGGTCTGTTAACTGCATCATATGTAAGAAACCCGAAACTATTTAGCACATCTTCTTGGATTGCCATGACTCAGTTTTCTTGTGGGATGTTCTGAAACGAACTCTGAAGAAAGACCTGCCGTTAAGTCCTTTCGGTATTCGTTTCTTACCGTGTGCAGACACAGGGGGAGTGCCGGCTGACTTGATGATGCTTTTGTGTATGAGTAGCGTGTGGAAAACGCGTATGGATGTCAGGAATGCCCGCGTAGATGAAAGGTCTGCGAGGGAACACCTAAATGAAAGTCTTAGGTACACGCGTGATGTCCTCAAGCACATGATTGAACCGCCAGAGTGGTTTCTGGAGCTTGACACTTTGATGTCTGTGATATCCTCTTTGAGTGCCTTTTAAATATGTACAGTCTCTCGAAGTGATGTAATATTATTTTTCTGCACCAAGTGACCTACTTTGTACGCGTTTGAGTGGTGTTGAAATCAATGTAATAAAGAAAAAAAAAAACTCGTGGCTGAGTGGTAGCGTCTCCGTTTCACACTCCGGAGACCCTGGTTCGATTCCCACCAGCCCAGCTTACAAGATGTTTTTTATTTATGAAATGACGTTATTTATGTGACGTCACTCTAGGTCACGTGGTGTGACGTCACGCAGCAAGGTCACGCTAAAGGTCAATGGTGCCTACCACCGCCTCGCCACGGAACGGGCTGAAGTGCGACCTAAAGTAGTATTGCTTCGCAATAAAAGAACAGTCCAACAGTGAGAGCAACATAACAAGGCGACTTTTCTATGCGCAAGAAAGGGGGGGGGGGTACCTTTACTTGTACAAATGTGAATAACGTCCACCATTCGCCATAAAAACGCATAAGCCCGCAAAAGAGAAATAAAATAAGGTGTACGTATCTCACAGGTACGCCTGTGAGATACACCTCTCATTTACTGGACCAACAAGGAACCACATCAAATGAACTCGCGCAGGAAAGAAGCGCAGGAAGAACACTGCCAAGAACAAGTAAACAAGCGAAAGTGTAAAATAAATATTTCTAGTAGCGTCTTTTGAATTACCTCTGGAAGAATTATAGAGAAACATATATTTGCGGAACAATCACAGGTTTCTTTGCATCCCTCGTTTACTGCTCTACCAAGTGCCAAAACCGACTCGTATTGTTATTTGGGAAGTTGCGTAACGATGCGTGGTCGCCAGTCCTGTACAACCGCGTAGAGGGCAGGACGCTGCGGTTCTATACGTACTGCGCCCACCGCGGAAAGTGAGAAAAACATCCACATAACCACGGCAGAGAAGTGGCTACGTCAGGCGGCTCGACTGATAACTGTAGAAGCGTCATTCAAAACACACGGAATCATTCTCCACTTCCCGCGGCGTTTTCTCTACTTCCTTGTTAAATCTTGTTAAATGAAAGATGTTTATCCACAAATACTTTCACAAACAACGGTTAAATTTGTTAATTTTCGCTTTTCCTTCCTGTTTGGCTGTTGCCTCGGCTTTCTCTCTTAGTAGATCGCTTAATTTGTAACCCTTGCGATTCTTGTTCCCAGTTGCCAACGTGGCACGAAAAGTGCTGTACAATTAGGGAAAAACCTGACCAGTTAACGAGTGACGTTCATATTGCTGATGGGTTTAACGGTTATTGCAGGGTTTGATGATGGACGCTCACAGTATTTTATTTTCCACCTTATTTAATCCATTTCGCGGGTATACGGATCCGAGGATCTGCCAGCGTCCCGGCCAGCCGTCACTCGAGGAAATAATGAAACAAAATGAAAAGTTAAACGCAAGTATAGATGCATAGACGCAATATATAGATGCATACACACCGTGGCTGATGATGCAGAACAGTGGTTCCTCGACCACTTTGTATAAACTGACATCAGGCACATTCTTTCGCAGAACGACCTAAAACATCTCCAAATAGTTCCGCAGAGCGCGATGGCAACACATTCACGCAGGACCGCGCCGATTAGCACAAACGAGAGAGCAGGAAATTAAGGCTCACCCGTTGCCTCCTCGCCCGATGAAAAGGTCTATCCTAATAAATCCCGACCGTTCTTCTAAACACGTGAGCACGTCGCGTAAAAAAAAAAAAAGAAATTATTTCCATAGTCTTCTGGTACGTTATTATTCTGTGCGCGTTCGTTCATGCAGCAGCAAGAAGAGACCCCCTTACGGCATCAGGCACACGTTTGTGAATCCCGTAGTGTTAACACTGGGTAAGTTCCGCGTCATGAAACGGCACAGGCAATGGTACTGGTACAGTCAACGGTACAGGTACAGGCAACGGTACGAGAGCAATGGCTTGAAGAATTGATAATTACACCAGATAATTAGACGTATGGCTTAGCGAATGTGTCTTGAGTGGGATTGGTTCTATAGAGCGAATGTTGTACGTGACAGCATGATACAATTCAGGAGAGCGAGAAACTACAAAATACCTCAGAGTAGCTGTCTTCGCCCTAGGTGAGTTTTCTTTTTCGTTTTTTTTTTTTGCACAACATAGTGAGACCGCAGTGAAGGCTGCCACAGGCAGCGCTAGATACGGAGGCCAACTGAAGGTTTTAGACTGCGCGCGGTAATCTACGCTATCGTGGAACATAAAATCTGAGGAAAAGGGAGACTGCACAGGGAAGAACCGTTTACCTGCTCTGCGTTTATTCCTCTGCGATCACATTTTCCCTCACCCGCCGTGGTTGCTTAGTGGCTTTGGTGTTGCGCTGCTAAGCATGAGGTCGCGGGATTGAATCCCCGCCCCGGTGGCCGCATTTCGATGGGGGAGAAATGCAGAAACACCCATGTACTTAGATTTAGGTGCACATTAGAAAGCCATAGGTGGTCAATACTAATCCGGAGTGTACTCCACTACGGCGTGCCTCATAGTTAGATCGTGGTTCTCGCACGTAAAACCCCGGGATTTAACATTTTCTATCGTCCAATGTATTTCTTTGCCATATCAAGAATTGCTTGCCACCACTTGTGCCGCCTTCTCATTCGTTCATTTTTTTAAACGCTGTCTTGAGCGAAGGCTGTTAGATACGAGGCCGTTTCCTGAGCCTACTTCGAGTTCACCAGACCACATCGAATCGCACCCTAGCTAATTAAGGAGCGCAGAAGCACGGATACCACATTCTGAGGCGCGGCACGTGCAAACAAGTTGGCGGCCCCCACTTCGTGTGCCGCAGGTGGAGCTATTCACTGCTTGACTCTTCCAGAAAGTGAAGCGAGAGCCTGGCACTGTTGCGGGTAAAGTGGGTCCCGAAGCAAGACGGCTGTAATGCGCCGTGAAAACCTGGCAGCGTCGTCCCCCATCCGCCTATTGTGACGGCGCATTGCAAGTTAGCAAGGCAAGACCGCAGGGAGAAGTATGCCCTCGGACAATTGAGGACCAAACAGCGACCCTCTCCGCCGGGTGTGACACCATCGCACGGGCGCCTACCATTGGCCGAAAATGACGACACTTGAGCGGGCTCGCCGATTGGCCGAAAATGGCGTCACCTGAGCGGGCTCTCCCATTGGCCGAACGTGACGTGTCTTCGAGACACCGAAGGGCTTAAAAGACGCAGACCGGGAGCAGCAGGAGAGCATTCCTTGATTAATCTCTTTCGAGCTTCTTGCCACGGGCCGCAGCGTCCGAGTTGCTGCCGGCCCGTAATGACTCTACGACTGCTAATTGACTCTCCCTGTAAATAATGTAAATAAACCTCCAAGTTTTTCATCCCAAAGTCCTCCTCAACTCCTACAAGGCCTTTAAGAACTACCCCAAGTTGCCCGATGCTTGTCCGATGCTTTTTTGAATTAAAAATTGCTGATAGTGTTTCCAGTGAACGATTTTTCACCGGCTAACCACTGTTACAATGTCATTGCTCTGCGCGAGACGTCATTACGTACGTTTATCGGGACACACACACACACGCACGCACGCACGCACGCCGGCACACGCACAAGAAAAAAACGGGAACCAGAGCGTTAACCAGACGCAATTTAGTCGTAAGGCGAAGATCTATGTCTTTCGTATTCCTTGAAAGTCCCCCATTGCTCTTTCCTAGCACTATATTCTGTGCTGAATTTCTTTGGTACAGGTGCCATCTTTATCTACTCTGGTTCTTCGAAAAACATAGGGGGTCTGCAAAAAATATTATTTCATTACTCGACTGTTCTTCACGTGTTACCATAACTTTCGCCTTATTAAGTTGAATGTCTTACAATTATTGAAGAAGATACATATTCGACTAAGTTGAATGAGTTACAGGCGTCTTTTACAGCTCGTTTACAGAGCTAAAGGCAGGAGCTTTCCATTAGCAATAATTTTTCTTTCAATTTTTTAACACCTCAAACACACTATACACCACAGCTTTACCTACGTTGGTCATGTTTCCTGTGCGGAAATTTCCTGGTCACGGCACTACATTGGCGGCCGCAGTATTTATTTTTTTCTTCCTTAAGTATTTATCGCGGGAAGTAAAGCACGTCGTCGCCTTGTAGGCAGTTCAAATTTAAGCCAGGGAAGGCCTTCTCATCCGGTTTTAGCGCCCAAGAAAACAGCTAAACCCGCGGAAAGTTGAGGAAAACAAGAGCAGTAACAAGAGGCACATTGGCGGAGCCGGCCGAGGGTTGGCGGTGTGTGTGAGTGTGTAGGGGGGAGGGTAGCAGAAACCAGTGCAAGGAAGTACGGGGCTGCCCATCCGAGTGACGTACGACCGGCCGCAGCACGTTCTTTCTCGGCCGTTCCAGTTCACGCCCGTCTCACTCGTCGGCGCCCGAAGAGAAGAGGTATCGTGGTCGCGCACGCGCGCCCCCTTTCGGAAACCCCGCTGGTTGTTTCGGCTCCTCCTTTCAGGGAAGAAAAATTTTTAAAAATAAAGGAAAAGATCAGGAGGAGGAGGAGGAGGAACGGCAAAGGGAGCGCACGCAATGCGGGAGGGTGTACGGAACACACACGCGTCTATATACATAGCGGTTGAGTATGCGAAAACGGACCAGCGGGGTCGCACGAAGTGAAGCAGACGGAACGAAACGGCTTCTAGAGCAGACGACAGGGCCCGGAGGCGACGACAGTAGCTAACGGAAACGGAATACCGTGGACAAGATGGATTACCGCAGCGGTTCGAGCTGTGTCTCTCTTGTTTTCTTTTCATCTCGACCGCCCCCCCCTCCCCCCTGCGGCTCTTGAGACAGTTTCGCGAATATCAACAGCTACAAGCGAGACAAGTTTGTTTGAGTGTAACTTCACGCTTTTTCGATGTGGAAAAGGCGGCAAGAAAAAGATGGTTAGGTCGCATTTGTGCGACGGGAATTGTCGGGATTATTGTAGTTGTGGCTGTGCAAAAAGTAACTAGTTGTCACTTTACTGAAGGGCGTACTGTGTTTGACGTAATTGGCACTTCAAATGAGGATCGTCTCTTCGGGCAGCCTCATAGAGAAAGAAAGAAAGAAAGAAAGAAAGAAAGAAAGAAAGAAAGAAAGAAAGAAAGAAAGAAAAAAGAAAACACTCGCAAATTATACAGGCTTCAGTATGAATCCGACAAGGCGCACAGGAGGTTCAATAACATCATGTATGCAAATTCAAAACTCCGAATCCTTAATAAACTGCTAATTCATGCATCTGCGTGCCAACATTCTTGTTACTTCGACACACATAGCGCTGTTTAATTTGCACCACACGCAAAAAAAAAAAAATCGCTTTGTCTTTGATTTCTGTGACTTCAAACAGTTGTCATTGCTGAAGCTTGTTCCGTCAATAGGTGCGTAACAGATGCACGCGTATTGGCTCTATTTGCGACACGCTGATGCGGAGTGCGCTCCAAACGTACCATCAGTATTGCTTCCACAGCAATTCGTGAGCTCGAAGCAGGGTGTGATGCGTTCCTCCGTCTGTGGTGTCATCTGTGGGGGCGCTATCATCGACAACAGGCCACCCGCTCATCATCAACTATCTATCTAGAGGATCTCTCTGTCTCCTTGCCTTTAGCGCGCGCCTCAACTGTCAAGTTGCATTTTCGTTTTCTAACTGAAAATGCCGCGTTTCCGGCTGGGAATAGTGGATAGTCGTGCAAGTTCCTTCGGCTTTGTTGCAGTGAAGAACATCTTGAATGATGTGGTGCATCTGCAGACACGTATTTCATGTTCCATTCATCAACCACTTCTAAACAAATAGAAAATGTCGAGGGGCCTCAAACATATTACCGACGTGTATGAAACGAATTGGTACAGGTGGGAGAAGGTACAAGAGAGAGAGAGGGGGGTATTCTAACGTTTGGGGAGGGAGGGAGAGTCGAAGAGCCAGGGTCTCTCTTCTAGATCTGCCACTGCTATCAAGCGACGCTCGATTTTTATGCAGGTTTTCCAGTGGGTGGCCATATTCAGAGAGTCGCAGTCACGTAAAGTATTTCCTGTAGTGCGTTGATGTATAGTGCGCACACATTCGCTTATCGAAAGCCCGAACAGTACTTGAATTGTAATTCCTATCAAGATATTTTAACTTCCACAGCTAAAAGGGGTCGTTTACTTCGTGACTGTTCCTTAGAAACTCTTTTAGTTATTATGTACATGTACAGAAAAAAACAAGAAAACAAAGAGAGGAAGCCTCATTTTTATCAAGAAGAAAGCGACTAAATCACTTTACAACGTCGCAGATCGTGTGCATAGTTATTAGGCTTAGGCGGGCCGATATACACGAAGCTGAGCCTTAGTCGTGTCCACCATGTCGGTATGGTGCCGAGGCACAGTTGAAGCTATCGGATACATGGCGGGTGCAGCCAGTACAGACCGGACACTCGAAGGTAAACATTTATGATCGATGAGCACTTCATAGGGAAGTGTTCCATCTCGCCGCCTATTTTTCAGAGACGCCAAGGCTCCACGCTATAAACGAAAAAGAAAGAAAGAAAGAAAGAAAGAAAGAAAGAAAGAAAGAAAGAAAGAAAGAAAGAAAGAAAAACCGTTTCTCTCGCCCAGCAAAACAAAGTCTGCCGAAGGCTCTGACGGAGGTAAACACCCAGCAGCAATCTGACACCGGACACGAACGGAAGCACACGACGAGCTGTCGGTGGCAAGGAACGGGAGCGTGCCCGCGAACTAGAGGAACAAAAAGAAAAAAAAAGGAAAAGGAAAATCCGGAAAGTGACAAATCAGGAGTAATTTTCCTCTAGCCTACATTAGGTTCCACCCATGAGAGTCCTCAGCCTTTGGCTCACTCTTTCTTTCTTTCTTTCTTTCTTTCTTTCTTTCTTTCTTTCTTTCTTTCTTGTCTTCCCGGTGAGTAAGTTTCCAGGGCTGTCTGAAAAGAGCGTCACTTTGAAAAATTGCCCGCTCGTCGCTTTTGACATGCGATGGTTCTGCGGCGTTTAACTGTTGTGTTCACACGCAGCTTCCGGAACCTATACCACCCCCTTCCCCCCTCCCCCCCCGCCCCGGATAAACAGTGCGCTCCCCCTATATATAGCCGCGAACTACTCAAATGAACCAAATTAACCGCGAACACCACGGTAAGCTCCGGATCACGTGATGGCACGCTGTCCTGCGTGATCCCTATAGGCGCCTGTTTGTCGGTGCACAGATCTGCATGCTCGTATTTCACCGCAGATAATTAGGCAGTAAATTCTACAGGCGCATGTATTACTTTTACTATTAAGTGTGTAGATCGTCCATGGATTTCCTGCGAAAAATGGGATCCCATGTTTTTTCTGTGTGTGTATGCGCTTTTGTCAGATAGCCCCCTTAGTGTGATGTGGTCGAACCTTTGTGGGCCATAATGAACAGCATGAAATCAGGGCCTTTTTTATACGTTTCGCTATCAAGGCCGGGATAATGTAGCGATTCTATCCCAATGGTCACAATTCTCGTCGTCCTTCGCCAGTGGTCAGAGCGGCACTCCGTCCGCGTTATCAACGGCATCAACCGGCGCCGTGAGTGGGGCAGGTTCAGAGTGGCACGGAATCCAGCGGCCCAAACCAACGTTTCAGCCCGAGTGTAGCGTCCAGTCACAGGTGATGCACTGACTCTACACTTTACGCATGATCCCACATTTCGATGGGGGCAAAATGCGAAAAAAAAAGAAGAAACGCCCGTATGTCGTGCATTGAGTGCACGTTAAGGAACCATAGGTGGTCAAAATCAATACGGGTTCCCCCACTATGAGGCGTGTCTCGTAATCATATCGTGGTATTGGCACGTAAAACCCCAGAATCTTTTTTTTAAATTTGATGCACTTGAGCTTGTTACGAGAAGAAGATGAGCACAAAATACATTTACAACATATTTGTAATGATTTCAACGGCTGACAAGATGGCAGTTAGTTCGTGAAGTCCGTGAGCGTTGTCCTGTTTAGGTTCGTTCAGTTTCGTTTCGTTTTCTTTCTATGATGTTGCATATCCACTGCGAGGGATTAAACAAGATCAACAACTATAATTTCCTCCACGGCGGCGCTAACATCCATGTGGCATTACCCTAGAGAGGAGGTTCCTACAAAAAAAATACGTCCAAAATGGAAAAAGTTAGACCATGCAACTTGTCTAAACCGTGATTCTTCTATGTCATCTTCGCCAGCAATGAGACAAATACACCGGTGAATGAAGTGCCGCCCTGGTGCGGGTTACAAGAAGTCCAAATGTTGCTTACGGCTTGAGGAGTGTGACGTGGACTAAACCGGAGCCAAGCTGAGCCAAGCTGAGCCAAGAAGGGCGATGTCATAAGTTCGTTATAAACGATGCGCAAGAGAACTAGCGCACAGAGCAATAAACAAGGACGCCGCGCTCTCACGACCGAATAAGCATTCTATAATATATTTTAATTTTCACGAGTTCCAGTTGCCAGTTTTGATCGAAATTATATTCCTCAATATCAGCGTTATTTTTGTACCCTTGCACCGCCCGATTCTTGGCCGATCCCCAGAGGGTTGCTGCGCCGGGTAATTGAGGAACATTTCGGCGCAAGCGCAAGCTTGTAAAAAAAAAAAAAAAAAAAGAAAAACGTATGACTGAAATCTCATCGATGATGACAGCCAACGTAAGCGAATGGCCTGTACGAACGAACGAACGGACGGACGGACGGACGAACGAACGAACGAACGAACGAACGAACGAACGAACGAACGAACGAACGAACGAACGAACGAACGAACGAACGAGTGAGTGAGTGAGTGAGTTAGTGAGTGAGTGAGTGAGTGAGCGAGCGAGCGAGCAAACGAATGAGCAAAAGAACCAGCGAGCGACGAGTGAGCTAACGAACGGACGTTTTTCTTGCCGAGCGCTCCACAAAGCTCCAGCACCTGACGCTCTGTCCCTCTGTTTCGTTTTGGAAGAGCGTTGCCGAAACGAAAATTGAGGAGCCATTCTACAGCGTGAAGGTGGATGACCAGCGAAGCTGCAGCACATAACACAGGATTAGACAAGGGTAATTGTATTTATTTACATAATTTGGTAATGGCAGTGACAATAGCTGCTTTGTGATCACTGTGATATACAATGATTGGTTCGGTCACAACCTAAGACGGAAACTTAGTCAAAGCTAAATCTATACAAGACCGTTTTTTCAGTAGGTGAGTGACTTGGATTGGTGTGGCACTTCAAACCAAATTGTTCTAGCAGAAACTGAGTCAACCATTTCTTGTCGGGTTTTGAAACGTCAACATTGGAGTGTCCAACGATGATCATAGGGGTAGTGCCATCACGTCTGATCCATGCGTGGACATGAACTTCTCGATATCACACTGGGTGTGCCTGAAGACATATGTACAGTGGATATCACAATTCCATCTTTTTTTTATACGGCAGAGACATCCGTCCACACAGTCGCTGACATTGTCCTCTTGACAGTCAAGAGGAAAAATGTATACATTTGTCTTTGTATTCATTTTGTCCTTTGCGTATATGGCAACGCCTTCTGCTCGCGAGTCCATGCGCTGCTCACAAACGACTTGAACCTTACGGGGCGATGCGCCATTGCATTTTTTGCTTGATTATGGGGGGTATGCATGAGTAATTGCTTTCACGGATATGAGTCATTGGTCATCACAGTTTTCGACATGCTGTTCTCTATGTTGCATGCATGATAAGAAAGAATGTAAGCACTGTTCGCTTTCCTTTGCTGAGTGCTTCTAGCCTCTACGTTACGGGGCTATGTGCTATTGCATTTTTTGCCTGCTTACGGGGGTATGAGCCATTGATGATGATAGTTTTTGTTGGCGCACACGAAAAATACGCGGAATCTATAGCCATGTACACCTTCGTTGCGAAAGAAAGCATTCTTCGGTTATCATACCAAATTACCGCTCTTGCGCCGCTACGTTCCAAGCGCACGCGGCGAGACGAAGTAGAAGCAGGAGGAAGCCATGGCGGACGGTACCAATACACGCCCAGTGACAACCACGCTGGCCAGACCCGGCGTTCCTGGAGCCTCAGGAACGAAGGACATGCGTTCCTCCACGTCACTTACCACTTCCCGGCGAGTGATCGTCGTGGCCTGCGGTACACCGCTATCCGTGGACATCGCTGCTGCGATCACCTTCACAGTCGTCCACGTGCATGAATGCCAAAGAAACGGCATGCAGCCTTCCGACGCGGGTTTCTGTTGTCCAGAAGAGGCCCGCGAAATTTCCGCGTACGTCAACGAGAACATAAGCCCGTGGAAAGATTTATTCGCTTACGCCTGCTCAAGCGCAATCAACGATGCCTTGGAAGCCGCCGTGCGAGCCCGTACTCCGGGAAGCCATGATGACGAGCGTGGTGGCGGGGAGCGTGGCAATGCGCGAGGCCGGACGCTTCCTCGACGCCTACTACCAGACGTGCGAACACGCCATTCTGGAGCACGAGCCGTTCGCCTCATCCCTGGCGAGAGCTTTATTCCGACACACCTCGTGCCTTCCGAGGACAGCAGACTTCCGAAGTGCCATGACGTTCATCGCAGCCGCGTCGCCTGAGGTATGCCCTTTCATCAGTCAACAGCATCACCCACTATGGAGCGACGCGGTTGCATTTAATAACGTCACTCATATGTCTTCTTCATAATCTTACTCTGGGCGACCTCATAACTATGGTGCAGACGATAAATAGCAATACGCACACATCAACTATACAGGAAAGCAGGGGATTAGAATAGCCGCGCGGCTGTACCACAAGTTTCGCAGTACAGTTTTGTCGAATACATACGATGTCCGCAACAACAGAAGCGCTATCAGCCACGAGGTTTGGTACATCGAAGACCTTGAGGCCGCTGCAAAGGCATATGGTTTCGCTTTGGATAATGTGCAACTTATCGACGTTCGAGGCGCCTTCTGTGGCACGCCGTTGTGAGTGGCCTGAGAACATTCGACGTCGAAGCCGGCATGGTGTCGTCACGTCTCTTCGAAATCTGCACGAACAGCATAATCGAAATGAGTGGGCTATGGGGCTTGTTTCGGGCGGAACTTCTAACCACGCACAAAAAAAGATATCCAAGCAAGAAATGTGTTTGGCGCCGTATAAGAGACTCTGCCTACGAATAATTCAAAAGTAGTCCTTTTTTTCGAACCCCAGGACACCGACGAATTGAAGAGTGTCTTCAAGAATGTGAACGTACTGCTTCCTGTATTTATGAACAAAGCCTCAATATCGGTTCCAATTGCAACGTCAGACTTCGCAGACAGCCTGCTGAACGGCCGCGCTTATTAGCTAGATTTAAGGAAGGCACGTCTATCGATCATGGCTGAAGAAAAAGCGCTCAACTACCGAGAAGTAAATATTGTGGAAGATCGACACATTTTACTGTTGGCTAATATGTACAATTTCACCCGTACCGGCTCGTCCGTCTCAATACTGCCGTGGAGGGCCATCCTTGGACAGTTAATGGCCGAAGCCCCCGCACCCCCCCCCCCCATCGCCCCCCCCCCCCCCCCATATGGGTCATGACTTTCTACAACATAAACTGGACGCCAGAAACACCAGAAAACATAGAAAAATACAAAGAGTTGTTCGCGTAAACTTACCTTAACGACGCTGTCAATGTTTCTGAAAGCACGCTTTTCAGCGCGCTCGGTTTGTCCACTGTTCTGAGCGCATTGAACTCTACCGAGTGGCACGCAGTCAATATCACCTGGGGTATGTGATGTGCAGTTTTATTACGCCTATACAACAGTTATCACCGCTGCCCAAGGAATTCGTCCGCAGCAGCGAATGCCCAGATCAGCGTCCTGCTCTTGTATGACAAAGACTTCACAGAGGTGCATACATGTGTTCAGGCGAATCCGCGATGGGGGACACACACCGTTTTCTTGTTCCTGGTGTTTCGCTCATGTGAGCACTAGTGCCCGTGGTGCTCCCAGATCTGTTTCGACGCTTCGGAGACTGTTACGCATGTTGTCATTGTATTGCGGTGCCTCACTTATTGCAGGGGCTAAGTCTTGTTTCACGAAGACAGCGCTCGTGTTTGTTTAAGCCAGACTATGGTTACCCGCCACGGTTGCTCAGTGGCTATGGTGTTGGGCTGCTGAGCACGAGGTCGCGGGATCGAATCCCGGCCACGGCGGCCACATATTGATGGGGGCGAAATGCGAAAGCACCGGTGTGCTTAGATTTAGGTGCACGTTAAAGAACCCCAGGTGGTCGAAATTTCCGGAGTCCTCCACTACGGCGTGCCTCATAATCAGAAAGTGGTTTTGGCACGTAAAACCCCATAATTTAATTTAGACTATGGTTGCCTGCTTATCTTGCAGTGATCGCCGTAACGTACAATCTAGACTGTTACTGGGAGCCGTGGGTGGACAGCATTTGCTTGAAACTTGCAAATGCGAAACCATTTCCTAGTGCCTTTGGGATACAAGCGCTATACAGTCTCCTCTATCGCCGATGGAAATGAACAGGTTGTTGTTGTCATCGTCGTTGTTGTCTGTCTTTCGGTCTCCTCTATATGCTGTCAAGCCAACCCCTACAAATGCGGTAACACAGCTTATTCATAAAAAAATGTGACCAGCTCATCAGACTTGGTGCTCGTTACTGTTAACGCTACTGACGCCATCATCGGAAATGCGCCTTTGAATACACCCTGATATAGGACATTCCTCAACTTTATTTAATTTGTTGCAAAGAGCTCGTCTGCTTGTGTGCTTGATTTACACCAATACCGCTCGTACGCTTAAATTTAGTGCACGTTCAAAGATTCCATGTGATAGATAATAATCTGGGGTGGCACTCACTGAGCTGCGTCCTTCGTATGGAATTTCTTAGCCAAAACGTTCTTAAGCTAAGTGTGTAGCGAAAGTGGCAGCGCACTTACCTCGTGGTTACTTATGCATGTGGTTACCGCTTGCGTCGTAAACGAGTGCGAGAAGGAACCGGCGCTCGGATTAAACGACAAGAAGAGAAAGAAGTGTGGTCAGCCGATACAAACAATAAAGCATACAAACTGAATGTCTGCCTGTCTTCGGTTTACTTCGTGCCATAGGAAGAGAGATGCCCTTCCATTTTGTCTGCTTGCTCCGAAGTCGTGCAGCGACGCGCGCAGAGAACGAAAATTGTCATTTTCTACCGTGTTATAGCGCGCGACCAAGCACTTTAGTCCGTTAGCGTTTACCTCAGTGTTCGTGTGGCACTGACTTATCATAGCGCTAATTAGGGTCATCGTGCCTGACGGTGTTTTCAGCGGCATAACGACGAAGTGTATCGCGGTAAGGAACAGTGAGTCGGGCCAGCCTCCCCAAACGTGCGCGCACTGAGAGATACATTTCGCAGAAGCAGTCAGACAACAACGCAGGTCTTCTCGTGCACAGCTGCTACGATCGTGCACAAGAAGCGAAACAAAATGATCGCAACAGGTCGCGGGTTCACGCGCGAGGTGTTCACCGGAAGTGCGCCGGGAAACAAAAAATGCGAGAAAAATTTCACCGGCGATTACGATACTACCTAATTGCGAAATTTGAGCGCAGCTCTATAGGTGTTTTCATTTCGCGATATATTGACTGGCGCGGACAATCTGTCTCGTGTGGCATGTTGCAAACGGAGCGAAGTGTGTCGCGACTGCCTCGATAATCGGGAGATCGCGAGAGAGAGCGTGGGCGACGCATGGGCGCGATTCACAGCAACCGCCGCAGACGGACCTCCGCTCATGCAGCGCTTTGTTTCCATATGCATGACGCGCGCTACTCTGGCGCCATCTCGTAGCCATCGTTGCCGCAGAGCCCGTCTCGCGCGGCACTACGCTTTTCTTCCCACGCTTTCGCCATACTCTCCTCCTCCGCTTTCCGCCTTATGGTTCCGCTGCAGCCTCTTCCTCCGCTTTCCTCCTCGCACTCTGTTCGCTATCACCGTCTCTCATCACCCGCTGCTCTCCACGTTCGCTCTTCCATCCTTCGCTGTGCTCGATCGCTCTATTATGAGGGACGCGGAGGTACGCCGATGCTCAACGCAGGGACGGACGCCTAAGATCTTCACTGTAAAACATTTCGGCACAGACACTTAAGGTTGCTCACGTGTGGGAATGCGAAAGTATTATACCTTTTGTAGATCTCGGAACGTCACGAACGCGCTCATTTATGCACTCATGATGTGGTGCCACCTCCTCCCCATTGTCTGCGCCATCACGTGCCCAATGACGTGCGAACTAGGCACATCTTTAGTAAGCCACAACCGCGAAGACACCATGGCGTCGGGGAAGCGTGCTCGTCTCGCACACAGAAGTCCCGGACTCGATCCCCACCAAGACCGAAATGTACCAATTTTACTTTTCGAAGTCATTTACTTCGTCCAGCTTCGAGTGGTGGACAGAGCGCGACGGGCGGCGAGAGACCACGGCGGCCTGGACTGAGGACGCCGCCCACCTGGGGACGAATGTCGTCGTCTGCTATTTAAATGAAGCGCATTCCTTTCTTACAGAAACTTCCCTGAGAAACTTGACGTTAATCCGAGCATTTCTTTAGTTGTCACTACTCTTTGCGCCGTCGCTCATTTTTGGTACCATCTTTCGGTCGCGCCGACGCCGTCGGATTTTCGTGTAATGGAGCACACAATGTTCTCGCATAAGAAAGGAGAAAAAGAAGGCGGGAACCGTGGCGTGTACGTGACGCGATCCCCCGGCTCCGGTACAGGAGAACGCAGGGAAGAAATTTCGCTTGTGGAGAATACACGGGGCAAGTGGCGAGAGTGTATACATTGGCAGTGAAGCTTGCCTCCTGAATTCATGGGTTCGCGACACTTGAAATATCTGTATCTTTGATAATAATGAACCAATTTGGAAAAGTTCTTGCAGTAGAACGCACGATAGAGGGCACGTAACAACTTGCAACCTACAACCAAAATTTTCTATGAGGCTTGGTGAGAGGCCCTTTAAGTGGGCTTTGTGAATTCCGCCCGAAAACCTATCAAAGTTCATCGTAAAGGTACGAACACCTTAGAAGAAAGGGCCTTTCAGTCGATGGAGGAGTCGCACATTGGTCACCTGACATCGGTCATTCATACGCGATGTCGGTCACAACACGTAAGACGCAGTAAGGGCCGGAGTAGCGCAATTCAATTCTGGGGCTTTACGTGCCGAAACCACGATCTCATTATGGGGCACGCCTTGCGTTATTGAAAGCGGTACAGCGCGTTACACCGTTCGCAAGTTCTGCCGAAATGCAAACACAAAAAGTTCGGCAGGTTTTACACTCTTGTAACACAAGAAGGCGAAAGACTGCTGCACATTTGGTAATACATGCAGTCCTACAATCGGGGTTAGATTTCTTTGTAAGGCACATTGGCAGCGCATTAAGTTATACAATCGGGGCTAGACGTCTTGCATGACATAACGAGCCGAAATGGGAAGTACACATGCGGCACATACGGCGACCTCCTCACTAAGGCGCAGCGGCGCGCAGTGGCGTACTCTTCCGCAGTGGCGTACTTGCGCGGCCGTCCTCGCGAGCTCCAAGAGCGTGCAAGCTCCTCCATCGCTCGCCGCCGCTGCGGCAGCTCCGACTGTGACGTCAATGAGAATAGCCCGCTTGCGCCCCCTTTTCTGCGCAACAACATCTGTCGTGACAGCAATTACTAAACCTAAAATTCGGCAGACACTCAAGACTGCTCACGTGTGGTAATGCGAAAGCATTATACCGTTTGTAGAACTCGGAACGTCGTCAACGCGCTCATTTTATACACACATGACGTGTGGTACCACCTCCTCCGCACCGTCACCTGCGGCGCCTAATGACGCACGCACTAGTCTGCGAGATAGCTGCGACGTGACGTGTGCAATCAGGCACGCACTAGGCACACCTTTAGTAAGCCAGAACCGTGGAGCAGCCGTGGCTTGTCGGCGCTCATCACGACAAGCCACGGCTGCTAAACGAGTAATAGGTATAGAGTATGGTGCAATCATTATTAATGAGCCGACTCTCATAACTAAAGCGTTTTTCGAACATTATCAAATCTATATCGAGGCCATAAGCCATTGGATGCAGATGTTTCTGCCAGCAAATTTGCATCGTTGCTGTCCCAGGTAAATCAGGATGATTATTATTAAACAAATCAAAACATTGATTTTAATCAGGTAACTGCATGCATAATTTCGCTAGCGAAAGGCAGAACGCCCGACCCGGATGGCCTTACTGCGAAATTTTATCACTGTTTTCGTTCCCTTTTATCACCGTTATTACTTCAGGTGTATCGTGAGACCTTGGAAGTAGGGTACCTAACTGCCACAATGTACGAAGGGCACACTGTCCTCAGAGCCGAAAGCGATGATGAGACTAAATTGCAAGAAGTGGACGGATATCGGTCTATTTCCTTGTGCAATGTGGATTATAACATTCTTGCAAAGGTTTGCAAGTCCCGTTTGCAAGTCGTGATAAGATCTGTGGTCGGTGATCATCAAACATGCGGCATCAGAGGCCTGTCCATTCAGACCAACATTCATGTTGCGAGATTGGTGCTAGAGTGTGTAGCTGACGGGAGTGGGCAGGTAGCAATGATACAGCTAGATCTGGCTAAGGCGTTCGACAGGGTGAATCTCTCGTACCTGTTTACTGTGCTAGAGCATATAAATATCGTATCCCTGCTCCTTAGAGGTGTCAGAATATGATATGCTGGTGGCTCGACGAGGCTGATAGTGAATGCTTCTCTCTCCGATCCGATTAGGCTTTTATTATCAGTAACACAACGATGTCCTTTGTCACCACTTCTATTCTGCTTGTATTTGGAGCCGCTTTGTATGAGCATTCTGAAAGAAGAAAATTTCCAAGGGTTTAAATTGCCGTCTAATTATATTCGGGTTCTTGCACATGCACACGACGTGGCCTTCTTTTTTTTTTTGTACTGATAACAAGAGTGTTAAGAGTTATCTTGCAATTACAGAAGATTTTTGTGCGGCTTCTGATGTTAGCGTAAACTTTTTGAAAAAGTTCAGGTTTTTGGTTTGGACTATGGACCACAATGCGATCATACTGTATAGTATACGCAGGCATTCAATGACAAAAAAAGATCTGCGCTTTTTAGGTGTACCTCTCTCACAGAATAGAAATAGCAACATTGGTCAGGAGGAGTTGGAAAAATTCAGCGTAAATTGAATTCATGGCGAGGGCGGAATTTGTCAATGTCCAGTCATACTGAACTGTGCAACGTGTTCTTGTCTTGTGTTATTGCTGCAAGTACTGGACTGCTCACAACTTCGCATTCAGGCACTGCATAGCATATTTGCAACATTTATTTGGAGCTCGAGTTGTAAATGGATGAGGCGCGACAATCTGTTCCTCTCCCTTGAACGTGGTGGCTAGGATTAGTCAATCTCTTCGTCAGGCACTAAGTTTCTCGTCTGTTTTTCTTTCGAGACAGTGATCACCCGTTTTTGCGTGAAATGTTGCAACTCCGATTAGTTCATTATCGTCCTAATATAGCATTGTCATCAGACGCCAAAGATGTTCCATAGGCTCCTTGGGGCTTTCTCAAGGAGGTAGTCGACTCATTTCTTTTCTTGAAAGTTAGATTGAGCCTGGGGTACATTTTCAGTGCGAGTCGAAAAGCAGTTTAACCACCGTGGTTGTTTGTGGCTATGGTGTTGGGCTGCTAAGCACGAGGTCGCGGGATTGAATCCCAGCCAAGGCGGCCGCACTTTTTTTTTTTTTTTTAAATGCGAGGATAAATGCCTCAGGGCATACAAGGGTATGTGATGGGGGTGAATAAGGATGATTAAATGAATGAAAGAAGATTTGCTGACTTAATGAAGTCCAAGAGGGACCGATAATGCGGTCCCTGCGTCCAAGCAGTGTAATGGCTCAGATTATGCGGCGAGAGTCCCGCTGCTGCGAGGTGCCGGAGCCTCGTCGGTTTGAGTGCAGGGCAAACCCACAGCAGGTGGTGGATGTCGGCTTCAACATTTCTCGACTTGCAGAGTGGACACTCAGGACGAGGATATAGCGGGCGAAAGTGCGGCCACTTCCTAGTCACTTAAATGGGGGCGAAATGCGAAAACACCCGTGTACTGAGATTTAGGTGCACGTTAAAGAACCCCAGATGGTTCAAAATTCTGGAGTCCCCCACTACAGCATTTCTCATAATCATATCGTGGTTTCGGTACGTAAAACACCATGATTTAATTAATTTTTAAAGCAATTTATGTGGCACTGGTGGACTCAATTTTCCCAGATCCTTTGTATCGTGCCCCTTATTTAACTTGGCCTTATCAGGATGTAATTAGGCGGGTACGTAAAATGTGTGTACCTCCTGGAGCAAAATGTTTTTCTTTAAATTGCATTCGGAAGCACTCCGTGTTAAAGCTTGGTTAAATTCAAGGGGCTGCTTTGTGCTGTGGTCAACGAACTGTCGACTCTGTCCACGTGCCGAGACCATAGATCACTGTTTCATAGATTGTAGTGATGTTTCCAACGGACGCTTAGAAAGTACATTGACATCACTCCATACTCAATTAGCCTTCTACCGTTTAAGGTTACTGGTGGTCCTTCCTATGACATATTCATAGTACTGGGTTTATACAGCCTGTGGAGGTGTAGACTGCGTGATCGCCAGGCCGAAATGCCGCCATCTACAAGAGCCTTCTTTCGCGAAAGTGCAGTTTATGTGAGAAGTCTCAACGCTGCGCAGGAACCTCCGCCTGACTGGATGCACTTGTTAGACGCAAGTGTGTTTGCCCAAGTTTTGAAGGTTTAGCTGTGTCCGGTCTGTAATATACCTTCAATTTTGTTTTCCATGTAATAAAAAAAAATAAAAGAAGAGCAGCCGTGGCTTCAGGCAAGCGTGCTCGTTTCGTACCCCGGAGGCCCGGGTTTGATTCCCACACAGACCTGAATGTGCCAAATGTTCTTTTCAAAGCCACTAATTTACTTCGCTTACAGAAATCTCTCCGAGAAATGTGACGTCAATCCGAGAATTTTTTGACGTATTTTTACTCTTTGCGGCGTCGGCCATTTTTTCGTCACGCGCAGTTTCGCCAAGGTCAGCGCCAAGCGCACCACCATCATTGACACCAAAGGCTTTTGCCTTAATAATAACGCGGATGCACGTTGTGAGATGCCGACGCAGCCTGGTATGGCTGTCAGATAGAGCTGTACGAGGCAGTACCGTTAGTTTGGATAGACGGTGGGCAGTGCGCTTTGAAATGCAACACTGCTGGCGATTTCAGTTGAATGTACGCCTATAAAGTGCACTGACTGCAGTGAACTGATAATGTATTTGCCCTGTACATTTCCACCTGCTTGCTCAAAACGCGCCGAACATTCCCATGGTGCGAAAAGAAGCACAAGCTGTCATGCAACGGAGGACTGATGCACAGACAGCAGCACGGTCTGTTTCGGCGCTCTATTGGTGTACTTTGTGCGTGCACCAATGCGCATAAATGTAGCACGTTTCGGTAAGTGTGTTAGAGAAGTTTGCAGGCTGTGCTGGTCAAAGATATTAGCCTGTATTCGAGAGGACAATGGGCGACGGCCAGAAGCTTGTAGCGGAACCACATTAATCACTTTGCGATCGTCTGCCAAAATCCAAGTCTGTAGATAGTGTGGCAAGTATAATGGAGCTGTAAAGCTTTGTATTTTTGAACTTTGAATTTATATTATCATTAGCTACAGCACTAGACAACTTGGAATTTTAGATTAAATGGCACAATCCTACTCAGTCTACAAAAATGAAGTCTATTATTAAAAAGCCAGTGTCAGAAATTGTTGAGGTAGAAAGGGGCATTGCACCAGTAATCACTAGGAACAACATCACCAGCGAGTGAATCGTGTTAAAAATTGGCCGGCATAATCGGCTTAATTTGTGCACTTTCAACCAAGGTGCAATTCACTTGTTCATTGTTTGGTTTTCTTTCTTTTTTCTTTTTTGCAGACTACACAACGATGTTGAAACGCCTCAAGCATATTGTTGAGAAAGTCAGTGGGGATCATACTGGGCCTGTAGCAGTCGTGTCAGCACTAAATGTAACAAGCTAATGTGATTTCTCTGGGCAGACTTGTGGGGGTAATTGGTCTGTGGAAGCTACGATATAGTAAAAGCTTAAGAGGTCAATCAATTTGTTTTTTCCTACAACTAGGCATATCATATATTAGCTGTATGCTGTGTTCTATCATTTTATCTTATCAGAACTTTCTTTCTTTCGTAGAAGACATTGCACAAAACTTTGCTTTTCATTTATACGAGGAAAACATTCTGCATCGAGCAGCTGTTACATTTTTTTACTTTACCTTTTTGCTAAAGTTTTGACTGCTGTAATTTCGCGACTACATTCAGCATTGTGCACTAACACACACACACACACACACACACACACGTACACGCATATATATATATATATATATATATATATGTATTTACCTTTTGGACTGCTTAATTGATAAAGAAAATACGTGTTCCACGTGCCAGAAAGGGGCATTGATGGCCCGGCTGTGGCGATTGCTTTCTTGGTAGAGGCAAAATGCAGAAACTCCCATGTGACTATATTATGTACGTTAAAGAACTCCGGGTGGTTAAAATTGATCAGAAGCCCTCCGCTACGGCGTGCCTGAGAGCAACATCTGAGTTTGTAACATTACTTTGCGCATACGTCCTGTAACTAGGAGATTATTCGTTTTGAGGAGTTGCCATTTGCTTCAAGCACTGTGCCTTTTCGCTACCTGCTTGCCATAGTTCAAGCTGGCTGAGCAAAATACAAACGCTTGCACGTTGCACTCCTAAGTGTAGCGCAAGTGTGGATGTGGAATATTCCGGTAAAACTACGCATAGCGTTCGTTCGTAATGCACCATGTGCATCTAATCTCTTCAGTGTACTAGCCAGAAGATTGATATAGAATTTGGCAATTACTTTTTTTTTTAATTTGGCCACGACATTATTCAGGAACTTCTTCAGAAGTCATCTATAAAATATAATGCAATAGACTCTTTGTAAGGTACTACTAAGATGAATATTCTACAGCTGAGCAGCCCGCGCAGCTAGGTCTAAAGAGTTTTTATTTTTTATCGATGGACAGTTGGATATCGGATAGCTTATTTACATGCCCGTCAACGTTTTTGGCACAAATGGAAGAGTAAGGTTATCTTTTATTTTATAGGCACTACTTTTGAACAGTTCACTATATATTAAATATGAAGCAAACTCAAAAGAAACTTGCATTCATAAAAATGTCAAATAAATATCGTTGTGAAAGAATGAAAGAAGTGGTTTGCAATCACGTCATGGGACAAGGGAATCTAAAACACGGATAGAATGTATGTATGCACTTGCAAGTTTTTCCACGCGGAATACAAAAACGCAGCGATCCCAAAGATGCATCACAGTCGAGCGTACCACGTACAACATGATTCAAAAAGTTCATGCCATGCGAAAGCCTTCTAGCCCAACCTTTCTAGCCCAAGGTCGGTCAAAATGCAATTGTAGCTGTAAAACCATGAGAGCCTGATATACTTGTAAAGTTCAATACGTACAAATCTTCTTTTCCCTTTTTTTTTCAATTAGGTCGTTAAACGTATGAGACAGTACGTCCCGCACCACAGATGCGAACTCAAGACGCGAGCGCATGAGAGCGCAATAGCAAAACACACGACATTGAAATGTGCGAAATTTTTCTTTTTGTTATATGCAAAATCACATCAAGGGCTCTTAGTGCTCAATTAGCAATGTGTGACACATGTGAGTGAACATGTAACTTACAGTCGACCTTAACTTTAAGGTCCCGTGCATGATAAACCCGTCGTACTTCGCTGCCAGAAAGTTAACAGTCAGGCGTTAAGCTCTTAAAGAATGACATCATCCAATTTTTTATCAGGTTTGTCGAAGTTCATTTGCTGTGCATCATTGCCGAAATGAGAGCATGTCACGTTGCAGTTACTGTCAGTCACTTCACTTCAGTTCACTTCACTTTAATTCCAACGCAAAGTTGGGGGTCCTCCAGGCAAAAAAGTTGTCATAGACAACTTGAGGGGACCTGGGGACCATACAGACAGCAGGCAAAGTGATACATTCACAACACGAAAATTTGAAAGACTTTACATCACTGCGTATTTTGAAATAGTGAAAATAATATACAATGCAAGATGAAAATACATGCCCACTTTCAGTCTTTTTGAACAATTTTAAGAGGTCAGCGAGCGATAATGCCTTTGTGGTATCTAAGTATATTGGTAACTCATTAGTATAGACAACAAACAGCAGGAGTCCAAGGTCAGAAGCTTAAGGCAGACCATCCACGATCCTTCGAGTAGCTTCAAAACTATGCGCAGTATTATAAAGTGGTCATAACTTGCAATGCTTAAGTTCCGGCAGTGGTACTTGGTGTGAGACTTTATAGAAAGCTCAGATTAAACTTAAATGCGTCAATACTACCGCAGTTAAATACAATGGGTACACTCAAGGAAAACCGCCAGGTTTTTCTCTGACGATATCCCTTTCACAAAACCGTGTCGCGATGCTGAGATCCCTCGCCCAAAATAAATATGCAAGTGGTCATACTTCATCACTTCAAAAACTTAACCACGAAGAAGTGACACAGAGCGATAATTTTTCACGTTACGAAAATTTCCCGACTTAAATATCGGGACAACGGCCGCAATCTTGCATTGAGCTGAACATTCTGCATTCCGCAAAGACCATTGAATAAGTATGTTAAAGCGGGAACTAAGGCGTCATCGCAACCGTTAATCACAAAATTAGTAATACCATCAACACCTGTGGATGGTGTCATTTAGAGCTTGCAAACAGAATTAAGCACCACTTTTTCCATAATTATTTCGCACGCTAGGCACTGAACATATTCTTCAGGTTTGATAACCGGATGCGCATTTATGGCTTGCAAAAGAACTTGTGCAGAAGTGGTGTGCGAACACCTGACGGACTACTTGCGATTTACAAATAACTTTGTCACCAACTTGGCAACAGCTATGATCATGCTATCTTTGCTGCGGGGTCACAGATAGCGCTAGAAGTGACTGGGCTGCTGTTTAAGGGCAGCCTCTAATACGATCACGACAAAAACGCTTCGTGCAAGCTAGCAGCATAGAATATCAGTAGTATCAATAATCACGACCTAAATTCTCATATAATTTGTGATACCGTATCTGTTTTCCTAATTAGTGCTTTAACTTCGACGAAACCCAAAAGAAATATTTTAACTTCCTTGAAATGAGGGGCTCTCGGAGTAAATTTTTTCATGGTGCCCTTCAAAATGAAGCTCAGCATTTTTTGGAACAAGAATCAACGCCCGTCGGGCTAAAGAATGAGGACCAATCATACTCGCTCAATTACGTGTACAACCCTACACATTCATCATGCGCGTAATGATTTTTTTTTTGTACGGCAACATCTTGGTACAGTTTAAAGGAACACTAAAGGCAAATACTAAGTCGACATAGACTCTTAAAATGCCATTCCAGAAACGTCGCAGCACTTATTTCGTGCCATTAAAAGGCTTAGGTTACGAGAAAATTGCGTCTGAAAGGTCCGCAAACCTTTAGCGCAATTCAAATCCCCCGCCCCTGAATGGAGAGTGGTGACGTTGCATACGCCATCGCCTCCATTTACTGCCGTTGGTGAGTAAAACGGCGCCCGACAGACGGCGCTGCGGTTTTATGCGGAAAGCGTAAACGCGCGGCCATGGAGAAACCGAGTCAAGACGGAGCTTTGGATTCACCACTGCAGCTGCTCTTAGTCAAGCGGCGTGGACCGTTCGGGAGTCCCGTGACATCGCATGGGCATGGCATTCTTTGCTACTTGCAATTTGTGTGATTTTAGCGAGGGCAGCGCAGCTGCGCGATAGCGAAACTACTGAAATGCGAAAGCACGGGAGGCGCCGGTGTCGAGCGAAAACGAAACCTTCGACCACCCGCGTGGTTGTCAAGGGCAAGGTCAATTACTTCTTTTTTCTAAAAATCAAATCAAAGTAGCAATTTGTTTCGCCTTATAAAGCACAACAATAATCTTTTTATTACAAGCGGTTGAATACTAGTGACAAAATTCTGATAAGGAGTGTCGCCTAGGGCTAGTACTTGAATGTTCCAAGGGAGTCTCTAATCGTGTCCTCAATTTCTCGATTACTTAAGTTCTATTCGCGATAATAATGACGCCTTAGACGTTCTCCAGCGCTAATATATCACTTAAGCTTGACTTGATATTTGCATTTAGTGTCTCTTTAAATGATAACAAAAACGAAATAGAGAATGGTGGATGAAACCGGTCGAGTGGAACAATTCCGCCCGTTGACATGACAGCTCGTTGGCACGGAATATCGGGCCAGTTTTTGTTATCAATTCTAAAATATTGCCCGTACGATTTCGAATTCTGTTTAGCTGGTGAAATTCGTTCAAACTGAAAAGCCCAATTGCGCATTGTGATTTTTCGCGTGCCCCTAAGCAGTCGCTTTGAATGATGTCAGCAGCTCATTGGACATTAAGCGAAGTCATCATATATGTGGACCTTGTACTTTGAAAATGCAAGCTTGTGCTCAAAATCCACGAAATGTTGTACGAATATCGAGCTATCCGGAGTTCGGCACAAAGTATATATTGGTATACCCAGCAAGAAAGATTGCGCCGTCAGAAGCCGGTGTTTCTAGCGAGACACATTCCTCGCATTCTTCAAAATCTGTCTTTATCACGCCTGAACAATTAGGCGCGAAGGTAAACACGCTTGCACGCGCGTGTAAAATTGGCCAGCATTCACGCTTGCCATGCGTGAGGAAAGCGCGATACATTTCTCTCGCTTAGCAAGCATGACAGATCTCCACGCTTAGAATAAGCGGATAAAAATCCTTCTCGGCTCAGGCTTGCTAAGCGTGGCATTCTTTTAAAGCGCATACGAAGGGGCCGGCATGCCGAATATGTTTAAGTACGGGGCCATAGTTCCGAGAAAGACTCATTTACACCTGCACTATACACTGAGTGTTTCTTGCGCCCGAAATCCCACACCGCGCGTCGTGAAAGGCTGCCGCATCCATGGGAGCATACTCCCATGGGCGTAAACGTATGGATTTACTCCACTTGAGCCCCGATCACAGTGAACGATTTTCCCGATTCGCAAGTGCTCTTCTCCCCGCGGCACACTTGTCCGACCTATGGCGGCAGCGGGCATCGTTTAAATGAGGACGAAGTGCTAGCTGCACAAGGTGGGCCTTGTCTCTTCCACATGGTTTCACGTCGACAGTCACGTCTTAAGGGAACCAAACTGGACTATTAGTAGGCGCTGACTGCAAATGTGACTACGCCGCGATCCTTTCAAGACGGCTGCATGCCTAAAGGGGCAGCAAATCAACCCGTTGCCCTTGGTTACCGAATACCTTGGAAGACCAGGCCGACACCCTTGGCATACACTTCGAGCCTGTTATCAAGCTCCATACACTACAGAAAATTTTTTCTTAAATACAAGCAAGTAGCAGAACTCAAATCGCTTGACCGTAAATGCCCACCGAATGAACCGTACAACCATCCTCTTAGTATTGCCGAGCTGAGGGCTACCTTGAGCGTAGGTAGGGGCTCTGCACCGGGAGCTGATATAACCATGTATTACATTATTAAAAACGTGCACAACGACACACAGATGATATTGCTGACACTTTTCAACTCTATTTCGGCTGCCGGATACCTTCCATTCACATAAAAAGAAGATATTGTAGTCCCGGTCTTGAAACAGGGTAGAGACCGATTCGACTTATCAAGTTACCGCCCAATAGCATTCACAAGCTGCTTATACAAACTCTGCGACAAAATGGTGAACCGTTATCTTTTACATTTTCTTAAACTGAACAAAATGCTTGAGTCTTATCAGTGAGGTTTCAGAGAGGGTCGGTCAACTACCGAGCATCTCGCGCGGATTGAGGCAAACATTCGCGACGCCCTTATCCGTGAGAAGTTCTTTCTTTCCGTGTTCTCAGACACGGGAAAGGCATACGACACAAGTTGGCGATATAGGATTTTACGAGACTTCTGAAAAATGGGTATTCGAAGCAATATGCTGAATGTAATTGAAAGTTACTTATCACATCATACATTTTGTGTTAGAGTTGGCAATGCCCACTTCATACCATTTATTCAAGAAACTGAGGTACCGAATGGTGGGGTATAGGGCTGCACCTTTTTTATCGTAACAATGAACTCCTTGCGGACATGTTTACCGCGTAATATGTTTTATTCCGTATACGCGTAGAGGAAATACAGTTAGAATTCAAGTCGTGTAACCTCGCAATTTGTGTGCGACTTGTTCAGCTTGGTTTGAAGAAAGTGTGTAAATGGCCAGAAGAATATGGCTTTAAGCTAAATCCTCTTAAAATTTTCCGCATTCATTTCACACGAAAGAGAGGCCTATTCGCAGAGCCCAATGTAGATTTGCACAAACAGCGCGTGCCGGTGGCCACAGAACACAAATTTCTAGGTGTCATACTGGACTCAAAGCTAACATTCATCCAGATATAAAGTGTCTTAAAAACAAATGCGTCAATACAATGACATTATTGAAAGACTGTCGCACTCTAGGTGGACTATAGTGATAGGAAGGGCCTCATGGACCTCCACAAGAGTCTTATGCCTATGCGATTGGATTATGGCGCCATAGTGTGCCAGTCTGCTACGCCCCAAGCGCCCTGATGACACTGGATTCCGTCCACCATCTAGGCATCCGACTGGCCACAGGACAAGTCTTGTGCAAAGCCTCTACGTAGAAGCTAATGCGTGGTCCCTCCCCCTGCAGCGGTCATATTCGAGCTTCGTGCCCTTTTTTGAAAGTGAATGTCAACTTTGACCATTCCTCTTATTCTAGCGCAAATGATATGAACAGTGTCACGCTTTTTTATAATCGACCTGCAGTGAGACAGCCTTTCTCCTTGCGTGTGAGCAGACTCAGCGAATAAATGGATGTCCGACTCTTTCGACACAGCCTGATTGCTCCAAAGCCATCGTTGTCGCAGTGGCACTGGCAGGACACTGAATATGACACATCATTTGTAGACATTGCAAAACATGCTCCAGAGGCACATGTTCGAATGCATTTCCACGAACCTCAGTCAAAATATTCGTGCCAAGGGCCTTACACTGACGCGTCTAAGTCTCACGCCGTCGTAGCACTTCGTCCATCCTTCACCGAATCAGACATTTTACATCCGGAAATGAGTATATTCACGGCTGAGGCGTATGCAGTATTGTGGGATGTCAAACACATCAGAAAAACAAATATACAAAAAGCTGTTATATCCACTGACTCCTTAGGTTTCGTAAGATCCATAATGTCGTTCACTAAGCATGAAAATTCTGTGCTTAATTATCTTTACTCGTTTCTGTGTACAACGTGTATCCCTAAGCAGCATATCACAATATGCTGGGTACCTGGCCATAGAGGTATCGAAGGTAATATGCTTCAGACGAAACCGCCACATCAATGGCTACAAAAGCCACCAAATTCTCTGCGGCTGTCCCTGCCATATACTTTAAACCTTTCTTGCGGGAAAAAGCTTATGGGCTATTGGCCACGCTTATGGGACACTCAAACATCCAGTAAGCTGCACGTCACTAAACCACAGTTGGGGAATCGGCCACTTATTAAAAAAAAAAAAAAAGAAAACGGCGAACCGAGCTCATGTTCTGTCTACTGAGAATCGGCTGCATATATGGTACACACTCGTACTTGCTGACTGGTGCCACCTATCTGTGGTAAATGTGGCGAGACGCTGACTGTCCTTCACGTGCTGCAGGATTGTCGTGAATTAGAAGCTCACAGAAAAAAAAAAACTTTCGTTTACTACGCCAGCAACAAGTTCCATTACATCCAGCAATGTTCCTAGATAACGACCCACTCTTTGATGCTAAATCAACCTTAGTTTTTGGTAAAGGATGCAGGTGTACTGCATGTTATACAACCAAATGATCCGTGGCACAGCATCTTAACAGATGCTGCTGGTGCGGAAGTAGTATTTAGAGCATGTGCATCCCGGTTCATGCGCTCAAAGACGCGGGTAAGGCATCAATGCTTCTTTCACACTTTTACATTTTTATGTTATAATCACTTCGCAACGTATATATTATGGTCGAAACATACCTCACTTGTCAGCGTCATATTTTTAACACCTAGTTAACACATAGTTAACACATAGTAACACCTTTAACACATAGTTTACGCACCTACACTCGTTTTAGACCCCTTTACAGCCATGGTACATCTTAGAGTTCATGGACCATTGTTAACTCATTGCAATATGTGTTTGGCGCTCCTTGGCCAGCACTGGCCCTCGCGCCATTAAAACCCATGATAGAGTGTACAAGCGCGACTCAACGAGGACGTAGAAAGAAACAGATACACGGAGACGGTCTCTGTATTTGTTTCTTTCTACGTCCTCGTTCAGTAGCGCTTATACACTCTAGCATGCATTCTAACCAACTAGCCCGCCAACGTGTTTTGACCAAGTTCATTACAACCCAATCATCATCAATCAACGTAATGACATTGTAGAGGGCGAAGAGCACGTTGGCTAAGGGTGGCCCAAGATACTTCGAACCCAAAAGCAAGCGAAGCACGCCCGAACACTAAGGCGATATCATTTGCGGTCAACCATGGCGGTCAAGATTTGCAGCAGTACCTCTAGAGACAGGTAGAGGCGCAGGAACCCACGTAAGTGGACGTTTGTCTTGCATCAACTTGTATAATACCGCCTTACAGTGCAAGTGTTCTTCACTTGCGCTGGGTTTGGTTTATGTTGGGCCACCCTGCAGTGTAGTTGTTCTCGAGGACCATTTCTACTGCGAGGGCCTGCTGCTGTCGAAGTAAAGAAGTTCAGGGCCAGAAAACTCGCTGAAGTCTGCTCGTTTTCATTTATTCACTTGCTCGCCCTCGCAACACAAACTGAAACGCGAACAGAAAAAGTCGTAATCAAAAGATGTTTTGACGTGAAACGTCAAACAACGTTTGACGAAATGAAACGAGAACATGTAGCATTAATATCGCTTATGTCTTTGCAACCGAAACTACCCACGCACCTGACTTTAGAGGAAAGTAGCAATTACTCCATCATCCATGTTTCGCCTGCGCAGTTGGCTCCGTTGTCGCGCAACGTATGACGCGATAGGAGCTAAACTGAGCCTCTCGTTCGCCGTTTAGAGAGAGGTGTAGCCCGGCAGTATGTTTGTCGATCAGAGCGGGAGTAGTCGCGTTTTGAGAGAACTGACTCTTGCCACAGTCGGAATGTCCATTAAACTCAAACCTGTGCTCATCAGGAGTTATATAAGGCTTGCAAGTGTGCAATTTCTTGCCGAAATTTCATAGTTGCTCGGCAATGGCGCCTCCCCGTTTGACACGTATGTAAGGTCCAGAGATGGCGTGAAGACACTGCTGTCTCATGCGCCTGGGCATCTGCGAGGGACAACCCCGCAACATGTCTTAAGTGCCCGTCACCTGTGTCTATACGTCCGAAATTTGCCACTTTCTGTGGCTGTGCCCTGATACTAAGTACACACTAAGCACAACATGCCTAGGGAGGCCAAACCAAATTCGAATGTGGCGGATGACCTTAAACATTCGATAACGGACAACAAGTGTGCTAATTCACTGCTGCAGTAACTGCGCCAAACAGGGCTGCAGGCAATTAGTTGATGCCTTGTGGTAACTTTTGATACATAAGCCTGGCGGTAAGTCCGTCAATAAAAAGAAAGGTACAGGAAGTCCAAATCCACTCCCACCACCTTTGACCATTTCGGGCCCAGTGTAAAGAAATAGGGAGCGAGCACGACTGCAAGATTACACCGTGTACCCCTCGTAGCTGCATCATAAGTCAATCATGTAAGCTTTGTAACGAGTGAATAAATGTCACTTGTGTGTAGTAAGCATGAAAGGCTTTTAGCTCTCGTTGTCGGCGACGTTCGAGTGACCTTGAGCCAAAAGCCAGAGCCGTTATCCGGGCACTCAAACGAGAACATCCGGGTAAGTTGCGAGAACAAAACGAGATGGCTATCCTTATCCGTTCTTGTTTGTAATATTATGCTACTATAGCACTGGCAGCGATTCGGATATCTCACCACACGGCCCAGTAACGGATGAGCTTGCACACGAGTGACTTCTAATATATACTAAAAAAAAAAGAAAACAGTAAGTCAGTCCAGACCAATAGCTTAATGTGCCAGAACTACAATAATATTTTTGGCCGAGGAGGTCAAATATAAGCAAAGAGGCGACTGATAGAAAATTCTTTGTTTTACATACGCGTGCAAACCACAGCGTGATTGATGCCAGTAGAAGGGGCCACACGTTCTACTGCATTTTCGTGCTACGGGACGAGGGCAGGGGACTCTACATGCTCTAAAGAATATAGCCTTTGGCTTGTTTTATAAATCTTAGGTAACATAACAATGTGTTTGGTATTCTCCTCTATATATTAGTACGGTGTATCTTAGACTGTAGTGCTTCTTCAAATTTTAGGGTTTGCAGGCCTGGTACACGGGACTGGAAATGACGAAGACAGAACTTCTAATTATTCTCCTTAAGTTGCGAAAAACGTTGACGAAAACAGCTTTAGTGGAGGTGTCAACAAGAAGCAAGATGTTTTGTTTTTGACCAGCTACCGCAGATGTATTATGCGTTTCGAACTTTATTATGTAATATACCAATATCTAAACACCTCAACACTTATGGCTGCATGAGCATCAACCATCAAGACACACTCCTACGCAAATTGCGCGGTCTTACAACATTAAAAGAAAAACGAAGAATACGAATAACTAAAAAGAATACGAAGAAACGTGAACATTTCGCTCGTTTCATAGTATCTGGTTTTCTTCCTCACGGAAGCAATATGGTATTAAATCAGGCTGTTGCGCAATAGGGTGGCTTTCCCCAACAATTAGCAAGTCGTACTTCTTCAAGTAGCCTCAACATCTTTAAACAACAGCGAGCGTCGGCGTACGCTCAACGCCAGCTTGCTCGAATTCCCCAGCTGCAGTCCATTTGCCTGCGTCACGGTACGATCACCGACAACACTCCATGCCTCCTTCAACCCCTCAAACCAAGCAGAACCAGCCGTGACAAAGCAAAACGAAGCAAAGCAAAGAGGAACTCACTCTCCCGCACCCCACATCCAGCCCGAGCCTCGAAGAAGCGAGTGGCGGAGGGTGTTCGCGTGGGACCTGGCATGTCTCCAAAGCAACGACGCGCCGCCGAAGCCCCTCCTTCCGCGCCGGCTCGCACGTGGTGGGTACAGCATCGAAACCCCGCGCCGGCCGCGGGATGCGCTACAACGTTGAAGAGGCTTGCATTGCAGCGAGAGAAGCGGCAACAGCCCGAGCATCGTCACCGCCGCCGCCGCCGAGGGTGCCTCTTTTTGCTACATTCTCTGGGTCTCCCACGCCACAAATAGCCGAAGGAAGGGTGGGCACCACGGGCCAGTCGGGAGGCGGACCGATCTCGGGGTGCCACCCGCGGCGCGAACACCACCCAGTTGCCAGTGAGAGCACCGCGGGTCGGTTTTCGAACCGCCGGAGGGCGTGCCAGCGAGGGTGGGCGGGGGGCGCGGCCTGGAGGGCCCCCTGTCGACACCTCGGCAAGCAGGCGCCAGACAATGGAACTTGTCGACACGGGACGGTCATCGCACAACACGTTCAGCATCGCCGCCCTGATGGCGAATGAGCCGCCCGTCGTGCAGGCTTACCTGCAGCACCACCACCAGCAGCAGCAGCAGCCGAGCTCCTCGGCGGTCGACGGAGACGCGCCGCCGGCCGGAAGAACTGCGTACCAGGCGGCCGCGGCTGCCGCCGGGGACTGCTGCCTGGCGGCGACCGACTGGGCCAGCACTCCCAGCTACGTCGCCAGCACGCCGGTGAAAGACATGGAAGGTGAGCATCGAGTTCGCCTCTCGGCGGAGTCGAGATGCTGTCGCCCCCCCCCCCCCCCCCCCCTCTTGTCAACCTCGGATGCTGCGGGGCGGAGGGGGAGATGATGACTCTTTTTCGTTTGCTAAATGTGTGCTCTCGTATGCAATGGCGAGATTGCGGCGACACGGCGAAGAACTGTCGTCGCTCGTCGTTCCTCGGATGAGCGTCGCGTCTCGTCAACCGGATATTCGGTCGTTCCTCACGCCGTGCTCAGGTTTGGGAGCGTGTATTCGCTTTACCTTGCTCGGAGTTAAGGTTGATGTCCTCGTTCAGTTCTGTGGCTGTGACGTTCTGGTCGTGAGTCTTGTTTTTTTCATTGCGGTGACTAGATTTCGATAGGCGGCGCAATGCAAACATGTTCCTTACTCTGGACTTAAGTGCACTTTGAAGACTCCGACCTGGTCGCATATAATCAGGAGTTCCACGCCGCCCCGTCTCTCTCCAGGTGTCGCTTTCATACGCCAAACACCATCAGTCAGTGAATCGTGTGCTTACTGTTTAGGACAGCTGAGCGGTGCTCGTGGCGAAGCGGTGTTATGCTCATTATGCTCATTAACTGACGCGTGTTTCCTCGGACATTTTCGGTGTGCTCGTACCGAGCACATGGCTCGGTACCGCTGCAGACGACGGGATTACGAGAACATTAGCACAGATACTGGTGAAAAAGCTGTCGATATGACACGTTTTTCAGCTAAGCCCATAGAGGTGGTATTATGCATAAGGTAATTGCGTGTGAACAACGGTGCGACGAATGAATTCATTTTATATGCTCTCATTGAATAAGTTGCATGTTGCCAAAACTGATTGAAGGTGTGTTGCTGGCTTCGCATATTATGAAGATAGTTCCTGCTTTCGTCTTCCATGTGAGTCCGAGCAAAGGGCAGTAGCCCGCTACTCTTAAATGTGCGCGAAATATTTGCAGCAAAGAAACGATACCAAATTGCGCAACATATGAGAATTTTCGTTGCGATCGGTGCGAACAGTTTCACATGCACTATACTAAGGATACCGGACGCTTCACTCTTTTAATTGTAGAAAGCCACTAAGTCAGTACTGCATTGCCCTCTTTTCTTTTTGTCGCAATGAATGTTTCTTTTTCCCGGTAATTATGGCATGGAAGTCATTAAGTCTCGCGTTCCAGAATCTCAAGCACAGGTCGACAGCCGTTTCCTTCTTATCATTGTTTCTTCAGGCAAACATGTCTTACCCTATCACCCGTGACCTCTCGGAGTGACGGGGTCAATGTAGTTTAATTTACAGATTATATTGCGATGGTAATGTTTATGAATATCGCTGCGGTCAAATTTGTTAAGTTTGATAGCTTGAGCTCCATAGAAAGTGACATTGCGAATAAAAAGTGCATGAGAAACGCGAACATGTTATGAGAAAAAAAGGGGGAATGGGGGACGGCTGGTAGGTAAGACACCACAGTCAAGAAGGGTTATGGCGCAGGCTAGGTTATATTATTGTTTTTTTTTACATTGCCAATCCATACAAGTTGCCAAGAAAGGTAAAGGAAATATGAACGCAAATATAATTTTCTGCCTGTCCTCACAGCCCTTTTATCGGGCAGTTGACAAAAATTTAATAAGCTTAAAACAACTAAGAGTAGCATGCCAAATGTATTTTAAGCTAATCACACGCGACAGCTCCAAACTTTACCTGCAAATAAAGCGAAAATTTCTCAAATATTCTGTAAACTTTCCCTGACACATTTGCTAACTCTTGATCTCCTGTCACAGCGCGCTTTCTTTACCGATGAAATAATTTCTGTGTACTGACTCAACGCCATTCAACCCAGAAGGTCCACAAATTTATTACAAGCGTTGCGTTACGAACGCATCTAGGCCCATCTGAAGAACTTAAGGTAAATGCAAAACTCTCCCCACGTACTAGCCTGTTGGCCACAAATCGGCCCATATTAAAACACATTTTACTCCAAAGACAAGCGTAATTTCTGGTCCCAGAAGGTCGTTAACGGCTAACCATCCGCCGATTTCAGCCTCACCTATTAAGTAAACAAGCGAATCGTCAAATAACATGCTATCTTAGCCGGCAACGGGCTCCGCCGGTCGTTCCACATAGTATGTATAGTCATTCGGGAATAATATTCCAGTTCATAAAGATCCTGCATTCGCATGACCATCCCCTTATAGACCACATACCTTTATAGACCACATACAGACACATACAGACTACCTATTGACATACACATGGCGAAAAGTCGCCGCCTTCGCAAGTTAAGGCGTTGCCGCGTACTCGCGGTTCGACCACTATGAGTTGTGTACCCAGCCCACCCTGTGTTATCCTGCGTTGACGTGGGCAGATAGTAAGCAGGGGCCTCTTGAATGTGTTCTCTAGCACGACCTACATTTCCATAGTTGTGTGCTCGGTAGAATACAGTCACAGTGCAGCATCTGTCCCATAAGACCTTTCTTTTTTTGCTTCTGTGCACCCTGCATGATGCACATGATGACACCAGATGTAAGGGACCAAGGACCACTGGTTCTTGTCCTGTGCCGAACATTCCAGTTTCCGGCTTCTATCTTTCTCCCGATCATTTCGCTAGTGCTTTGACCGCTGCCTATGATTCGATTACCAGCAGTCCTGGGATTGTATAAACACAGGAACACTCGTATTCAATCTGCGACCCATCACAAGTTCGGCTGGAGAGTATCATTCATACCCATGGTCACTACTTTGGGATCTAAGAGAGCTTTCGCAATGTTGCTTAACTTCCGGAATATGTTTTTTGTTGTTTGAATGGCTCTCAGTTTTTCATTACTTTGTGTATATGGGGAATTGAACTAACCTGCTTGGCTTCCTATCCGGTGAAAACATTTTTAGACTTTGATCGAATTAAGCTAAGGTCCGTCGCCTGACCGAATCACGCCCGGAATGCTGTAACAAGCCAACCGAAATGGTTACCGAAGTTACAGACATCTTTCATTATTGTAGTTTCAGCAGCCCAAGAACTTCGGGTGATGGCCCACCGCGATAATGTAGTGATACCCTTCGTGATATACATAGAACAGATCCCTGACCAGCCATGACTTGCCACGAAAGCTTGGGAAGACTGAAATTGAGGTTCACTTGGAAGCGTTCGCAGTCTCACGCCAGGTCGGGCATCGGAGGGCTCACTGCTCATGCCGGGCCACCAGGTGAATGCCAAATACGTAATTCGCAATGCATTGATGTCCGGTATGTAGTGACCGAAGCATGTCTGATAGGCGTACGCTTGGCGGAAGGGCGTGAGCTCCCCGAACCCGAGTCATTGTACGAGACGATTCCCCAGCCATCGCTGCATATATACGTACTTCCGGCATGACAAACTCCGGTTTCGGCTTCCTATAGTTACTAAACAGTGCATGACCAGAGTTGCGGTTTCACCTTTCTTGAACTGCGCTACACATACGTGATTAACAAGCGTAGACTGTTGGGCCAGTTGGTGCATCATGTGGTATCGTTGAGCAGAAATACGGGCGGGAAGAAACGGAGTGGACTGCAGGACTCTTCCCGCCTGCATTTCCACTCAACGACACCACACGATATATACGTGAAGCCGGCAGCCGTTCAACAGTAAGGACTTTCCACTCATGTACCACTGATTTCAAGCCTTCACTTTCGCGCAGCGAAGATCGTGACAACTAGAGTTCCGAGTACGAATTGAATACTTTAATTACACAACTAATTCGCATAAATAAACGGAAGTATTCGATATTTTCGAATATTCGGAACTAACCAAATATTTCGCAACAACCGACTTTTAAAGTTTGGTCGGCGTTCTTCCGTCTCCTAAACAAACTATTGCAGAGTATCAGAGGCGAGACAATTGCCAAAGTTTTCGAGCCAATGCAAACAACAAAATTGGCAATACACCCTTTGCTTTCGATTTTACGACGGAAGCCTACGTGCCAACCTCTGATTTTGGCTTCCAGTCCGTAATTTAATGTTTTTGGCAGTCTAGCCGTGTGGCAGCTTTATCTTTTACGTTACAACCTGTGTTTTATCTTGCAACGGTTCATTCTACATGTGTCTAAGATACACAAGTCTTTCAACACCTTTCCTTTTCTTTTATCATAACATCTTATATCTTTTCAGCAACCATGTATTTGACGCTTTTGTAAAGCTAGTCATACAACGTTCATTCTTTATTGAAAAGCTTCTTTGCAACCAGGCTCTAATAGGTTGAGTGAATTTGTGCAGTTTTATTTAATGACAATCAGTGATCTTGTGTTTAAAAGTGATCTTTTGTACCTGATAGCTGGCCTTTTCCCACTATAGCCAGTACTGGCGTGGTACCTAATTGCGCCCATGTAAACATTCCTACTGCAAATATATGTGTCTGCTTTTGACTATTCGATATTCGATGCTTACTATTCGCATTCACTTCGTATCGGATCCAAAAAGCTATCCGCCGTGGTTGCTTCGTGGCTATGGTGTTGGGCTCCTAAGCACGAGGTCGCGGGATCGGATCCCGGCCACTGCGACCGCATTTCGATGGGGAAGGAATGCGAAGATACCCGTGTACTTATATTTAGGTGCACGATAAAAAAAAAACAAAAAAACTACGTGCTCCAAATTTCCGGAGTCCCCACTACGGCGTGCCTCATAATCAGTTCGTGGTTTTGGCACGCAAAACCCCATAATTAAATGTTTAATTTTTTTATTAAGAAAACTAATATTCGCCCACCTCTATCTCTTTTTTTTTTTTAAAACATATATTCATTTAACAGGAAAGGGAAAGCGAGGAGCAGGCTGGCAACTGCCACCAGAAGGGGCACAACACCTGCCTACTCTTCAGAAGGGAGGTGACAGCGACACAGAAATGGAAGATAGGAAGAAGGGAAGGAAAAAAGAAAGAAAGAGCAACCGGACAAATCTAAAAGAATAAAGTAGAACACACAGTACAGATCACACACAGTAGGGCCAGTCCCCGACACTCGGATTCGTCGAGTGTCGTACACCTCAGGCCAAGATGATAGCCCCTCACTAGCAACATACGCTGCGCACTGAAAGCGGGACACTCCAGTCAGGGGTTTATCCAGAATTTCGATTTTCGGGCTGTGTTACCAGAACGCGATGGGCGGGGGGAATACGAAGTTATTGGTTATATCTTTTTTGAGCAAAAGGCTAGCCTTTTGGGGGGAAGAGGTTGAAGGGGCTAGCGCTCTTTTTACACGTTGCTTTATTTACTTCAGGCTGGATGCTTTTTTTTTAACAAATGTGGAGGGAAAAGCTGTTAATTAGCAGAAGTACATTAATTAACATTTTAAGCAGGCATATTAAACAACGTTTTACAAGGGAGTTCGTCCTTGTTGGTACATGTCGAGCTGATGTTGTTGCCCAAAGAATACTACAACGAAGGCGGGAACAGGCGGCCACGAACGAATTCTGTATAGAAGGCCGAAATGTGCGCCTCGTTCTGCGGGATTATAAATTCGATACTATATTTAAGCACCCATGACATTCTGTCACAACGCTTGAAAATTGCAAGAACATAAGGTACAGCGTTTAGAGTTTTCATTTGATTGCACAAAGTGCATTCTTTTTTTTTTTCTGTGCAGGACAAAGCCAAGCAATTAAGTTCTTAACCTACAAGTCTTGATAAAACAACGTGCGGACGCTTTCAAAAATAAGTACAATATCATATAGCACGAGAGAAAGAGGACTAAGCACAATAGACACGAAGCAGCCATATACCTTAAACAGCACAATTAAGATATAACAACTAAGAACGAAAGGTATATATGCGCATCATGTCCGTTACAGTGAGGTAGATATATCCAAGGAAACTACTATAGACCAACCGCGGCTGTCAGATTCACGAAATAATTAAAACAAAAACGGACTACACAAATTATACAGTTTCACCGCGTCACCTCGCACATATCACAATATCCGACGTGGTTTCTTAGCCCACGTCATGTAGGCTCGGTCCACAAACTGCAAATATTCCTCCGTTTCTTCGTTTGTTGCGTTCCTAATATTGGGGTACCTGGAGCTTCGATAGAAATCAGCGCGTCAACATGTTTCGGTGTCATGCGACATCTATTTGCTGTTAAGATCCTGTTCATGGTGGAAAAGCTTCTTTCAACGGCATCAGTTCCTATGGGAAGAAGCAGTATTTTCATTAGCTGATGACAAAGCCAGGAACATGGTTTTTCTCTCGACCTCGCACGCAAGCATTAGCAGCGTTTGTTGCTGATGCTTGAAGCCATTTCTCCAAAATGCCGTCTGTAAATTAAATACTCGGTCACCATGTCGTCCTCCGATGTTCTGCACAATTGGGAAATACCTTTAAAATCAGGATTCTCCTTCTTTGAATGAAAGACGTCGTGGAATAATGCCAGCTCCAGAAACTGGTCCCAAAACCTCGCGTGCATGTTCTCCAGGACTTTAGTTTTACTAATTACTAGCGTAATTTTTTCCGGGATGAGTGCCTGATTGTAAGAGGGGAAAGAGGGGTCAAGAATAACTTTTTTTGGAGGGGAGGGGGGGGGGGGAGGGGTTAGGGGACTCTTGAGGGGGTGTGTATAAATCCCTGACTCCAATACCAGGTGTTGAAGTGTCTCGCAGCAACCGCAAGACATTCACTATGAACTGGCCACACGTCCTTGTTTGTATAAACGTTCGCACACGTTCACACAGCCAACCCTTAGCTTGAGTAGTTGCGCTCTATCGCGACGAGGTATAAGCCTGCACCACGAACACAGGGCGGCAGCGTTCCATTCACGACGCGCTGGTCTGCACTCCGCTTGAGCAGGTGGCGATGAACCAGCAGACAAGCGTCGTCAAGCTTGCGCGAAACTTCAGGCCAGGCACATTCGTTATGAGCGCAAGTTGAAGCCAGCCGATCAGTTTCTTCATTTCCACCGATCCCTACGTGTGAAGGTAGACAACATACTTGAGCTGCGCACGCGCCTGCTTCGCACGCGTGAGATTCTGAAGACTAACAGAGGCACGCGAAAGCGCTGCAGTCTGAACGCGTGGACGCGCTTCGTTGCGGCCAGAGGCACGTGCAACAGGCTCATGATATTTCCCTATATGTGTAAGCATGGGTGGCAGGTCCCCGCTATTAATTCTCATATTGACCCATTTCAGCTCCGGCCGTCGGTGATATTGGACTTGCAGCGTATACCAAGAGTAGACGCGGTAATCCAGTAGCTATGGCGTTCCGCTGTTGAGCTCGAGGTCACGGGTTCCATACCGGCCGCGACGGCCACATCTCGATGGAGGCGAAACGCAGAAACGGACTCGGAAATAACCCCGCGGGTGGTCAAAATTACTCCGGAGTCCTCCACTATTTATGTGGCGGCCTACGGCATGATATAGGGACGTGAAAACCAACAATTTACTTAACTTTCAGCGCGTTTTTCTTTCATCGTGGACTTGGAGAAACGCTGTCCCTAAACCATAGGACGATGCGTTTGCTGATGACACTTCCGAGGGTTGTAATAACATGGAAAGGGCGTCATCAATTGCCAAGGCAGCCTTGATGAAATGAGCGCTGTTGGGTTTTATTCAAACACGAGCTGTAATACCGAGATGATGGGTACGTGTCTCAAAGGTTTGGTTTTAGTGGCTAATCTTGGATCTTGGATAGATGGAAACTACCAAGTCCAGTAGCGACTTTTGCTCGCCAGAATTTTCAGGAGATGAAATCATTCGGATCGCTTCTGTTATAGTGGGATCCGCGATGATAACCTGTCCACTTAAGCAACTTGATTCGAGTTTTGTGGAATTAGCATTTCAGTGTAGGGAGGCATGCCTGCTTCCTCGAGACGCTGGCGCGCCGCGGTAAGCCTGGCGTCCTCTCTGTCTTGTATTGTACAAAAAACCATACAATCCAAATTAAATAATCAGCCAGGCAGAGAGAGAAAGAGAGAAAAGATGAAAGACCGAGAGGTTAACCAGAGTAACTGTCCGGTTGGCTAAGTTTCCAAAAATGTCGCACAGCTCGTCTGCAAGTGTTGAGGTACTTTTGCGGTGCCAGAAATTACCACAGGAACCAAAATCTTCCAAAGATTGAGGGGCGTCTTGACGCCTTCACCAATGACATGCGGGCTTTCCAAACACAGGTTATGGGCATGTTTCAACAGCTCAATGCTACGCTACAGGCTAGATTACCTCCCGTAGTCGGCCAAGCGCCGATGTTAGTGAACCTAGTGCCTAATCACGGCCCCTCGCCAGCAAATTGAGGTTTGGCAGTGGAACTGCATGGGGCTTCCGTCGCAAGCGGGGGAACCTGCAATTGCACATACAAAATCTGGACAGTAAGCCTGACATTATAGCTTTGCAAGAGGCTAGTGGCTGGGTGAAATTACCGGGATTTAAGGCATTTACACCGCCAGAGATTGATCGGGGGGGGTGTATCGAGCGTCTTCACGGCCGTGCTAGTCCATCGCAACGCCACGGCGATTCAGCATACCATAGATAGCAGCAGAGAGGACTACGTCCTGCTAGAGGTTCTGCCCAAAAGAAAGGACGATAAGAGTCTCTTTATTCTTAATTTATATTGTTCTCCGAAAGATAAAGGGGTGGGCTTGCCAGACCTCTTGATAAAGACGCAACGGCTAGCGGCTAGGGCTCAACTCATCGTGGTTGGAGATTTCAACGCGCCTCATCCGGAGTGGGGCTACATCCGAACCACTCCAAAGGGAAATAGGCTTTGGCGGGTAGCTCAGGACCTACAATGGACAATCTTGAACAACCCGCTAGATCATACGAGGATAGGCAACAGCGTTAGCATAGACACCTCTCCGGATTTCACATTTGTTAAAGGTATTAGGGATGCAAAGTGGGCAAACACGGGACAGCCACTGGGCAGTGATCACTATATCCTTTGCACGGTATTTAGTGCTGCTAAGCACAAATACAGGGTAAAAGGAACTAGAGTGACGGATTGGGACAGATTTCGGAAAATCAGGAAAGACACAGTGAGCGGGTAAATCGAGGACTTGGGAGCCTGGGTTGAGGCGCTCAAGCAGGACGTGAAGGGTACCACAGAAGAGGTTCCGACAGTGGAGGAGGGTTTTACGGCGGACTCTAGACTGTTACACATGTGGGAAGCGCATGCGAGTCTCCTTCGGAGGTGGAAGAAACAAAAGCATAATGGGGTCCTCCGTAGGAAGGTGGCCAAGCTAGAACGAGAAATCGAAACCTACACGTTGGACTTGCAGTGCAAACAATGGGGGCAGATTTGTGACAGGATGAATGGGCGATTCGGATGCAAAAAAACATGGCAGTTGTTGAGGCACCTTTTAGATCCGGCGGCAACCAAATCGGCGCAGAAGGGTCAAATGGCTAGGTTAGTTCATCAGTATCAAGGCACGACTGGGGAGTTCATTCAAGAACTCCGAAGTCGTTACATAAACGGCGAGTCGGGCGGTTGCTTGCCGGATTACTCGGGAGAGGAAAACCTCGAATTAGATGCGGACTTTACGGTGGCGGAGGTGGGGTTTGCAATGGGGCAGCTTCGTACTACGTCGGCAGTGGGTCCGGACGGGGTTACTAATAAAATGCTGAGGAACGTGGATTTCAAGTCAGTGGGGGCGCTCACGGACTCGATGAACAAATATTGGGCGGCCGGGGAGATCCCGGTAGAGTGGAAGCATGCTACAATTACAGTTATTCCTAAACCAGGGAAGAAGATCTGTATTGAGAATCTTCGACCCATCTCGCTGACGTCCTGCTTGGCCAAATTGATGGAGCATGTGGTCCTCAACAGGCTTCAGGGTTATGTGGAGGACAAGGAGTTCCTACCTAAAACGATGATTGGCTTTAGGGCTAATTTACAACGCAGGACGTCATGATACAGCTCAAAAAGGACGTGGTTGATCCTGGGTACGGCACGGGCACCAAGGCTATCTTGGGGCTCGACCTCACAAAGGCCTTTGACAATGTCACCCATGAGCAAATATTAAGGAACCTATCGGACATAGGACCGGGGGCTAGAACCTTCCGATACATCAGATCATTTCTGGAGGATAGGACTGCGGAGATTGTAGTCGGAGAATTTAAATCGGATCCTTTCCCGTTGGGGGCCAGGGGGACACCACAATGGTCGGTTTTATCGCCGTTCTTGTTTAATCTCGCCTTGATCAAGATACCGCCCAGGCTGGCAAGGATATCGGGACTTAAACATACATTTTATGCGGATGACATTACTCTATGGGTAACAAGGGGAAGCGACGCACAATTGGAGGAAACTTTACAACAGGCAGTGGATATTGTGGAGGAGCTAGCAGGGGAGGCAGGACTCTCGTGGTCTCAGCCCAAGTCCGAGCTTTTTGTGCTTAGGGATAAACCAAGAGGGATACATGCGAGGCACTATGTGCCGCCACCATCGCTGAAGGTGAAAGGGGGGGTGCACCGGTCGCTGAGGTCCAAACGATCAGGATCCTGGGTCTGTATCTGCAGACTAACAGGAAGAATAGGGAGGCCTTGGAAAGGCTCAAAAATACGGTCAATGCTACCGTGAGACTTATCAGGAGAATCGCCAATCGTAAGCAAGGCGTCAAGGAAAAGGACTTGTGTAAGCTGGTACAGGCGTTTGTGCTCAGTAGAATAGTGTATGCGACGCCTTATATGAAGATGGACGCGATGGAGAAAGGCAAGGTGGAGGCTATGATTAGACAGGCGTATAAGGCGGCCCTTGGGTTGCCTAACAACACTTCTACCGAAAGGCTGCTGGGATTAGGGATGCACAACACCTTGGAAGAACTGCGGGAGGCACACTTGGCGATGCAACTCAGTAGACTTTCCAAAACGAGAGTAGGGAGGGATATATTGGAGAGGATCGGCATTGGAGTTGATCCTCCAGCCGGGGACATGAAAATTCAGGTGAAGCGAGAAATTCACAAGGGCTTGTACATAAAACCTTTGCCTAAAAATATGCATCCGATACATCACGAGAACCGTAGGAAAGCAAGAGCCAGAGCTTTACATGCTAAGTACGGGAAGTACAACGGGGCAGTCTACGTAGATGTCGCCGAGTATAAGAACAAGGACGCATTTGCAGTTGCGGTGGTGGACGGGCGGGGACGCTTAGTCACCTCTGGATCAGTCAAAACCCGCTCTTCAGAAACTGCAGAGGAGGCGGCGATAGCGCTAGCTATAGGTAATACTGAAGCTGACCTGATTTTCAGCGACTCTAAAACAGCCATCCGAAATTTGGCGAGGGGCAGAATCTCTGTCACAGCGGCAGGATTACTAAATCGGGCCACGGGGCGAGGGACTACGGAGGTGGAAATTGTCTGGGTACCGGCACACTCTGGGAACCCTGGGAACGAGGCGGCTCACATGAATGCTCGAGGTTTCGTCAGCCGAGCAGGTGAGCAGGACGTTCCGGGGAGGTCCACGAGAGATGGGCTGGTGTCCTTTCACGACATTACCAACCATTACAAACTTGAGCGGAGAATTTACCCTCCACCGGACAAGCAATTGGTGAAGGCGCAGGAAAGCGTCTGGCGAAGATTGCAGACGAGATCTTTCTATAACCCATACGTGTTAAACAAAATCTACCCGGACGTTCAGCCGGAATGCAAATGGTGCCAGGAACTGGCCACCTATGACCACATATTATGGAGCTGCCGCATAGCGCCGCCACCGGCGGATATTATGCGTGATCCTTCTCTCGAGCAGTGGGAGGCCGTGTTGGCCAGCTCAGACCCGGTCGTCCAGACCAGGGCCGTGGAGCGGGCCACCCAGGTCGCCGTCAGCCATACGCTGATGGCCATCTAGCACGGAATCGTCCGCAAATGCGTTCTGACGAAAATAAAGTTTTTTCATCCATCCATCCAAAGTGTGTAATGTACGTAGGGAAAGCCATGGAGACACCAGGCAAGCACAGTTTCCAGTGCATGGCAATCATGTTGAGCTTATTATCAGTTTCGCACCTGCGCACTGTAGGCATGATGAGTCACACATAACTTGCTTGCGGAATTCGGTGCAGTTGACGCAGATTACTGCACCGCTTTCTGGAGGCTTTTAGCTTTCTGGCTGCTACCTACGGTGACAACTACCACACCTTGGTGTTGCCCGTCCGGCTGGCCTTATGACGTCGAGCTGGGTCATTCTGCTGACTATTGCGTTTACCTTGGTCATAGCTGGACCTGGGACTAGCCGAAGCGCACCGACAGCGTATGGTACGTGTTAGGTTGCGATGGCATCTTATAGATCGTCTTCATCTTGCAGAATCCTATACAAGACATGTTAAACTCATCTTTCAGCTACATGGAATCCAGGACAGCCGAACATAACGCTGAACTCCCTTGCCGATGACGCTCGTATGAGCTAAAGAAATGAAACCAAGAAAAACAAATGTTGTTGAACAGTCAAACGACGTATAAAACATGTGTGTGCTTCAATTAAAAGGAAGAAAATATACCGAAATGAGCTAGTAGAGAAAGGAGCGAACGATAGTAGACGGTGCAGTAGTAGCGACGACAGTGGCCTCCCGCTGGTCTACGTTCGATTCGTCTAACGACTGGATCCAACATCATGCTTGGTCATTCCTTATACTTTCACCATCGTCGTTCAATGTAGGACGAAGTCATATCTCAGAGATGCCGAGTTACCCTTATCAAGCACCAACCAAACCCATCCGGGGCTTATCAATTTCTTAATTTCATCACCCCCATATAACGTATTTTTTATGTGGTAGTGAATCTTGTCAAGCTATTGAAACGCACTTTTTATCCTACTACCCTTTGCCACTAATGTACATATTGATGTGTGGTGAAACTAGATCAACTCAACCCAACTAAACTAAAGATTAGCTAATCTCCTATCACATTCAGCCAGCTACTTCCACACGGTGATAAACTTGGTACCTGTTCAACAGGTATTCGTATTATCAGAAGATAGTTCGCTCAATCGGATTAGATTGTGTGCTTAAGTGATGTGTGCCACGCGATAGTTAATTGTTAGATGCGCGCTTTTGCTGGTACGCGGAATAAAACCACGAGAAAGAAAGTGGAGGATTAGCAGTTGCGGATCTATTGCTGTCAAGGTTTTGCATTTTGGGAACAAAAAGAGAAAATTTTACTCCTCACTACAAAGCCTGCGAGTCGGTTAAACGAACCTATATAACCTCCGACGAATCTCGCCTAGACATCGAGTCTTGCTTCTGTATAGTTTGAATATTTTAAAGATAAGTGGTCGTAGGTTATTACGATATGGCTCTCATCCAAGCTCTTTTACCTGGGGTGCTCTCTTGCGTTGGAGACTGATCAAAAAGAACACTGTCAACCCGCCGACCTCACTTCCTCCACCTTGCGCGCTTCCGCAGAACTGCGTGGTTAGCCATGTTCTATGTTGGAGAACTGACATTTATCAATTTAAACGGACGCTCGTAATGTTTAAATAACTATGAACCGCACTGGGCGGTGCTCAACCACAGTTGTCACCGCAGCGCAACGAAATCGCAACTGCCTAAGGTTTCCTAATTTGCCAGCTTTGTACAAAAAATCCTGTTTAGTGAAGCAAAGCTTATACGGCTCGTGGCCGCCCAATCACAAACGAGACCGGGTGCTTTGGTTCAGTGAAGGGAGGAGGACTCGCCCGTTGCGCTCCGCTAATCCTTCCGTGACGCTTCGTTTCAGCCGGCGTCGCGCGGAGGGCGATTAGAGGCAGACAATGGAGCGGCCCTTCTCCTGGGTCCCTCCTGGGTCGCGCCAGCCACGGCTTGGCCGACGCGACCCTTGGCTCTCGCAACACCGCACTGGGTTAGTGAGATGGAGTAATATATACATGCGCGGGCTCGCTGTGTGTGTCCATGCGTCGGCGCGTCTCTTACTACACGCTGTGTACTTGGTGCTCGTTTCTCGAACGGGGCGTCGCTGTTTTTCTCTTCCCCGTACGCCGCCCCGAAAAGCCTGCCTGCTGACGAGCACGAAGGACCGACCCAGCCTGGCCGAGGCGTACCGGAGCTCGACCGAGTTCCCGGACAGCTGCAAGGGTTCCTCCGACGGCCGCGTAGGGTCGCCGTGCCTCGAAGGCGCCTCGTCCGGCGGCGGCCGCTGTTCGTCGGCGGATGATAGCGGCGGCGGCTCTTGTTCGCCCGCGCTGTCGCAGTCCGGCGGCTGTGCCGAGGACGAGCGCAAGCCCTTGCACCCGAAGCTGGTCGGAGTGGGCGCCTCGCTAGAGATGAAGGCCTTGTGGGACGAGTTCAACGCCCTGGGCACCGAGATGATCGTGACCAAGGCCGGAAGGTGAGAGCACGTTTGGACTTTGGTTCGCGTGATCGATGAACACGGTCGAGGACTTCGACGGTAAAGAAAAAACAGTGGTATGTGGCCAGAAGGTTGATCAATGGTCACTTGCTTGTCGCCGAGTTTTCCAGCTAAATTGCCGGTTAAAGCGTCTGCGGCGTCAGAAGTAGTAGCAGTAGGAATAGTAAATACAATAGAAGTAATAGTAGGGTGGTAGTAGTAGTAGTAGTAGTAGTAGTAGTAGTAGTAGTAGTAGTAGTAGTAGTAGTAGTAGTAGTAGTAGTAGTAGTAGCAGCAGTAGTACTTCTTGGTTGTTGTTGTCCACGGCCCTAATGGCGTTCGCACGAACGTAGCCCGCTGCGTCCGTATAGACCGCCCGACCGGCTGCTCCGCACTTTCTTTCCGGTGCTCGATGTCGGAATTGCTGTCTGCCCTCGTGGTGCGGGGGATGCATGCTGCAGGGCAGGGGTGCCACAAGTACATTGTCTCGTGTGTTGAATCTATGGGCTCCATCTGTGTGCTCGATTGGGATAGAGTACCATAAGCGCGAAAAAAGGTTTCGGCCTGTCGAGGTATAGCCGCCAGGCGATGATGCTGGGCTGTGAGATGGACCTCTGTAAGTAGGTCTGCAGTGCTGTGCAGCCCCGACGCGAGTAGTTTCTCTGTCGATGTGTTCGTTGGCGAGCAGCCCGAGTGCTTGCTTCGAGGATTTTCGGACGAGCCGGTCCAGTTTTTGGCGTTCTCTCGGTCAAGGGTTGCATATGGGGCGACATACGCAGGGCGGGAGAGAACGAAGGCCTCCACGACACGCACTGTGCCTTGATCTTTCACGCCCGAAATTTGGCGGTGATTCTGCACAACATGCGGGTAATCTGGGTGGTAGTGGAACGCAGTTTGTGAAACATCTGTGTGTTTCTGCAGTCCTCTTGGAAAGTGATACCGTGTATTTTAATTGAGGGGGAGGATCTGATGGCGGCTCAGTCTAGTTCAACTACAGTGATGGGTCCGGGCGTTTTCGTAGTAGCCTTCATGCCTTCACCTATCAGCAGGAGCCCCTATATTTTTTTTCTTCTTTTTTTGGGGGGGAGGGGGCGCATCGAAGTCCACATTTCGTGGCGTAGCTGTTCACAATGTCTGTGGCCTATTGTAGCTTGTCCTGCACCTCGCCCATGCGCCTCCTGACCGCCCACAGAGTAATGTCATCGGCGTAGAGGCCGTGGTAGAGGTGGGGTATTTGCTGTGTTTAGAAAAAATTTATTTCAACAAGAGACGATACAAACACTGAGTCACAATCATGGAAAAATTTCACCAAGACGATAACGTATACAAGAAACGAAGCATTTTATACACGGCACGTTCTCAAAGTAGTGTCCGAGTCCTGACTCACTAATATACAACCACATAGACCCACGGAAAAGCGGTTACACATAAACTAATTGTCACAAATATAAAATGATGTTCCATATATACAGTGTACACAATGGTTATGTACGATGATGCTGTGACAGAGTCACTTTACATAATTTTGAAGTGATGCTATGAGGCGTGTATATACAAAAATGATCATGTATACGAGAGCACGCACACACAGAAGTCAGAGGCACCTACATTCTATGCGCATTCAATGAACACTTCTGATGACCTAGCTACAAGAAACAGGCTGGTCGAAAATTAAGCCGTACGCGTCCATCAGCCACCGACTGGAAATGGCACGACCACAGTCGAAGGAACTCCTCTTCCCCAAGGAAGAACAACTCCTCTGAAAGAAACGAGAGTAGCTCAGAGTAGAGCTATCTTCATTCTTGAGATACAATGTGATGTTATCGGCGAAGGCTGCCACCTTCACCACACCGCTACCAGGCAGTGGGAGACTGCACACGTAAGGATCTAAGGAATAGTAGATACACGTAAGGGTAAGGAATAGCTCAAGGCTGAGCACAAAGAGTACTGAGGATAGAGGGCACCCTTGACGAACACCACGAGTAACTAAATGGTGCACTTTGCCGACTATTAAGAAATAATGTACTTCGGATATATTAATAGGCGCTCCTAATAAGTTCAATAAAATTTGACGAAAAGCCGAACGAGGTCAGTACATTAAATATTTAGATATTTTCAAGGCGATCGCGTGCCTTTTCTTTATCTATAGTGAAACTGAGAGACCACATGCTGACCTGGTCAGCGTGTATGTCATTATGTCACGCGTAACGAACGAGAGACTGTATCTCTCTGCCAGGGACTGAGCATGCCTGATGGTGTCCTATCAAGGATGGCATCAGACTTCCCAAGCGTCGGGTGAGAACAGCTGTGAAGGTTTTCTAGTCAACGTTGAGAAGCATCATTGGCCTCTGGGCGAACTGATGGTGGATCGTGCTTAGGTACGTATAAGCACAATAAGACCGCCGCGAAAGTTCTCAAAGCAGCGGCTAATAACAGACACGAAAGTGGCACCAATCCCAGAATGTTAGATAAGTAACCCGTCCGACCCTGGCGCCGAGCCACGCTTCATAGAAGATAATACTGCTTTCACTTCGTCAGCTGACTGTCGTGCACAAAGACTTTCAGCGACTTCAGGTGGAACCTGAGGCAGCTCACTAAGCATTTCGACGTTACCATGATCCATGCGCATATTCGTACGCGCCATGTTTTCAAAATGCGATGCAAAGAGCAAATAATCACGCGCAGGAGGCGACATAACAGGAAGTGATCTTAGGGCTACATAACCGAATGCGTATGGCTGTGTAAAAAGAGAGTTTCTTGCAAAGCGCAGAACTTCAACGTGTGCACACGGATTACGTCTGCATCGCCAAGCAGCAGTTGACAAAGACAGCACTACGATGAGACGTTGGAAACGCATCCGTAGCTCACGCTGCCATGACAGCATCAGCGGAGTAAGTTGGTTGACCCGAAGTGCAATACGGAGCTTCGTGGCAGTATCCGCCAGTTCCTCTGACGTGCGTCGTCTAAGTGCACGACCTTGAACTGGACAATGCAGACGCCACTGCCCCTTGAGCGCGTCCCATGGCTCTGGGTCAGATCTAGAAAGAGAATCGCGCAAGACTCTTGAGAAACAAGAGCGCGAGTGCACGTCATGTAGAACGCGGATGTCGAAGCGGCAAGGTTTTACTGATGAAGAAGCAGGGCAGCAAACTTCAAGCATAACTGGTCTGTGATCGGAAATACAGAGGAGATGAAGGTAAAGTTATCACATCAGAATGGGAGACATACTGAGCTAAATTGCTTGGCACATAGGCACGGTCTAACCTGCTTGACGACGCGCCACGTCGCCAACTCCAGACAAATGAAGAACCACGAAAAAGTTTATGTGTATCCAGCAACGAAAAGTGCTGGACGAGGCGACGCAACTCCATGCGTTCCAATCAGGGTGACCCCAGCCCGGGCCTTGCACATCTGCTCGCGTGTCTAAAACGCAATTAAAATCCCCAACAAGAACCACGTGACGACCGTCCAGGAAATACACGTCCAGGTCACGAAAAAAAATAATTGGACTTACTGGCTTGCGCGGGCCCGTAGATGCACAAAATACGCAACCTAAATGAAGATAGCACATAATCAAATGCCATTATCCGTCCTGTCCCATCATAAAAAAACATGATGATCTCGCATTAAAACTCTATTGAATATAATAATACCGACTCCACTAGAGCGTGATGTCGCGAAAGAGAAAAAACAGTCTAGGTTTAAAGGGCGTTTGAAAGCAAGAACATGTCCAATAGTGAAAAAAAAAAAATGTGTTTCTTGCAAACACAGAATGTCACAATTTTTAGCGCGGGCCATGCTGATAATTTTGGCTTGTTTTATAGGGCTTCGGAACCCCTGTGGCTTTTAATGAAATAATATTCAGGGTGTCAGCCATATTTAATTAAATGTTTCCCCAAACTGACCTGGTCGTGTTGTTCAAGTCGGCGCCCCTGGAACAAGTCCAGGGGACATGCAGTATACACGTCACTTCTTCGATCCTCTCGAAGAAGGCTGATGTTTCTTTGGCCGTTATAACTCGGCACGGGAATACGGGGCGCCGTCCGAGCCCGATGCTGACGCGTGGGCACGCTTTACGTCTCGTGGGACGGCCATCGCTACGTCGAGTCCATCCAGGCTTGGTGAGAGTCCAACGCTACTACCAACTCCGAGGCTGAAGCTATTTGCAGATGATGATGATGCTTGTATCGGTTGGGCTGCGGGATCGATGTCATCACCGCCGACAACTTCGTCAGTCGGGGGCTCATTCAGATGCAACAGTGCCGTGGCTGTTGCAGAAGAGCCATAAATCGGAGGTGGCGTTGTAAGCGACACAACAGAGCCAGATGAAGCCACCGCACAATTAGTTGGTGTAGCGAGCGCAGAAATTGCAGGGCCACGTGTTTTAGCCGTGTTCGAAACTTCGGTGCAGTCAGGACTGATGTAGCCGAAATGGAGGCGCCACCGGCCAGAGCACGCGTGTCCCTCGCTGCCTGGGAGGTCAGCGAACATGGCGTGCTGCGATCGGCCCCGTCATCAAGAGCACACTCCTCCCTCTCGGCCGACGAGGCCGGCGAACATGGCGTCTTGTGTTTGCTCGACCTGCATGCTTCTTCTTTGTCATTTGCCGACGCTAGTTGATGCGGCGTCGAGACAATCTTTTTGGTTACGGCGTCACGCGCAGTCGTGAGCGCAGCTTACGCCGGTGGTGAGGGGGAAAGGCACCAGCAGTAGCGTCCGAGTATGAACACCGCACAGGCCACACGACTGTAGGGTGACCGTCCCCGCAACGCCGACAAGGACGGTCACATCCGTCGGTTTCGTGGCCATGGACACCACAACGGCCACAGAACGCTGCGGTGCACTGTGCACGACAGTGGTCGCTGGAGCCGCATCCACGACAGACGCGTCGCAAGCCACGGTAGTGAAACGTCACACGATGACCAGAGACTAGCAGATAATTGGGGACAGGGGTTGTGGTGCTCATTTCCATCCGAACGATGCGGGTGCCCGTGAGCACGCCACATCGTCCGCTCATAACACCAGCGTTGACAGACAGAACCTTGCCGTATATATGGTGATAGTGCCTGGACGAGGGCTTCGTTCGGAACGAAGGACGGCAAATAGAGGCAGGTTACGTTAGTGAACTGCGAGCCGACGGGCACGACAGGACAACGCTCGCCACCGATGACAAGGCAGCCAGCATCGAAGATAAGAGCCATGGAAGCCATGCTCTCGACGGTGACTTGGAAGATGAAGCCTCCCACGTACTGAACGCGGTGGACCTCAGAGAGGCCAACTATTGAGGCCGCCGCGTGGACGACGGTCTCGGGACCATTCCCCGCAGGGACAACGACATCGAAGACCTGGGCCTTCGAAGGAGTCCGCGGCACTGTAGGTGTCATGTCGCGAGAGGTGGACGCCTCTGAATACCGCAGGGACGTCAGTAGAAGATATTCTTCCCACGGACGGATCTCGGTGACCAGAACCGGTAACGCCCTTCCTCACTAGAGCAGGATTGGCCACCCTGGTGCAGTACTTAGCCACAACCTCCTATATGAATACAACAATCAAACCCCGGCCCTCAGACCCTTGCTGCTGCGATGCAACTGACCACGGCGGCGGTCAGACCTGTGACGCAGCAGAGGGTGCTAAGAATCACTGGGTCCGAACAGGGCGCCATTGCAATCTGAACCTGGCAACGTTTAACGCAAGAACGTTATCTAGTCAGGCGAGTCTAGCGGTGCTATTGGAGGAATTAGAGGGCAGGAAATGGGATATAATAGGGCTCAGAGAAGTTAGTAGGACAAAAGAAGCATATACAGTGCTAAAAAGCGGGCACGCCCTGTGCTACCGGGGCTTAGCGGAGAGACGAGAAATAGAATTCGGATTCCTGATTAATAAGGATATAGCTGGTAATATACAGGAATTCTACAGCATTAACGAGAGGGTGGCAGGTCTTGTTGTGAAACTTAATAAGACGTACAAATTGAAGGTCGTACTGGCAATATCATTACTAATATGGATGAGATAGTTCAAGTGGCTGAGGAGTTCTATAGAGATTTATACAGTACCAGTGGCACCCACGACGATAATGGAAGAGAGAATAGTCTACAGAAATTTGAAATCCCACAAGTAACGCCGGAAGAAGTAAAGAAAGCCTTGGGACCTATGCAAAGGAGGAAGGCAGCTGGGAAGGATCAGGTAACAGCAGATTTGTTGAAGGATGGTGGGCAGATTGTTCTACAAAAACTGGCCACCCTGTATAGGTAATGCCTCATGACTTCGAGCGTACCGGAATCTTGGAAGAACGCTTACATAATCCTAATCCATAAGAAAGGGGACGCCAATGACTTGAAAAATTATAGACCGGTCAGCTTACTGTCTGTTGCCTACAAAGTGTTTACTAAGGTAATTGCAAATAGAATCAGGAACACCTTAGACTTCGGTCAACCGAAGGACGAGGCAGGATTCCGTAAAGGCTACTCAACAATAGACCATATTGATACAAGGCAGAAACATTTAAACAACGCGCGCAGGTTCGTGCGCCCCCTCAAGACGACAACGGAGTATTGAAGGAAAAGGACGAAGTAATGGCACGTGTTTTCGCCGCACGCACTCGCATCGCAGGTGGCCGTTGTCGGCGTCTACAAGAAGAAGACGAGGTGAAGCGACGCTCGCGAGAGAAGAAGAAGGCCTTCCTGATCTCCCGTTTAGAACGCGGCAGTGTTTTTTATTTACCCCAGGGCACAAGTTCGCCCACAATAAATAGTTGTATCTGGGTTTCCTTAACTGTCCGTTACATTTCTGGTGGAGGTGCGGGGTAATGATTTCCAGCCCAATTCGAGTTGGAGAAAGCAGCCCGGAACCACGCCATCTCAGACCCAACGAGCTTACGCCCGTCCACCAGCGCACGAGCCGTCGCCTACGTGGTGAGCCGCCCGAGTTTCCTCTTTTGCCGGAGCAGACTATAATAGCAGCAGCAGACAATACAGAAATGACATCTCAGACAGCCTCAACCCGCATCGTGGTTGATCAGCCGCGAACGCCCGAGCCTTTTCACGGCGACACCTTCGAAGACGCCGAGGACTGGTTGGAAGGCTTCGAGCGCGTCGCTGACTACAACGGATGGGACGAAAACCGGAAGCTCCGCAACGTTTACTTCGCGTTGCAAGACTGTGCGCGAACGTGGTTTGAAAACCACGAAGCTGTCCTCCGGTCGTGGGATGACTTCCGACGGGAGCTGTTGGCCACGTATCCGAGCACAGACCGCCGGGAAAGAGCTGAAGCCGCTTTGCAAGCAAGAAGCCAGCGAAACAACGAAAGCGTGGCAATGTATCTCGAAGATATGTCCCGCTTATTCCGCCGAGCCGACCCGAGCATGAGCGAGGACAAGAAGCTTCGGCACCTGATGTGCGGCGTGAAGCAGGAGCTTTTTGCTGGTCTGGTTCGCAGCCCTCCACGCACCGTCGCCGAATTCCGCTCCGAGGCGACAACTATGGAAAGGACTCTTCAACAGCGTGCGAGACTCTACAACCGCGATATGAACATCGCCTCTGTGGATGCGATGCCGGCAATGTTCGGGAACAGCGTCGAGGTCTTACGAGAACTCATAAGGTCTGTGGTTCGAGAAGAGCTCCAGAGGCAACAGCGGAACAACGGCCCCACAGAGGTCTCTTCGTTAGCAGAAGTGGTTCGCGAAGAAGTGAGACAAGCCGTCCGCGAACAGCACCCACCAGCACAGCCGCAAGCGTCGTCACCGGTACGGCCGACGGTATCGTACGCCGAGGTACTCAGAGGATCTCCAGGACGTACCTTCGTCGCGGCAACTGCGCAGGTACCTGAACCTCGGTTCTTGCCGTCTCCGCCGGAGACGAGATACCGGAAAGCTGACATATGGCGCACTCCTGATAGAATCCCGCTGTGCTACCACTGCGGCGAAGCTGGTCATCTCTACAGGATGTGCGAATACCGCAGAGCGGGACTTCGGGGGTTTTCCATAAACGCTCCTTGCCCAAGAAACGGTGAACGCCCTTTCGAGATCCAGGAGTATTTGTCAACGCGCCAAAGCCCGCAGACTTCACAGCAACACCAACCTCGGTCAACAGTGCCGCTGAGGTATCGATCACCGAGCCCGCGTCCATCCTCAAGCTCCCCAAGGCGACGCCCCCAAAGCCCACGTCGGGAAAACTAATGCCGGCGACCTGTGGAGGTGAGGCCGCTGTCGACGCACGAACGGAGCCTCCAGCGCTGATTCTGAAATATAACGACGGACGCGAGAGCAGTTGCGAAAAGAGTGACGTAGCTTCCGATTTATGTGTGTTTATAGACGGCTGCGAAATTACTGCTTTAGTAGACACAGGCGCAGACCATTCCGTTATGAGCAAAGTACTTGCCAGAAGACTGAAAAAAGTGCTGACTCCTTGGAGAGGACCGCAAATTCGAACCGCCGGTGGACACCTTATCAACCCGGTGGGCAGGTGCACTTCTAGAATCGGAATACGCGGCTTTACATACGTCGCCAGTTTCATTGTGCTATCAGAATGCTCAAGGGATGTAATTATTGGAATGGACTTTTTGCAGGCGAACGGTGCAGTTATCAACTTGCAGGAATCCTGTGTGTCGTTCTCAACGAAGCACGCCATCGCGACGTTCGAGAGTGAAGAACGATTCGATGCGCTTCAGATTATAGACGACGACGTCACGATACCCCCAAGATCCAGCATAGCTGTCGCCGTAAGAAGCACCGTATTCAGCGACTATGAAGGAATAGCCGACAGTAACACTGGGCTCTTACTCGAAAAAGGGATCTGTATGGCAAGGGGCCTTGTTCGGCTGCGTGACGGGTGTTCAAATGTCTTCCTGACTAATTTTGGAAATGAAGTTCAGCATGTTGCGAAGGGAACCGTCATTGCCCGCCTTAACGATTATGAACAAATTACGGATTTGAGCTCTTCCGATGGTGCACTACTGGAGTCTGACAACGTAGACTCCATACTCGCATCCGTCCACATCGAAGCAGCACTATCACCGAGCCAGAAGCAGCAAATAGAGAACCTTGTACGAGAATTCGCCTCATGTTTCTCAACGACATCGAAAGTCCAGAGAACATCCATCGCCAGACACCGCATCATTGTCGACGAAGCTGTGAGGCCCATTTGCCAGCATCCCTACCGAGTGTCACCGAAGGAGAGAGAGGTCATCAGCAAACAAGTCGAAGAAATGCTTCGAGACGACGTAATTCAACCATCGACCAGCCCATGGGCTTCGCCTGTAGTGCTGGTAAAGAAAAAGGATCAGACCTTGCGCTTCTGCGTTGATTATCGGAAGCTAAACGTCGTCACAAAGCGGGATGTCTATCCACTTCCGAGGATCGATGACACCCTCGATAGACTACGGGATGCGAAATTCTTTTCCTCTCTCGACCTCAAAAGCGGATACTGGCAAATAGAAGTGGACGAACGGGATCGTGAGAAGACAGCATTCGTGACACCAGACGGACTATACGAATTCAAGGTACTTCCGTTCGGCCTCTGTTCCGCACCTGCCACCTTTCAGCGGATGATGGACACTGTGCTCTCCGGGTTAAAGTGGCAGTCCTGTCTGGTTTATCTCGACGATGTCGTGATTTTTTCTACCACCTTTGCTCAGCATGTGGAACGACTAAGGACTGTGCTCAAAGCTATTAGTTCAGCAGGGCTGACGATAAAGCCACAAAAATGTCACTTCGGCTTCCATGAGCTCCTTTTCCTCGGCCATGTGATTAGCTCCGAAGGCATCCGTCCTGACCCTGAGAAGACCGCAGCAGTAGAAAAGTTTCCTAGACCAACCAACAAAAAGGCCATTAGGCGATTCCTAGGACTTTGTGCCTATTACAGACGTTTCGTCAAAAACTTTTCGAAGATTGCCGAGCCGTTAACGCGATTAACGAAAGAAGATATGCCTTTCGTATGGCACAGTGAACAAGAAGATGCGTTCAATGAGCTGCGACGGCGACTTCAAAACCACCCGGTCCTTGCGCACTTTGATGAGGAAGCGGAAACAGACATCCACACAGACGCCAGCAATTTAGGACTTGGTGCCGTCCTCGTTCAATGGCAAAACGGAGAGGAAAGAGTGATTGCATACGCTAGCCGCACTCTTTCGAGGGCTGAAACCAACTATTCAGCCACCGAAAAAGAATGCCTCGCAGTAATATGGGCCATAGGAAAATTCCGACCATACTTATACGGTAGACCGTTCCGAGCAATCAGTGACCATCACTCATTGTGCTGGCTTGCAAACCTGAAAGATCCGTCTGGACGACTTGCTAGATGGAGTCTGAGGCTGCAGGAATACGACATAACGGTCGTGTACAAGTCAGGTCGCAAGCACAGTGACGCTGATTGTTTATCACGTGCTCCGGTCGAATCTGCTCCTGTGAAAGATGGAGACGAATTTTCGTTTCTTGGAGCCGTGACCACATCTGAGATGGCCAAACACCAGCAGTCTGACGCTGAGTTGCTTCTACTCATCAGGCACCTCGAGGGACACCACGTCCATGTTCCGCGAGTTTTCTGCCGGGGATTGTCATCGTATGTGATGAGAAATGGCGTCCTGTACAAAAGAAATTTTGAGCACAGCACAGAGAAATTTCTACTCGTTGTTCCTTCAGCTTTGCGATCGGAAATCTTAGAAGCCTGTCACGATGACCCATCAGCAGGACACCTCGGAGTGAGCAGAACCTTCGCCCGAATTCATGCTAAATACTACTGGCCAAAGCTATTGAATTCAGTGCAGCATTATGTACGAACATGTCGGGATTGCCAAAGACGCAAAACGCCTCCATTAAAACCCGCAGGCCTCCTTCAACCAATAGAACCCCCAGGAGCCCCGTTCGAACAAGTAGGAATGGACTTGCTTGGTCCTTTTCCGACATCGTCATCGGGGAAACGATGGATTGTAGTAGCGACTGATTACCTAACGCGATATGCCGAGACATCCTCTCTAATCAGTGCAACGGCCGTTGAAGTGGCTGAATTCTTTGTCACCAAGATAGTATTACGACACGGTGCCCCTGCAATTATTATCACGGACCGAGGAACTTCGTTCACAGCCGATTTGACGCAATCCATCATGAAATTGACTCATACCAGCCACAGGAAAACAACTGCCTATCATCCTCAAACAAATGGGTTAACCGAGCGATTGAACAGGACGCTGACCGATATGTTGTCAATTTACGTAGACTTAGAGCACCGTACATGGGACAAGATCCTACCCTATGCGACATTCGCCTACAATACCGCATTGCAAGAAACCACTCAAGTAACGCCATTCCAACTTGTTTTTGGTCGAACAGTTACCACACCCTTGGATGCAATGCTGCCTGTCAGCGACAGTACAGAACAGAACCCTGACATCAGTGACTTTACACAGAGGGCCGAAGAAGCACGTCAGCTGGCGCGACATCGCATTCAACAAAGGCAGCGCATCGACGCGGACCGTTACAACCTGCGACGAAGGGAAGTCGAGTATGCACCAGGTGATAGAGTATGGGTGTGGACCCCCGTGCGGACGCGCGGCCTGTCCGAAAAGCTTTTGCGCCGTTACTTCGGCCCTTACCGAGTACTTCGCCGCATCAGTCCCCTGAACTACGAAGTTACGCCAGAAGGACAAGTGAGCTCATCACGATGCCGGCGTCGCACAGAAACTGTACATGTGGTCAGACTGAAGCCATATTATGACAGGCAGTGATTATTCGACCAAACATCTTTTCTGTGCCATATACCACTTTAGTGTGGACAACTGCTTGTGAACAATTTCGTCGCTTTACGCATCGGGACGATGCGTTTTGGAGGGGGGATAATGATACAAGGCAGAAACATTTAAACAACGCGCGCAGGTTCGTGCGCCCCCTCAAGACGACAACGGAGTATTGAAGGAAAAGGACGAAGTAATGGCACGTGTTTTCGCCGCACGCACTCGCATCGCAGGTGGCCGTTGTCGGCGTCTACAAGAAGAAGACGAGGTGAAGCGACGCTCGCGAGAGAAGAAGAAGGCCTTCCTGATCTCCCGTTTAGAACGCGGCAGTGTTTTTTATTTACCCCAGGGCACAAGTTCGCCCACAATAAATAGTTGTATCTGGGTTTCCTTAACTGTCCGTTACAATATTCACACTATCAATCAGGCGATAGAGAAATGTGCGGAATATAACCAACCGTTATATATAGCTTTCATTGATTACGAGAAAGCGTTTGATTCAATCGAAACGTCAGCAGTCATGGAGGCATTACGGAATCAGGGTGTAGACGAGCCGTATATAAATATACTAGAAGATATTTATAGCGGCTCCAAAGCCACCGTAGTCCTCCATAAAGAAGGCAACAAAATCCCAATAAAGAAAGGCGTCAGGCAGGGAGATACGATCTCTCCAATGCTATTCACAGCGTGTTTACAGGAGGTATTCAGAGACCTGGATTGGGAAGAATTGGGGATAAAAGTTAATGGAGAATACCTTAGTAACTTGCGAGTAGCAGATGATATTGCCTTGCTTAGTAACTCATGGGACCAATTGCAATGCATGCTCAATGACCTGGAGAGGCAAAGCAGAAGGGTGGGTCTAAAAATTAATCTGCAGAAAACTAAAGTAATATTTTAACAGTCTCGGAAGAGAACAGCAGTTCACGATAGGTAGCGAGGCACTGGAAGTGGTAAGGAAATACATCTACTTAGGGCAGGTAGTTGCCGCGGATCCGGATTATGAGACTGAAATAATCAGAAGAATAAGAATGGGCATGGGTGCCTTTGGCAGGCATTCTCAGATCAAGAACTACAGGTTGTCCTTATCACTCAAGAGAAAAGTGCATAACCGCTTTGTCTTACCAGTACTCACGTACGGGGCAGAAACCTGGAGGCTTACGAAAAGGGTTCTCCTTAAATTGAGGACGACGCAACGAGCTATGGAAAGAAGAATGATGGGTGTAACGTTAAGGGATAAGAAAATAGCAGATTGGGCGAGGGAACTAACGCGAGTTAATGACATCTTAGTTGAAATCAAGAAAAAGAAATGGGCATGGGCAGGACATGTAATGAGGAGGGAATATAACCGATGGTCATTAAGGGTTACGGACTGGAATGCAAGGGAAGGGAGGCGTAGCAGGGGGCGGCAGAAAGTTAGGTGGGCGGATGAGATTAAGGAGTTTGCAGGGACAACATGGCCACAATTAGTGGATGACCGGGGTAGTTGGAGAAATATAGGAGAGGCCATTGCCCTGCAGTGGGCGTAACCAGGCTGATGATGATGATGACTTGGTTAATCTTTTATTTAGCTGTAACTATTATACTTACATATACAATCATCATTAAGCCCGTTATGACGGATGTGCCTACGTCGGTGGCTGGACATGACTGTGATTAGGCTTGGATAGACACGCATCGAGGGCTTCGTTCGGAACGAAGGACGGCAAGTAGAGGCAGGTTATGTTGGTGAACTGCGAGCCGACGGGAACGAGAAGATAACGCTCGTCACCGATGACAAGGCTGCCAGCGTCGACGATTAGAGCCATGGAAGCCATGCTCTTGACGGTGACTTGGAATTTGAAGCCTCCCATGTGCTGAACGCGATGGACCTCACAGAGGCCAACTATTGAGGCCGTCGCGTGGACGACGGTCTCGGGACCATTCCCCGCAGGGACAACAACATCGAAGACCTGGGCCTTCGAAGGAGCCCATGGCACTGCAGGTGTCATGGCGCGAGAGCTGGACGCCCCTGAATACCGCAGGGACGTCAGTAGAAAATATTCTTCCCACGGACCCGAGGAGCTTGAGTTGCAGAAGAAACGAGATCCGGGAAACCAGTCACAACTTTCAATATTTCAATCGGAGGGCAAGCAAGGATTGCTGTAAATTTGGAACCAGGCCAGCGCTTTTTCTGGTCACTTGCTATGTGACAGAACCATGGCAGTAGTTATAGCAAGCTCGCAACTTCTTTATAAATTATTCTTCGAGATTGCTGAGATTCCCACACTTCGATCAGTTGCGGATAAGATATCTCGCTTGTGGCGCAAGCCTTTTAAATTAGCACTTTGAATAATTTCATAACGGCAATCGACGTACTAAACAAACCGACCAAGAATTATTGCGGGCAGAAAAATTAGGAACGCTTTTATGTTTCTCTTTAGCCTACATGAGTGCCGTTACGGAGAACACACTGTCAATTGCAGCCAGTGCTGTGCAAGGTCTGCTCTCTTCTAATATGATGCAACCAGAGCGGTCGATTCGGGAAGTTTATCATTTTTAAGCATGAAATGCTTTTAGCTGGGGGACGCGGCGAGCGTCTCAGGGAGGAATGTGGTGCTCGTGTCGTACTCTGCGTCATCCACCCAAATCATCCTCGAAATCGTCTCATCCGCAAGAATACGCTATTAGCTTGTCGGAACCGGCAATTCACCTGCTTCCTTCCGATATAATTATTTTAATCCAACGCCCCCTTGGGTAAAAAATTGGCTGCGGTTTAGCTCGGCTAACCCTGGATATGCAAAGCTAAAGCTTGGCTTAGCCTGCTTAAGTCTTGGATTGACTTGGTTGTTGACTTCGACTTGGCAGGTGCAGCGGTGGGGTAGAGGTAGAGTATCCGCCTCGCGTGCAAGAGGACCGTGGTTCGAATACCGGTGCCGCGCATTTTTCCACCGGATTAAAAAAAAATCCGCGCGTTGATAAAATTGCATAAACAGGCCTGGAGTGCGGCCTGATCTCGGTGACGAGAACTGGTAACGCACTCCCTCACCAGAGCAGGATTGGCCACCCTGGTGCAGTACTTAGCCACAACCTCATATATGAATACAACAATCAAACCCCGGCCCTCAGTCCCCTGCGGCTGCGAAGCAACTGACCACGGCGGCGGTCAGACCTGTGACGCAGCAGAGGCTGCTAAGAATCCCTGGGTCCGAACAGGCCGCCATTGCAATCTGAACCTGGCGACATTTAACGCAAGAACGTTATCTAGTCAGGCGAGTCTAGTGGTGCTATTGGAGGAATTAGAGGCCAGCAAATGGGATATAATAGGGCTCAGTGAAGTTAGTAGGACAAAAGAAGGATATGCAGTGCCAAAAAGCGGGCACGTCCTGTGCTACCGGGGATTAGCGGAGAGACGAGAACTAGGAGTTGGATTCCTGATTAATAAGGATATAGCTGGTAATATAAAGGAATTCTACAGCATTAACGAGAGGGTGGCAGGTCTTGTTGTGAAACTTAATAAGACGTACAAATTGAAGGTCGTACAGGTCTACGCCCCTACATCCAGTCATGAGACCAGGAAGTCCAAAGCTTCTATGAAGACGTGGAATCGGCGATGGGTAAAGTCAAAACAAAATACACCACACTGATGGGCGACTTCAATGCCAGGGTAGGCAAGAAGCAGGCTGGAGACAAGTCAGTGGGGGAATATATGGTATAGCCTCTAGGAATAGCAGGGGAGAGTTATTAGTAGACTTTGCAGAACAGAATAATATGCGGATAATGAATACCTTCTTCCGCAAGCGGGATAGCTGAAAGTGGACGTGGAGGAGCCCGAACGGCGAGACTAGAAATGAAATAGGCCTCATACTCTGCGTTAACTCTGGCATCATACAAGATGTGGACGTGCTCGGCAAGGTGCGCTGCAGTGGCCATATGATGGTAAGCACTCGAGTTAGCCTAGATTTGATGAGGGAACGGAAGAAACTGATACATAAGAAGCCGATCAATGAGTTAGCGGTATGAGGGAAAAAGTAGGAATTCCGGATCAAGCTACAGAACAGGTCTTCGGCGTTAACTCAGGAAGAGGACCTTAATGGTGAAGCAATGAACGACAATCTTATGGGCATCATTAAGGAGTGTGCAATAGAAGTCGGTGGTAACTCCGCTAGACAGCATACCTGTAAGCTATCGCCGGAGACGAAAGATCTTAAGAAACGCCAGTGTATGAAAGCCTCTAACCCTACAGCTAGAATAGAACTGGCAGATCATTCCAAGGTAATCAAAAAGTGTAAGACAGCTGACATAAGGAAGTATAATATGGTGAGAATTGAACATGCTCTCAGGAACGGAGGAAGCCTAAAAGCAGTAAAGAAGAAACTAGGAATAGGCAAGAATCATATGTACGCGTTAAGAGACAAAGCCGGCAATATCATTACTAATATGGATGAGATAGTTCAAGTGGCTGAGGAGTTCTGTGGCACCCACGACGATAATGGAAGAGATAATAGTCTGCAGGAATTTGAAATCCCACAAGTAACGCCGGAAGAAGTAAAGAAAGCCTTGGGACCTATGCAAAGGAGGAAGGCAGCGGGGGAGGATTACGTAACAGCAGATTTGTTGAAGGATGGTGCGCAGATTGTTCTACAAAAACTGGCCACCCTGTATAGCTAATGCCTCATGACTTCGAGCGTACCGGAATCTTGGAAGAACGCTAACATAATCCTAATCCATAAGAAAGGGGACGCCAATGACTTGAAAAATTATAGACCGATCAGCTTACTGTCTGTTGCCTACAAAGTGTTTACTAAGGTAACTGCAAATAGAATCAGGAACACCTTAGACTTCGGTCAACCAAAGGACCAGGCAGGATTCCGTAAAAGTTACTTAACAATAGACCATATTCACACTATCAATCAGGTGATAGAAAAATGTGCGGAATATAACCAACCCTTATATAAAGCTTTCATTGATTACGAGAAAGTGTTTGATTCAGTCGAAACCTCAGCAGTCATGGAGGCATTACGGGATCAGGGTGTAGACGAGCCGTATATAAAGATACTGGAAGATATTTATAGCGGCTCCACAGCCACCGTAGTCCTCCTCCATAAAGAAGGCAACAAAATCCCAATAAAGAAAGGTGTCAGGCAGGGAGATACGATCTCTCCAATGCTATTCACAGCGTGTTTACAGGAGGTATTCAGAGACCTGGATTGGGAAGAATTGGGGATAAGAGCTAATGGAGAATACCTTAGTAACTTGCGATTCGCTGATGGTATTGCCTTGCTTAGTAACTCATGGGACCAATTGCAATGCATGCTCAATGACCTGGAGAGGCAAAGCAGAAGGGTGGGTCTAAAAATTAATCTGCAGAAAACTAAAGTAATATTTAACAGTCTCGGAAGAGAACAGCAGTTCACGATAGGTAGCGAGGCACTGGAAGTGGTAAGGAAATACATCTACTTAGGGCAGGTAGTTGCCGCGGATCCGGATTATGAGACTGAAATAATCAGAAGAATAAGAATGGGCATGGGTGCCTTTGGCAGGCATTCTCAGATCAAGAACTACAGGTTGTCCTTATCACTCAAGAGAAAAGTGCATAACCGCTTTGTCTTACCAGTACTCACGTACGGGGCAGAAACCGGGAGGCTTACGAAAAGGGTTCTCCTTAAATTGAGGACGACGCAACGAGCTATGGAAAGAAGAATGATGGGTGTAACGTTAAGGGATAAGAAAATAGCAGATTGGGTGAGGGAACTAACGCGAGTTAATGACATCTTAGTTGAAATCAAGAAAAAGAAATGGGCATGGGCAGGACACGGTAATGAGGAGGGAAGACAACCGATGGTCATTAAGGGTTACGGACTGTATTCCAAGGGAAGGGAAGCGTAGCAGGGGGCGGCAGAAAGTTAGGTGGGCGGATGAGATTAAGAAGTTTGCAGGGACAACATGGCCACAATTAGTACATGACCGGGGTAGTTGAAGAAGTATGGGAGAGGCCTTTGCCCTGCAGTGGGCGTAAGCAGGCTGATGGTGATGATGACTTGGTTGACCTTTGATTTAGCTTTAATTATTATACTTAGGTATACAATCATTGTTAACCCCATTATGACGGATGTACCTAGGTCGGTGGCTAGACATGACTGTGATTAGGCTTGGGTAGACACGCATCGTTCGACGCTGTGACGCCTGTTGTGCCACAGGGAAAGCGCAAGTGCTAGACATGCAACGAGGCGCCGCGAAGATGCCCAGCGTCGAAGCACAAACGGGCAGAGCGCGAACACGGTCGCTACATTGATCTCGACGGTGCGACGCCTGTTGCATTCGGGACCATCTCCAGTGAAGCAGCTCGCCGGGCGATAGACGCGGTGTGGTCAGACGCCGCTTGGCGACGACGGCTCAAAGCCTCCCGCTCCCGCGCAACGCTCAGAGAAGACGGCCCGGCCTCGCTCTCATCCATGGCCAAACTCGCACTGACTAGGCGAGCGCGGCGCTCCTCTTAGCCTCTTTTCCTCTCTTTCACTCTAGTGGCCATATTCTCGGGCCACAATGGCCGCTTTGTTATAGTTGTGGGCGCACACAGGAGTTGTTCCGTGGGCTCAGTGCAGTGGCAAAGGCGTCGTGCGTGATGGATTGCGTTAGTCTCCGTGTTTTCTACCGCTGCGTAATGTAGATCGTGCTCTCCCAGCTGTTTCTCTGGCAAGGTGGGACTGGAAGAGGTAAAAAGCGTGAAATGAGCGCGCATGCAACGCCGCACACCACGTCACGGACGAAGGACGACGTGGGGATATTTTTCCCGTCTTCGGTGGATCCATGCTAACGTGTCATCACAGACTGAAGCCGGTGTGCTTCAGATTATGTATACGATAAACACTTTGCACGTCAGTGACAACTGTGCAGTGTTCCTGCTTTTCACAACGGACGATGCATTTGGGGCACGTAAAACAGCCACGTGGAAGGATGGGAATGAAGCGGCTGGCTGTGAGTAATATAGGGGCGAACCCCCTTTGCTGCAGTAATCTCATCTGTGGGCTCTAGATGCGCATGGAAATGAAGGTCGGCGGATCTGGTGCAAAACGAGCAATGCTCGACAGAGGAACGTGCGGCCTGCACGTTCGTAGGCCCGGTCAACGCGCTAGCCGCAGGCACACGTGCTTACTGTTCGGCACCGCAGAACTTTGTTTCCGTGAAGCTTCTCTTACCGTGAGAACAATATACCGTAGGCTGCAGTCGGTGTATTTGAACGCGTACACGACGTTCTCCCCTGCCGGACTGTTCGTCGGTGCGCTGTGGCTCGTCACACCTCTGCTGCGAGTGGACGCCCGAAAAAAATAAAAATAAAGTGTTCAAAAAGCAAGACGATTCCGATGAAGCCACGACCAGCATACGCGTTATTTGTTATAATCTGCAGATGGGCTTCCGGAAGGCGCGCAGCCCGGCTTGATTGCGCCCGTGGTAGCGCATCGAAGGGGAGCAATGTAAACAGGAGAAGGGAACATGGTCCGACACGACGGCGGAGTAACGCCGACTTTCGGCGTCAGTTTCCTTCGCGAAGAGTTACGTCAGGGCCCCTTTCCTTCCTCCATGGTCTTCGGAGACGCGGAGTGCGTTTGACTGCACGGTAGTGGATGCACTTATGAGAGCAGCATTCCGGACAAGTTGGTAATCCATTACTCAAGTATTATTGCGCAACAAAAAGTGGCATCACATGACTCATAACTATGCTACAGGAATGCGCAGTTCGTTTTCATGTAGGCTCATGCGCAGTCTATACTGTTTCGCATGTATAAACCGTTTCAGTGGTACAATACGTTTAGTTGAAAGTTTGCGCTTTGTGTGTCTTCTTCTCTTACGTCCACTTGTCTTTTTTTGCTGCGCAGTAATACTTGAGTAGTGGACGTACTCCCAGCGCTTCGCTCAGCCTGGCTCGGTGGCGGTGGCTGTAGTACGTGGCAGCGTTCTGCCTTGCGGTGCTGGCGTGCACGTTGTGCGCGACACGCACACTAGCACACTGTAGAGGTTTCTGCTGACTTGCTGTGTGTATGCGTGAAAGACAAGTATGCGTTGCGATTCCAAACGATTAGGCCAGAATTGCCCGCGTGCTTCTATCGCGCCGACGCCGAGTATTATTGTATAGTTCTCCGAGAAGATTGGCGTGTGTGTCGCGTACATGAGATCACGTGAGCGAGAAAAATAATGCTAGCTCTCCCGTAATTGAGAGTAGACGTAAGCATGAAATGGCTACCGGCAAAGCAGATTGGTTGGAGATGATACACTATATAGCCACAATCTTAAAAGGGCTGTAGAGCCCATTGGCAACTGCACACCCCACAACACCACACCGCACCACGCCATACTGTGCACTGGTCCATATGGACGCAATAGTTTCCTGTCACAGAGAGAACCTCATTGCAAGTCTCGTTTCGGTCAAACAGCCATCCGCGGGCCGCCGGACGCTACCACGTCTTGGACGCTGCCGGACGCTATATACCGGCACTGCCGGCGCGCAGGACGCACCGCGGACCTCACGGACCGCTAGCGTTGAAAAGAGCGCAGGTGACTCTGTCTCAGCGCCAAAAGATGACAATCAAGTATATAGTGCTCTGTATCAGCCCTTTTAACGTCACTATTGGAAATGACAAATAAAACTTCAACGTACTAGAAGTTGCAGCTTGAGTGATATCGTGAACAAGCAGGAAGAACTCGGAAGCAATATTTTTTGTAACTTGCTTGGCAATTAACTAGCGTATGTAATGCGGTCTTGACTGGTTGCCCGGATGATCTCGGTTTGTTCTCGCAATTTGTCCGGATGTTCTCGTTTAAGTGCCCGGATAACCGCTCTCTCTATTGGCTCCAGGTCACTTGAAGGTCGCCGACAACGGGAGCTAAACGCATTTCATGCTTAATAAACGGCACTAGTGCGGGTACATGTTTTCGGTCATAAACAGCGGAGAGAATGAAATAGGCGAATAATATTCCACCTTGACACTGCCTTTGGCGTCGTACTTCTCTCTGCCAGGCACCTCTACTCAGAATTCCTTCTTCCAGAAACACCAAACACCGCCTTCGTCCTTGTGATATCACTGCGTTGACGTTTCACAGTATGCATTCGCGAGAAAGTGCTGCAGTTTGCATCTCCGCATACCTTGTGAACTTAGTGTATAGTGCGTACGTATAAACATTGCGTGAAATTAAACTTGTCGCCTGCGCGGTGCATAAGCCCAAGCATCATACAAGATTACACCTTGCACAGCATGACAAAAAAAAAACAAAAAAACAATTGTATGCCTCGCATTTAGGTTTATATAGCATTTACCTAACCGCTTCCCTAAAACCTTGCTTTACAGATTCCTGCAAGCATGGTGGGTCTGCATAATTGTTTTTAGCAATGGTTAGGGGCCTTGGACGGTATAATCGACAGATTCCTCTCGCTCGATTCTATTCCTCTGTCATCATCCACCGTTCACGACCGCCCGATTCCGGTGATAATGTGGGCGGAGCGCCGCACCGGACCACTGACCAAGTGCGAGTAGGAATATATAGCATTGGAATATAATCGTTGCACTGTATACTCACCTTGTTCTGCTAATGAAACCAGCTCGTCAGAAATTTGCCTTGCCTTATACTCCTATGTTCAGAAAATGTTTATGCATGCGGATAGCTTTCTCTGGCCAATGAAGGAGGATGAGGAGGAAAACATTTACTGAAAAAAAAGAAGGACAAGAAGGTGTCTTTCTGCTTGTGCGGGGAGGCGCCCTCAGTCCGGGGCTCCTGCGGCTCTTGCTGTATACCGGGCCCGCCGCACCATTTGCTGCTGGTCACGGAGTCCGAGCTAGTCAACACGGCATCCCACTGCTCGGGTTGGGGGTGGGGTATTTGCGTCACTGCCTTCACGTTGGAGCCAGCCCATGTGGTCTGATAAACAGCTTTCACAGCACGTCTTGAGGTCGTATTACATAGACGGGCGGACGGACGGACGGAGACGGGCAGATGGATGGATTGGATTTAATGGGACGAGACTGGATTGAATTCTAGGGGATTGGATTGGGTGGATGCTGTGATGCTATGGATGCTTTGAAATGGGCTGGTGGGTAGAGCCACCAAGCTCTTGTTCTTTTTTGCCTAATCTGCTACTTACAAAATAAACACGACTGCAAGCATAGGCGCCGTCTCGTGGATATCGCTGCGTGGAGGCAACTTTTGTCTTTGGAAGCGGCGCCTTTTTGGACCGCCAGCACTTGTCGCACTGCATGCCCTCTGTGCAACGAAGGCAAGCACAGCAGGGAGTGACAGGGCACTCGAGGTGATAAGGTGCGCCTTCGGTTTGCATACTGTCGACTGCTCAAGCTCGCATGGCCTATACGGCAGTATCGTTGGCGAAAGCCAGTTGTACGGCAACCACTTCATTTTTACAGTAGCAGCGACCGCTTCACAATGTCATCGCGACGGGAGCGCAGCGCAAGTTGTCACTGCTCCTGTGCTAGAAATGCGTTCGCCGAGTGCTCTAGAATGAGAGTTGTGTCTTAGCATGTTTTTTTTTATTCAATAGGCACTTTAAAGACGCCCTCACCAGATTTGGGCACCAGGCGTCGACATGATGTTGACGACGATGTCTGCGGAACCGGAGTCGAATTCACAAGGCGTTGAATTCGTAAGTGCCACTAGCCGCTAGATGGTCGACTTCGCTACTGTTATGTCTGGCATCGTGATTGACTGGCTTTTGCTATTAAGAACAAACCTTAGACTGAGAGCTTTTTCTGAATACAAAGCCCAGGACCGGCACAATATCACGTTTATCTTTAATTGATTCGTTAATTCGTTAATTGATCCGAACGGTGCTCCGCCTGCATTATCACAGGGATCGGCGGATGGTGAACGGTGAGTGATAAGGAAGTAATAGAACTTAACGGAAAAAAAATTCTTCCTTACATTATCATTGTCATCAGCCTATATTTTATGCAGGACAAACAATTCTCCCAACAATCTCCAATTGGTCCTGTGTAACGCTAGCTGATTCCAAATCGTGCCTGCAATGTTCATAATTTCATCCCTTCCATGTAATTTTCTGCTGTCCTCGACCGCGTTTCTCTTCCTCTGGCACCCATTCTGTAACTCTAACGAACTACCGATTATATGACCCGGGCATCACATGGCCTGCCCATGTCCCCCCCTTTCTTTTTTTTCCTCTTGTGACATTAAGTACTATATCGCCTACTGCCGCTTCCTACCTGATTCATACCGCTCTCTTTCTGTCTCGTAACGTTACGCCTAACATTATATCGGCCTGCTAAACCTATGTAAATGCCCTGGAGAGAGCTGAAAACTCAAACGAGAGCATTTATTCTCAGAGCAGCCTGTCACCTCACCAGTAATTAAAGGCGACGTCGCAGGTCTCACCTGCAACGTCAGAGATGTGGAAGTGGTGCAGCGCACAGAAAGCTGGCAGCAACGGGAACAACCGGGAATTCCGGTGAAACGCAGATAATTCGCAGAAAGCTTGCCGTGCATCAAGTTAGGAAGAGGACGGAAATTTCCTTTCTCTTTTTTCGTTTTCCTGAGCGACACTGGCTTGTTGAGCGGCTCGTGATGTGGCTGAGTGACGTTGCACTTGAGAATGCCCAGACAGAGTCGTTTGCCTGCACATACATCACCAAGCTAAACCCGCTTGTCTATTCCGGTAGCGCAACGTGTTCGTTGGTAGCTAACTTGATTACACTCTTCGCGCAAAAGAACAAGCAGCACAGAAAGGCTTGGACGCTGCCACACAATTGCCTAACTTCCAAGAAATTTTCATCGTGACGTACAAACGTTTATATTAATGACAAAAGAAAAAAAAAAGGATTTGAGCGGTCAGCTCTAGCCATGCAGTAAGCCAAAAAAACACGTGTCTCCCATTTCCGAGGTAATGTCAGCGGCTATCATTATAACGCGAAACAACTATTAGGCTGTAGCTACCGCCACGACCACCGCAGCATTGTTCACGATCTGTGGGGCTTCGCACCGAGGGAGAAATACACCACGTCATCGCAGAAACATTTGTTGGCCTCTTTGTCTTTTCTGGGTTTCTTTGGTTTCTCTTTTCTTTTCTTGTTTTCTGTTGTTGCTCGGGAAGCAGAAAGGGAGGAAGAAAAGCGGTGCTATAACAAAAGCAAAGTCGACCTGTCAAAGTCTGAAAATATACAGCGGAAAGCCTCCCGAAGCTATATCGAAAACTTAGGTGCCCGGCACCTCGCTATAGTTAAGAGCGCTGGGTTCGCGGGAAACGCGTCAGCAGAGAGGGGGGGTAGGGGGGGGAACCACTTTTCGGAGTCAATGTCACAAGCACACGAGCAGGGCAGCGTGTACGGCACACTCGTCAGGCTCTGACACGAGTCGTAAAAGTGTGCGTCCCTGTTTTTAGCGAGGAATTTGTCAGCACTCCAGTTTGGTGCAAGATGTTTGGGACCTCTGGACTCGACGACGCTTTTGTTAGCTCTCGGCTTGCTTGCCTCCAGTCTCTTTCTGTCTCTCTCTATTTTTTTTTAATACCTGTGTACGCAGTTTCACCCTTCCATTCCAGGTGTGCGTGCTCATGGTTCAGGTCTGTACATACTGTACCGTATTGCCCCAAACTGTATTGTATTTCACTGCACTGCTTTATATCAGTAGTGCAGTGTAGCATAACGGCCAGGCTTAATTGTTGCACTAAGGCAGCAAATATTAAGGAAGAAAGGCGTTGCCACGCTCTTTGTCGTATGTGTTATGGTCGTCTTATTTATGCATTGTGTAAAACACTCCTAAGTGAATCCTAACAGACGGGAAGACAGCGGTGTGAATTAGAGAGCAAACTGTAGTAGCCGATATTCTAGTTAACATTAGAGTAAAAAAAAAATTGACTGCAGCTTAGCTCAGCTAACCCTGGATATGCAAAGCGAAAGCTTGGTTTAGTCTGGTTAAGTCTTGATTTCACTTGGTTAACCCTTGATTTAGCTGTAATTATTCGACTTAGGTATACAATCATCGTTCAGCCAGACCTGACGGCTGTCCCTAGGTCGGTGGCTAGACATGACTGTCATTAGGCTTGGGTAGACACGCATCGTTGGACGGTGCGACGCCTGTTGTGCCACAGAGAAAATGCAAGTGCTAGACGTGCAAAGAGGCGCCGCGAAGCTGCGCAGCGTCGAAGCACAAACGGACAGGGCGCGAACGCGGTCGCTACATTGATCTCGATGGTGCGACACCTGTTGCACTCCGGACCGTCTCCAGTGAAGCAACTCGTCAGGCGATATCCGCAGGTTGGTCAGACGCCGCTTGGCGACGCCGGCTCAAAGCCTGCCGATCTACGACGCCGAACATAAGCGACGCCGAAGCGATGTCCAACGCGGACGCGGGATGCCGACGCCTGATTTTCTCCGACACGGGTTCTTTCACGCTATCGTGTTAAAACGAGAACAAGGTGAAAGCAGGAGCCAACCTTTCGACAAGTGGACTTGTCTTTTTCAAATCCTCGAACGTGTTGCATGCGTTGTACTGTATGCAAGCGTATTTTACACGAGACACGCAAGTTTTGTACACACGCAAAACACGGACGCAAACGCACGCATAGAAACCAACACAACACACGCGCGCGCGCAGGCACGCATACAGACGCGCCTGCAGGCACGCCGGTACACAAACGCACAACGTATTCAAGCAGCCGCGGGCGAGCGAGCGATCGCGTGCACGGGCGCTGTACAAACAGTATTTCTCTGGGTACTGATGGTTTGGCTAAGCCCGACACAGTATAGCGGTTCCGCGCGAGCCGCGGACATCTCCTTCCCGTCCTTTCCTTCCCCGCTGATCGCGAGCCAAACTTCTATAGTATACGTGTGTGCGCCAGTCTTCCCTCCCTCCCCCTCCTCCACGTTCTCCCGGAACGACCCCACGAAGATGCCCTGCATGGGCCCGCGGAGGGAGGTTTCCTGCCTGAGAAAAGCCAGAACAGAGCCATAAATTAAAAGGGGGAGGGGAAAGCATTCTCTACCCCCACCCCAACCGCACCCCCCTCATCTTCCCCCCTACGCACCGTCGTGCTGCCGGTCGTATAACCGTCGTTTCCCTGCGGTGAGGCACGGCTGGTTCGAGCCGCGTTTCGGCTTCGCGGTTCCCCCCGTGCGGGGTTGAGACCGCGCTGCGCACCGCGGGTTTCCTCCCGCCGTCGTGTGTTATGTACATCGCAGAGTCAGCGGATCATGAACTCTGCACACTGTGTAAATGCGCCGCCGCATGCGCATCGGCCAAGGATGTTATTGACCGTGCCCTCCTTGCCGGGCAGAGAAACCACGCGAGGCGCGGTGGTGCTCCGGGGGTTACCGTGAACAGTATGTAGTATACAGCGAGAAATTTGGCTGGTTGGCGTTCCTTCGGGTGGGAACGCGCTTAGCACTATACTGACAACCACGGAAGTCGGACCTTAACGTGAACGTTTGCTCCTCCTGTAGAAATGAGTTGACAGTATTTATCAGACCTTATTTATTTCGATGAAAGCTTATGCAACTTTAGAATTATGTCTGCATAAGGTAGACTATGTAGACATTGCATAAGCATTATACGACGCCTGGTTGTGGCATGTCTGGAAGCTTAAACCTCCGTCGTCCTTTCAGTGCTTTCTTTTTTAAATTATACCAAGAGAGTTCTATACGCCTGTAAGGGTGCCCGCTATTTCTTTTCACATAATAACAATAATTGTAAATAAAATATTGTAGGCTACAAAGAAACGTGACAAGTTCCGCAAATCTATGCGGTCGAGTTATCCAGGGAGGGGATAATTGAATGATTTCACATAATCCGTAGACATGCACTGGAACATGCACAAATAAGAAGCGAGGACAACTTGCACTAAACCCTGTGATGAGCGCCGACATATCCGCGTATATACCGAGTTCAGAATACGTACACGAGGCCGCGATTCTGTCGAAGAAGCACAGGCATATAGGTGAACAACAACAACGAAAGAAAAAACATAAGCAGAATCAGCTCCAGTTGACATGTGCGTAATGCGGAACACAACGTAGATGTCACCGTGATTGCGTAGAAGTTGCTGCGATACCCAGTGGCCCTAGTTGACGTCAAATAGGTTCCTTGCAGAACGGCACATATATAACCCAGCTAGTCGCTCTAGTGGCACATGACGAATGGCATTGTGTTTAACTAAGATTAACTAAGATTATTAGTTAACCACATAGCCAATGGCACACAGCCAGAGGCACATACCCAGTGACACATATTCAAGTTTGAGTCAAAGCTGTTGATTGAAGTGAGGCACATACCCAACTTGACCTCAGTTAAGAGTGTCCCATTCCTAGTAATGGCCTGTAAGCACGGGAAGTTCACTGAGAACGGTCCACTTCTTGGATGCTTTCTGCAAAAATAAATAAATAAATAAATAAATAAATTTCACTCCAGAGTAACACGCGTTGCAGAAAACTTCCGGAATGCGTGAAACAGCGATTCACTGAAATGAATATCGTGCGCAAAGCAGCATAATAGTTACGTATTGTCTGTATCGTCGTTTCACGTAAGCTGACTAATTTTATCCGGATTACTGTTCCACGGAGATCCAACTGTTCACAGCATTCCACATAAGAGGCACTTCATTGCAATGATAAACAAGCTGCTGCAAAAAAATGCGCATGCTCGCAAGTCTAGCGTTCTGGCAGGCATCACAGAGTACGAACAATCACAACAGGAATGCTTTTCAGTAGCCTATTTCACAAAGCACGAAGGACAACACGCTTGTGTTAAACGAATTACGACTAGAAATAGGCTGTAGCGTTAGCACTTCATAAATTATATAGTAGAGAGCTGCCCGTTTCCTTTAATCATGGTTGGTATATTCCCGCGAGCTCGCAAGGCGCGCTGCACTGACGTTTTTCGAGAACTATGTTTGGTGTGGTATACCAAATCAATCAATCAAGCAAGCAACTGTAATCACTACGCTGGCGCGCGAGCGATGAGCAAGGCGACGTCGTGCTGCGAACGGCTATGCGCGTCACAACGTATGTACCCGACAGCAAACTCTGTCACATTTGTCATCTGTCATCTGTCAGAATTTGCTTGGCTGAAGAGACGCGTGAGTTCGCAGTGACAATGTCGCCGAGACGCTGACAAAATCGCAGGCGATCGGAAGCCTTGGACATAGCGAAAGTCACGGGGAGGTAGCCCGGCTAGGCGCCTAAAATCAATCGTACCTGTTGTGGCTGGCATTGCGGAGGGAGCTCTGTAGGTATATTTTCGAGTCAAGTCAGGCACTCACTCCGAGCAACTGTGGCGTATACAATGCAACAGCTCCGTCGGATTTCGTTCACCAAGTTCCTCCGATAACAGTTTATAGTGGCTGAATGTCACGTTACTTGTATAGGCGATGATGAGCTATAGCACCATTTTTTCTCTTTAGGGTATCCTACGAGTCCGTAGAAGGTCGCAAAATGTCGCGAACCGAAGCTGTGACGGACGGGTCGACCACACTCGCGACGTAGTCGAACCCTGGTGGTCTGCGACGTGGCAAGCTCGCGGCGGAACTAGCCTTCGACGTGCCTAAACCAGTCTTCACAGACAGAGGACCCGAATTCAGCAGGCTCTAGGAGCCGATGTTGCCCTTTCGTCAGGGTCCGGTTCCAAGGCGGTGGGGCGGTGGATTGGTGGCTTTTAACTGCGATATATGAAGCGTCCGGAGTCTACAACAGCTAGTGGGCCGCTGTCAGAATGAGCTAGAGCTCAAGCTTTGGGTCGTGGCTGCTCTAACCATGCAGTTGTTGTTGTTGTTGTTGTTGTCGGTGATGATGATGATGATGATGATGATGTACCTCTGTCATGGCTCCCACCCACTAAAGGCGATCGGCCAAGAATCGAGCGTTGTTGGGGCATAAGAAGATGGTTCATACTGACGAGGTGTTTCGCATGATGATGATGATGATGACCTTGAAGGCAGTGGCACGTACCCACTCACGGGGGCCTCGCAGGTCAGTGCCTTCCAAAATTTTCTTCGTCGGTTGTCTAGCACGCCGGCACCGTACAGCCAGCAAAATAGCGGGCGGAAAAAGGATGGCAAAAATTGTGGGGAACCCTCACCTTCCAATCGCCTTCAGCTACGGGGGTCAACCCCTCACAGGTCCTCAGAGCTTACCCACCGCAGCTATTGAAAGCCCCCACCGCACCCAACTGCCGGCCCTGAGGTGAGGAGCCAGACACAGCTGGGCCGGGTTCAGACCCTGACCTGATGCCACAGGCCAACCTGGGCCGTTATCCCACAATTTCCACCCGCTATCCTGGGTAAGGATCCACGGGTGTGCCGGCACGAGCCGAGTGTCTTAGACACTTGGCCACGATGTCGGTGCTTACGCTAGAGTATTGGGATGTTATATAGCTACCGAATCTGCGTGTCAGCGTTCTGGGGCTCCGGTATAGCGCCGAGAAAGCCTGTAATAAGAACCGTTAGCAAGTCCACGCTTCCGGACGGGCTTCTTTATTTTGCTGTCGCGTAACGGAGTCGGATGTCCCGGGTTCCAGGGTGTTTGAATCACGTTCAGGAACCTCGGACCGAGAGAGACGCAGACAGCGTCTCGAGCTCCATTTCGCATTGAGGTGAGCGTGGACACTATCTGGAGGCACGTTAGCCATAATGGAGGCCTTTAGTGTAATGCGTCAACCCAGCTACGAGTAGCCTGTGATGCCGGTCAGGCACTTTCAACGACTGCGCGGTCCTCTGGAGTGGCGTGCGCCGGACGGCGTGTACCTTACAGTCTCCCACAGCCAGAGCAGTGGGGATTAGAGCCGTGAAACAACGAAGGCCTCGCTTACCGGGATCTGAGTTACGCGGCCTGAATGGCGGTGAATAAGGGTGCATGACCGCTTTCCAAGAAGCAGTAAGTTGACAGAGAAAGGACAAAACGGGGGAGTGGCGAACAGCCGTGGATAATGGGATGCGTCGAACCTCGTCCACTGTCTCTGGGGCGTAGCGTGCCTGGCAGGTGATTAATGTCCCGCGATACATGAACAAAAAAGGGGAGGGGGAAACCATCGCTGTACCATGAATCAACATTGTTGCTGTTGATGTTAATTATTTTCGACATAGCACATACCCATAACGGGCTTTGGCCACGCAAATGAGAAATAAAGGGCGTAGACATGGTACGCCGCAAGGTCGCACTGTCGTCTTAATCTCAGCTAACTTAGTGGAACCTCGATAAACCCGAGAAAATTGTTGTTGCTGCTATTCAACGAGGAAGGGTACACGAAAAGTAGAGAGGTCTTCACCTCACTGCTTGTCGCTTACTGAGCCCGAGATCGTCGCAGAATGTCGCGAACCGAAGCTGTGACGGCCGCGTCGACCGCACTCGCGACGTAGTCGCCCCCTGGCGGTCTGCGACGTGGCAAGCTGGTGGCGGAACTAGCTTGCAACGTGCCTAAACACCACTTCACAGTCGGAGAAACCGAATTCGGCAGCCTCTAGGAGCCGATGTTGCGCTTTCGTAAGCGTCCGTTTTCACGGCGGAGGGGCGGAGGATTCGTGGGCTTTAGCTGCGATATGGAAAACATCCGGCGTCTACAACAGCTAGAGGGCCGTTAGAGGTCAGAATAAGCTAGAACTCAAGCCTTGGGTTTTTGTTGTTGTCGATTATTATTATTATTATTATTATTATTATTATTATTATTATTATTATTATTATTATTATGTACCTTTGTCATGGCTTGCACCCACTAAAGGCGATCGGCCAAGAATCGGGCGTTGTTGAGGCATAAGAAGATGGTTCATACTGACGAGGTGTTTCGCATGATGATGATGATGGTGACATTGAAAGCAGTGGAACGTACCCACTCTAGAGGTCAAGCCTTGGATCGGGGCTGCTCTAACCATGCAGTTGTTGTTGTTGTTGTTGTTGATGATGATGATGATGATGATGATGATGATGATGTACCTCTGTCATGGCTCCCACCCACTACGGGCCATCAGACAAGAATAGGGCGTTGTTGGGGCATAAGAAGATGGTTCATAGTGAAGAGGTGTTTTGCATGATGATGATGATGATGATGACCCTGAAGGCAGTGGCACGTACCCATTCACGGGGGCCTCGCATGTCAGTGCCTTCCAAAATTTTCTTCGTCGGCGGTCTAGCACGCCGGCGCCGTACCGCCAGCAAAATAGCGGGCGGAAAAAGGATGGCAAAAATTGTGGGGAACCCTCACCTTCCAATCGCCTTCAGCTACGGGGGTCAACCCCTCACAGCTCCTCAGAGCTTACCCACCGCAGCTATTGAAAGCCCCCACCGCACCCAACTGCCGGCCCTGAGGTGAGGAGCCAGACACAGCTGGGCCGGGTTCAGACCCTGACCTGATGCCACAGGCCAACCTGGGCCGTTATCCCACAATTTCCACCCGTTATCCTGGGTAAGGATCCACGGGTGTGCCGGCACAAGCCGAGTGTCTTAGACACTCGGCCACGATGTCGGTGCTTACGCTAGAGTATTGGGATGTTATATAGCTGCCGAATCTGCGTGTCAGCGTTCTGGGGCTCCGGTATAGCGCCGAGAAAGCCTGTAATAAGAACCGTTAGCAAGTCCACGCTTCGGGACGGGCTTGTTTATTGTGCTGTCGCGTAACAGAGTCGGATGTCCCGGGTTCCAGGAGGTTTGAATCACGTTCAGGAACCTCGGACCGAGAGACACGCAGACACCGTCTCGAGCTCCATTTCCCATTGAGGTGAGCGTGGACACTATCTGGAGGCACGTTAGCCTTAATGGAGGCCTTTAGTGTAATGCGTCAACCCAACTGCGAGTAGCCTGTGATGCCGGTCAGGCACTTTCAACGACTGCGCGGTCCTCTGGAGTGGCGTGCGCCGGACGGCGTGCACCTTACAGTCTCCCACAGCCAGAGCAGTGGGGATTAGAGCCGTGAAACAACAACGAAGGCCTCGCTTACCGGGATCTGAGTTACGCGGCCTGAATGGGGGTGAATAAGGGTGCATGACCGCTTTCCAAGAAGCAGTAAGTTGACAGAGAAAGGACAAAACGGGGGAGTGGCGAACAGCCGTGGATAATGGGATGCGTCGAACCTCGTCCACTGTCTCTGTGGCGTAGCGTGCCTGGCAGGTGATTAATGTCCCGCGATACATGAACAAAAAAGGGGAGGGGGAAACCATCGCTGTACCATGAATCAACATTGTTGATGTTGATGTTAATTATTTTCGACATGGCACATACCCATAACGGGTTTTGGCCACGCAAATGAGAAATAAAGGGCGTAGACATGGTACGCCGCAAGATCGCACTGTCGTCTTAATCTCAGCTCACTTAGTGGAACCTCGATAAACCCTAGAAAATTGTTGTTGCTGCTATTCAACGAGGAAGGGTACACGAAAAGTAGAGAGGTCTTCACCTCACTGCTTGTCGCTTACTGAGCCCGAGATCGTCGCAGAATGTCGCGAACCGAAGCTGTGACGGCCGCGTCGACCGCACTCGCGACGTAGTTGCACCCTGGCGGTCTGCGACGTGGCAAGCTGGTGGCGGAACTAGCTTGCAACGTGCCTAAACCACACTTCACAGTCGGAGAAACCGAATTCGGCAGCCTCTAGGAGCCGATGTTGCGCTTTCGTAAGCGTCCGTTTTCACGGCGGAGGGGCGGAGGATTCGTGGGCTTTAGCTGCGATATGGAAAACATCCGGCGTCTACAACAGCTAGAGGGCCGTTAGAGGTCAGAATAAGCTAGAACTCAAGCCTTGGGTTTTTGTTGTTGTCGATTATTATTATTATTATTATTATTATTATTATTATTATTATTATTATTATTATTATTATTATTATTATTATGTACCTTTGTCATGGCTTGCACCCACTAAAGGCGATCGGCCAAGAATCGGGCGTTGTTGGGGCATAAGAAGATGGTTCATACTGACGAGGTGTTTCGCATGATGATGATGATGATGGTGACATTGAAAGGAGTGGAACGTACCCACTCTAGAGGTCAAGCCTTGGATCGGGGCTGCTCTAACCATGCAGTTGTTGTTGTTGTTGTTGATGATGATGATGATGATGATGATGATGATGTACCTCTGTCATGGCTCCCACCCACTACAGGCCATCGGCCAAGAATAGGGCGTTGTTGGGGCATAAGAAGATGGTTCATAGTGAAGAGGTGTTTCGCATGATGATGATGATGATGATGATGATGATGATGATGACCCTGAAGGCAGTGGCACGTACCCATTCACGGGGGCCTCGCATGTCAGTGCCTTCCAAAATTTTCTTCGTCGGCGGTCTAGCACGCCGGCGCCGTACCGCCAGCAAAATAGCGGGCGGAAAAAGGATGGCAAAAATTGTGGGGAACCCTCACCTTCCAATCGCCTTCAGCTACGGGGGTCAACCCCTCACAGCTCCTCAGAGCTTACCCACCGCAGCTATTGAAAGCCCCCACCGCACCCAACTGCCGGCCCTGAGGTGAGGAGCCAGACACAGCTGGGCCGGGTTCAGACCCTGACCTGATGCCACAGGCCAACCTGGGCCGTTATCCCACAATTTCCACCCGCTATCCTGGGTAAGGATCCACGGGTGTGCCGGCACGAGCCGAGTGTCTTAGACACTTGGCCACGATGTCGGTGCTTACGCTAGAGTATTGGGATGTTATATAGCTACCGAATCTGCGTGTCAGCGTTCTGGGGCTCCGGTATAGCGCCGAGAAAGCCTGTAATAAGAACCGTTAGCAAGTCCACGCTTCGGCACGGGCGTGTTTATTGTGCTGTGGCGTAACAGAGTCGGATGTCCCGGGTTCCAAGGGGTTTGAATCAGGTGCAGGAACCTCGGACCGAGAGAGACGCAGACAGCGTCTCGAGCTCCATTTCGCATTGAGGTGAGCGTGGACACTATCTGGAGGCACGTTAGCCGTAATGGAGGCCTTTAGTGTAATGCGTCAACCCAGCTACGAGTAGCCTGTGATGCCGGTCAGGCACTTTCAACGACTGCGCGGTCCTCTGGAGTGGCGTGCGCCAGTCGGCGTGTACCTTGCAGTCTCTCACAGCCAGAGCAGCGGAGATTAGAGCCGTGAATCAAGAACAAAGGCCTCGCTTACCGGGAGCTGAGTTGCGCGTCCTGAGAGGCGTATAATATGGCGGTGATTAACGGTGCATCACCGATTTCCAAGAAGCAATAGGTTGACGGAGAAAGGTACCCTGTACCTTGAATCAACATTGTCGATGTTGATGTTAATTACTTTCGACATGGTACATACCCAAACGGGGATTGCCCACGCAAATGGGTAGTAAGATACGTAGACATGGTGCCCCGCAAGGTAGCGCTATCGTTTTCATCTCAGGTCACTTAGTGGAATCTCGATACAGTCGAGAAAATTGTTGCTGCTATTGAAAGAGGAACGGTACATGAAAAGATGAAAGGTCTTCACCTTAGTGCTCGTCGTTTACTGAGCCCGGGGCCAATCCCTGTGGTGGGTACGTGCCATACTGAAAAGCAATCAACATCAACAAAGTCACCACGTAACGCGTTCCTTCTACACATTGCTTTCTCCGTACGTGCGCAATCTGTGAATATTTTGGTTCCCAGGGTACCATATAGTACCTTCAAGGTTCAAAGTTAATCTATCCGCCCTTCTACACAACTCCCTAGTGGGCATACCGAAACTTAGAACAACAAACAAGAGTTAGTTGAGTACTTTTGACTAACTAAGTGGATTCCAGGAACTATGAAGTCACTAGTGGTTTCTCAACTGGACTTCGAGCAACATGCACTTGGCGTTATTTTGCGCAGAATGATCCGTCTCGTTTTAAAGTTTCGTACGCGATCGCAGTGACACCCTGAGCTCTATGTGATCCTGCGTACCTTGCACAGCAACAAGACCGCGTTTGCTCCTCTTAGCTACATATCTTCGTGCTTGATTTTCTGAGCTTGCGCCGTGCCTTCTAAACTTACGTTATTTGCTTGTTACTGCTACGGGAAAAAAAAGCATATAAATTTCCTGCTTTTCGTTTCATTTCGCTTAAAGAAACCATGCCCTTCGCTTTGCCTCTCGAGCTATATTGGTAGCGTGTTCACGTGTGCATTCGAGCTCCGCTAGGTTGTTGACTTACAAATTTAGTGAGCCTGAGCACCTCAACGTAATTTTGCTCGACGCAATTCAGGGAGACCGTCGGTTGTTGTGACACTCTTTCGACACCCTATAGTGCGTCCACTCGCGGGCACCCACTCTCCTCGTCGACTCATTTACAGCATGACGTCACAATACGCTCTGTTTTATTTATTTTTTCTTTTGCACACGACTTTACTATACACACTCTTCCGCAGTGCACACACGTGTTGGTCCACTCCATCGGTGCAGATCGCTCCTTCCCTTTGGTTGTTGCGTCTCGGCGGAGGGCCTCTCTTGCTGGGGACGTGGATGACGTTGGCGGGGAGCAGAAGCACCGAGTGCTTGGTGCGCATTTTTATGCACGCAGGCACGCTTGCTTGCAGTACGTCCCTCTTGCAGAACGCGCACACGTGTTTATGGTTCTCCCTCGCCTGGCCGTGGCGGACTCGCGGTGCCGACCAACTCGACCCATCGCGGAAACCAAATAATGTAAAAAGAAGAGACGTGAACGTTTATGGATGTAAATAACGCTCCTCTGTGTCGTATAGAACATTGCTGGCTTGTGCGCGCATGCTTCCTCCAATGGCTCAGCGAGTGCGAGGTGTAGGCATGCACAGTGTCCGAATTCGAACCCTGTACATCCCTGTTCGTCTATTTTACCGACGTAGGTACACACGGTACAGACGTACCGTTATTTACTGTATTTATTATACGTTATTTTTTTTTTTTTGCTTTTCTTATAAGAAGACCAAGAATACTGTGTTCCACTGAAACAACATGGAATATTTGTAGGCATGTTGCTTATTATCTTGCAATGCGTGGCTGGCATTTTGATTCATATATGTTATACATAGGGCTCGAGTGACGCTTTCAATACTCTTAATGTGTATGTTGCTATTATTTCTGGGACTATATAGGAGATTTATTTACATCTTCATATCAGAGTGCAAATAAATTTATCGTTTCACAGCTTTCAGTCGGGTTGGTTCCACGGTTAATTACCTAACAAGTTAATTCTGTTAATGTTTTTTTTGTGCTGTTTTAAATTTGAATGATCCGTACCAACTAGCTCGCACCCAAACCCTTCTAATTCTTCCATTTCATACGTGTTCGAGGAGGAAGGCCTGAGCTGGACCCCGAGCCCTTAGCCGTCTCGAAGCTCGACCGTCTGTGGCGCGGGGGCCCAATATCCTCTTGCTGACCTTCTTATGTTATTGGACGTAGGATTCTTGAGCCTCAGCCGATACTAGGCCGACATTAGCCAGAGCCCAGTTTGAAACTATAGCTGACAGCGCCGTACGGAGACTTTCACCGTTTGAAAACAAAGGCCACGAAAGCGTTCCGACAGCAACTTCCGGTTGCCTCATTCTTTGGACTTAACAAGACGTCATCTCGGTAAAATAAATATCGTGTTTTCTTCCGCTTAACCGTCCCGTGGCTGCTTCTGTGTGGCAACGAAAGGTTCATGTAAGAACAGCTGTCGACCGATATCGGGGCTTATCGTGCTATTCGTGATGCCGGGCAAAACAATGCTATTTGATTCGATTTGGCCCTGTCTACCATGCCGTTATAGTTTTTGAATACTTCGTGCTATCGTGCAAATGCCTCACAAGTGCATTTCGAAGTTGAAACGAGGAGGCGTCAGGTTGCTACCGTACCGCGAACAGGTTCACCAGAAATTTAAAGCCAGTCAGCCTAACTATAGGAGCTATAGGAGCGTCGGAAAGTCGTATTCAGGATCTCAAAAGTTATTAGAAGACCATTCAACGTGTATTCATTAAGCGCCATCATTATTCAATGCACACATTTCATTCAGTTTCAAGCTCAACGTCATTGACCAGGCATAGGCGGCTGGCCAATGACGCAGATTTCACAATCTGTGGGCTTTGTGAATTCGGCTGATTTGACAGCGAAGCACGCGTTCTCGTGAAGTAAAAGGCGGGCGGTAAACAAGCTCTGAAAGAAGTTCGCCAACGCAGGCACAACTCGGCGAGATTTCGACTCGCAGCAACTTATCCATTCCTCACATCATGTCGCCCCCCCCCCCCCCCCCCCCCCGCACAACTGTAAACGCATGCAAGCGACAGCAGGAAAATTCGATTGGAGTGACCATATATAATTGCTGTCACAGTGAAAACCACAGGCGGTCAAGATCAACCCGGAGCCCTACAACACGCGGCGTCTCTCATAGCCCGTTCAATTGACCCACAAATTAAGCGCACTTTACCTCGACGATGAATAACTGTCCATGTTGAATAACTGTCACAGGCGACAGCTGAAATATATAGAGACGGTCACGTCACGTAGGAAAAAGCTTCGTGGAAAGTTTGTTCCCCTGAGCGCTTGTCAAGAGATATATTTAGACACGAGCAATTCTAATCGCCAAAGCTCTTACGCGACGTTCTACGAGATATCAGGTACGAGGCCAAGGGCGACGAAGGTTCACTATTGACGCTCACCTGTACACGCAGTTACAACTCTCACTGCAGAAACGTCATATTTGCATGCTCGTGTTGCTCGCGTGTACTCGAACGGGCACGCTCGTCGGCGCTGACACGCTCGTGAACACAGTGGCACGATCGGCCTTGCTGGTCATAAACGCCTGGGGGGGGGGGGGGGGGGGGGGGGGGAGGGGGGGCGCGATGCAAGGAGATAGTTTCTCTGCGATTACGATTCAGCACATTCGTGGCCCGGGAACAAAGCAACGCAGTCACGCACACATTTACATCACGTGCACACGTGCAGGATCTGCGCACTTACAGACAACATACACACGTGCGCTAGCGCTGTAGTCCACGCGTCCACGTTTCAGTGTATCGTAGCCTCCGTTACCCCTCCCCCCCCCCCCCCCCCCCCCCGATGCCATTGCAACAAGAAAGAGCGACTCTTCGCCCTGCGCTTGCGACGACGGCGTTTATTCCCCGTTCCACTCCGTATACGCCGCGTTTCATCAGCGAATCCTTGGTGCATTGTTTGTTGTTGCGGTGGCCCTCGCGACCGCATCGCCGAGGAGCTAGGCGGTCGTCGCGTTTCGATTTCCGCGTATACATGGCAGAACCGTTATCTGATAGCGTGTGGCAACGCGTTGTTATAAGAAAACACAACACACGGCAACACTGTGTTCTTCTTCCCTTCTTTTTTTTTTCCCTCCTTCCGCAATTTGTTTTTCGCTGCGCTTTCTAGCCAGTGCCGCGGCTTGGATCGTAACTTCCTTTCTGTGTGCGCTTTTCTATTCCCTCCTCCTTCACAACAACTAATGTGCTTGTCTGGCGCTCCTGCAGTTTCCTCGGTTAGAGAGCAGTCTCCGACGAAAGCGTGCCTTGTCCTTTGCTTTCCTTTTTTCTCTGTTGTGTTCGTCGCTTCGCCCTCTCACTTCCTTACTTTCTTCTGTCCTTTCGTGCACGCTGCCTTCAGTTTACGGCGCGGCATCATAAACATATCCGGCACGCGTAAATGTCACATAGCTCAAACTCCGAGGTCGCGAAGCAAAGCAGCCAACACCATAATAAATCACGCAAACAAACAAACAGAAACGAAAAGAAGAACTCTACAAGAGATAACAAGTGGTCCAGAACCCTGAGAAAACGTGTAGACGTATTAGGAAGAAGCAGCGCTTGCTATGGATGTATGGAACGAGCGCGAGCACCACCACCGCGTCCTCTATGTGGCTATATGCTGCGTCCACATAACATGCACTATGTGGCGTATACCACGTGATACGAGAGTCAAGGCCAGTCTTCGAAACAACGTCGCGCTTCGGTTGAGCCGCGGAGGGGGCTGCGCGACTCCATACTGCCGCCAACGCCGCTGCTGCGTGCTGCAGCAGTTGCACTGACGTTGCACAAGTGGAGACGACGCATAAAAAGGCGGCCACCGCGGTAACCTAATCGCTGGGTGTTCCTGTCCCCGTCTCGCATGCGAGAGAGCGGCGTCGTAACGCGAAGCAGCCTGAAGGATCTCGCGAGACTTCGGTAGGAACAGAAAAAAAAAGAAAGTATGCGGACGCCCGAGGGAGTTGTTTATCGTATAACTCATTATTTTGTAGCTGTGGCTATAGTAAACGCGCTCGGCGCTGTGTTCCGTGGTTCGACGATCTTCGAATAACAAACCGAAGCTTATATACGTGTAATTGTTGGGCTGTTTTTTTGTCCATTTCCTTCTTTTTAAGTTTTTTTTTTTTTTTTTGTAACTCCTCTCGGTGCGGCGTCCAGGGTCTGCCGCTGGCCATATTATGGGCGCTCGAAGGAAGGCTTGGCTGTTGGAGTTAAGGCACGTGTTTCTTTTGACCGAAAGCAACGTATATATACACCACGCGAAGGGCGGGCTTTCGGAATGAGCCGGATGTAAATTGGTTGTGTACATTTGACGGGAACTAAGTCGAGAGCAAATTAGGAACGAAAAAGAGAGGCCCGATTGCGTTGCTTATAGAGAGCCATCTGCCTGGCGGGAGCAAAAACGGAAAGAAACGCATCTCGTTGGGGTCGAAGCACACATTGTATTTCAACGCTACACGCCGTTTATTTCGATAGATCCCGCATAGATACAGAATCGAAATATATTTAACTGGCGCTAAAAATACGCAGAATCCGAACGAGCAGCACGTATGCAGGACCCGACAGCAGACGGTTAAGGTCAGCATAAATGCTGACATTAGCATTATCCTGCTTTTGCAACTTAACGTACTGTTATTATTATTATTATTATTATTATTATTATTATTATTATTATTATTATTATTATTATTATTATTATTATTATTATTATTAACAAGAAAGCTAGAGACAAATAAACGTGTGCAGCCCTGTGTGAAGCAGGGCTCGCAAGATCTCCTGCATTTAATATTTCCCCAACTATCACATCGCTGTTGCGTGTTATGAGTGAAAATATCTTTTTTTTTAATAAACCTTTCGCAAGACACTGTGGAATTTCTGCGAAGGACACCGGTGCTAGCTGCGGGCATCAACACGACTGGGGCAGTGATGGCACGACAGCTACCACAGTAAACAAAATTTTTAAAAATGCATTTACACGTATCATTTTTTGCGAAGCGCGGTGCAAGGAAGGTGATAGGGAACGAGTACGGGTCTCGTTGCTGTGCGACAGTCAGTGGTTGGGGTCGACAGCGATAAACTGGAAACTGCAGCGCGTCGGGAAAATTGCAAACACATATATGAACAGCTCAAGAATTGTTTCGTATCTCTCCCCGGTGGGCTTAAGGCACGCAATAAGGACGGCTCCATGGTCGGGCGGCTTCGTCATTTTTTTTTTTTATCGAGACAGAGAGAAACCAGATCGGGTGTACAGACCTACAGGGTGCTCGACTTTCCCACGCTCGCGAGGTGCAGCATCTCGACGGCGGCTGCGGTCCGCGCGGGTTTTCCGATGCCTTCGCGCAACCCCATCTCTGGGCCGATAATTCCCTAGAAAGCACGGGATCCAAGCGCCTGTTGCTTAGCCCGGCTCGCGAAAGAAAAAGAAAGAGAGGGAGAAAAAGTTTCCCCTAACATCGCGTGTGTATACACCGCTTAGAAGCTCTCCGCGGGCACGCCTGTGTGCGCGTGTGTGGTCGGCCGTGAAAGATTCCAGGCTCCCCACAGCCGCTCTGCTTCTCCTGAGCTCAACGCATCGATCAAAAAACAATGAATCGAAGAAAAAGAAAAAAAGAACCGTGGTAAGAACTAGCACGTGTACGGGCTGTAATTCTTACCGTGGGTTCTTCGAAATATATAGTATATTGCGATCGCACCATATACGCTCTATCACATGCAGCCGAGAAGTTACGAAGTACACGGGCACTTGCATCGGGCTCACATTTCAAGTTGCTTGGGGGCGCACGTTTTCTACAACGCTTAATTTATGCAGCACCGGTATTGCAGCTAGTGGATGTGAATAGGAAGCTTTAATCTCGGTGTTTTGCGGAGTTCCGGGACACCAGAAGCATTAACGGTGGCGGCTGAGCCGGTAACGACTTCTTGTGGCGCTTTGTTTAGCCACGTCTCGTCAGGAACGTTTTCTGTTGTAGCATGTCTGGTCTCGTCGAAGGACGAGAAAAGAGCCACTATACGCTAATTGCGTTGCCACCGGCGCACTTACGCTTGCAGCTGAGTTAGCACACGGTTCGCCGCAGTAATACTTCCGTTAAACTGGTCGAAGTCAGCTTCAAAGGACGGCGCTAGCACCGCTGCTGTTGATATAGACTGACTGATCAAACAGCCTTGCCGCTCGTGACCGACTGACTGACTGACTGACTGACTGACTGGGGCCTATAGTATCCCAAAGCAACACAAGCGCTCTGTGCACAGATTCTCACCAGACTTTGGGAGCCTACATGCAATGTTGCATGCAGGCTCCATATAACCGGATGGATGGATGGAAGGTAGGAGCGTCCCCTTTGAAACGGGGTGATGGCAGTTCCCACCGTGCTCGGCTTTCTATTTTTGTTTAACTGTGTTGTAAGTTATTAAATTTGGCCATTTTATTTAAGTACGTCTTCCTACACTTTTAACCTTATGTCACCTCTATGCTTTTGAGCTACCTATCGCCAATCGTCCAATCTTCCAATCGCTAACCAAACTCACAACGTCGCTCCCTCTAGCGGTGAATAAATTCGGCAACGTGGGACCGAATTCACCAAGCATTTTGTTCGTGAGTCTTCTTTGTTATTGCCGCCCGCCTTCGCTAATAATATATGTCCATCGTCACGAGTGGCTGTCAACTGATCTTACGAGCAACTTTAGCGTAAGAACATTTCTGTGGTTATGGGTCGTGGTGTTCATAACGTGCGTTCAAAAAACTCGAACGAAACATGTTTTTTTCCCCTCGGTCTCTATCGGGACACGGACGCCTAGAGCCGGTAATCGAAGCTGTGTCCGAGTGATCATAATCAGAACACCACGGTACAGAAAAGGAGATTAAGGACGGCCGCACAACCCTCGTTATCTCTTGAATTGCTTAAAAGGGGTTACACGCATACGCAATGCCTAACGATAGGGGCTCGCCATGCGCCACTCGGTTCTGCGACGGACTTCCGATCGCAAAACGAGTTCATCGCGGATATAGAGCTCTGTACGTCACGACACTTAATTTCTCGAGCCAACTTTTCGAAAACGAGGCACATCATACACGCGTGTCCTGCACCAAAGCCCCTCTTGGTTTTCCCTACACACTCATCTTTCTGACAAGCCCAATAACGAGCGCACCGCGAGTTACAACATTGGAGTCGAGGCAAGCTTAGAGAAATTTATGGCAACTGTTACGTCCAGAGATACCCATTCGCGTTTAGAAAGATGCCGAGGGCGTCTGTCAAATCTGCAGGCTCCTGTACAGCTATAGACAGTTGGTAGCTGAAGCTCTTTCCTAGCGGCACCGAGCCACGTGGTTTCGTCCGCGTTTCCTAATGCCGCGCAAGCGCTGGCCTCTTGGCGCGCACGTGTCCCTTGCCAGCCCGAGCTTTCCCGCTTTGACGGACGAGCAGACGGGGGAAACCAGGCGGAACCGCCGTGTCGTTATAAAGTATAGGGAGCGCCCGGTTTCCTTCGTTGCGTCAGAAATCCCCTGCTCTGCACACGCCGCAGCCGACGCGCACGACCGTAGGCTTTCTTTTGCCTGCCTACCGTTCTCAGAGTTAGCCGTCCGCTATTCTGCGCCGTGCATCCGCAGCGCACAAAAGTACACTGGAAGAGAACGAAGCTGCATGGGCGCCGCGAGCTGCCTCGCCGGCGCGATCTATCAAGACGGAGCAGCGCCCGACAAGCACCCACGCCTGCCCGCCTCCCCCACCGGAGCAACGCCGAGATCCAAAAACCAACATGGGCGGTCTTGTCTCATTAGCAGCTCTCAAGGGGGGCAACTCCACGCGTGCGCGCTTGCCCCTTCGCCGCACGTTGTTCGAGCGCAACGACTCTGCAGTGGCTGCGAGGCATCCTCCTTCGTACGCGGCCCCTTGGAATCCACATATCGGGCACGACGACGTAAATGGACCGTCCCGGTATATCTATGGTGCTGCTACTGTGCGTCGAGCTCAACGTGCTGGCTGTTGGGAGGGGAAGTCCTGCAGATCGCTTCTCCGGGAAACGCATATACCGTGTTCATGCGGTGTTAGCTGTTGGAAGCAGGCCTAAATGGCGAAATAAGCAGAAATCGAAAAGTAGATAAAGGTTTGGCAGGTTGCATTTGGTTTGCTACCCTACACTAGGAGAAAGGGGAAAGAAAATGAAAATTTGGAGGACGCTTAAGATTTGCCTCTCTAAGTGTGGAACGCGATATCATTCAAAGATCCCTGCTTTTCGCGCTACCCGGCAACAGCAGTTTGCGTAACCGTAATGTTTACCGGGAAACGCTGGCGGCGACCGCAATGCACGAAGGCGAGCTTTCTGGTAGAAACGCGGCCTCTTGCGTGGGTCGATATCCTGTTATTGTTTCGCGCTTTTAACATTCCAATCTGATAAGATCTAGTATGAAAGGTATGCGCTGTCTGTGTTTGTTTGTCGGCTGTCGTTCTCAAAATACCGAAGAATAACTTTGTCAAGAATGAAAGCGAAGGTATGAGCAACTTTGGTGATAGAAGAGTAGTTGAGTGTGCGTGGTTCGGAATGATGTTTCGCGAGAAGACTGTCGACGCTAGACGTGTGACGCCGTCGCCGGACTCGACGTTGTTGTCCCTACGGGGAATGGTCCTGAGACCGTCGTCGATGCAACGCCCTCTATAGCTGGCCTCTCTGAGGTCTACTGCTTTCAGCACATAGGAGCCCTCAACTTCCAAGTCACACTCAAGAGCAGCATGGCTTCCATGACTCTAATCGTCCATGCTGGCTGTCTTGTCACCGCGATGGCGAGCGTCGTCCTGTCGTTCCCGTCGGCGCGCAGGTCACCCACGTAACCTGCCTCCTCTTGCCGTCCTTCGTTCCGAACGAAGTCCTCGTACAGGCACTATCGCCACGGCAACATTCTGTCTGTCAACGCTGGTCTTATGAGCGGACGACGTGGCGTGCTCACGGGAACATTGTTCATTCGAATGGAAATGAACACCACGATCCCTGTCCCTAATTACCTGAGGGTCTCCACCGTGTGATGTTTGACTGCCGCGGCTTGAAACGCGTGTGTCGTCGGTGCGGCTCCAGCGACCACTACCGTCATTTCTGTCAGAGGAGTTGTTCTTTCTCGGGGAAGAGGAGTTCCTTCTGCAGGGGTCATGCTGTTTCCTGTCGGTGATTGATGGTCGCGTATGACTTAATTTTGGACCGGCCTGGTTCTTGTAGCTAGGCCATCAAAACAATGCACTACGTATACATGTACGTATAGGTGCCCGCGATTTCCGTATGCTCTCGTATGCATGTTCATCTTTGTAAATACACATCTCATAGCATCGCTCCAAAACTATGTAAAGTCATATCATCATTGTACATAACCATTGTGTATACTGTATATATTGAACATGTTTTTGTGTAATGTGACAATTAGTTTATGTGTAACTGTGTGTTTCCCTGGGTCTATGTGGGTCTATGTGGTTATGCGTTAGTGAGCGTGGACTAAGACACTTCTGTCAAAACGTGCCGTTTATACAATGCTTCGTACTTTGTAGATGTTAACGTTCTGGTGGAATTGGACCGTCTTTGTGACTCAGTGTTCGTGTCGTCGTTTGTTGAAATAAACTTTTTATAAAGCGACGCCGGATTTTCTGGGACACCGCGGGGCCGTTAACGCTATTGCATTAATAAATGGTGGTTATGCGCACGCGTACACGACAGCTCCACGCGAGGCAAACGGTGCTCAGAAGCAACGTTTTGAAGAATGCCAGTGAATGGGTGGCTTGCTATGTGTTTCCCTGAACAAAGGTGGCTGAGGTAACATCATTCGAGAAGGCTGGATGAAAAGAAATTGAACACTGTCGTAGACACGGAAAAGCAAATGTAATCTGACGCATCATCAACAAATGTCAACGCGTCCACGGTAGTGTTTCATGTTTCATGAGGGCCAGCAGAAATAAGATAAAGCAGGGGTAACAAACAATAACGGAGGTAAAAAACTGACGGTACTTTGGGTGTCATGAAGCGAGGTGTCTGTCGCAGCAGAGATAAACGTGTGATTGTTTTATGCGTGGAGGCATAGAGACCATGTGTGTGCACGCTCGTTTACTCGATCTAAGATTACCAGCGTAAACGTGAGCAGTGAGGGGCATACTCAACAAATTCTAATTTACGCGTATCGGACAACCACGAATGGGCGAACATATTAGAAAATTTTAATATGTTCGCACACTTCTGGTTGTCTGGATAAGCGTAAATTTGGAGTGCTTGCCATCCGGTTCGTACTCTGCTCAAGAAATGACTATTCGAAATTGTCGAACATTCATTTCTGTCCGAGTACGAGAAATATGGACACTCATGGGAGTCTACAGACAGAGAGAAAGCCAGACGCAAGTCGTGTATATTTCGAATGATTCTGGTGTAAGGTTGCGGTGGTCGCTGCGGAGATGTGCTACCACTTCCTAATGCGAGCGCACGGAGTAAAGGAGTATGAGATTTGCACGGGTAAATGCGGTATTATCGCAACCTTTGTAGAGAACTGCTATTGAGAAGCTAACCGCGGCCGGGCTTCAGCTCTGACAGCCATTGAGGGCGTTACAGCGCTTTTGGCACATCTCGTTGGCATGTTCTGGCATGTATTTTACTTCTGCTCAATAAATTCCAGTCGTTCCATAAGGATGACTCACACTTATGCAACCTGATAATTTCTTAAGTGAAGCAAAGTAGTTTATTATTTAGACCACCTCACCTAGTTCCATCGCTGTCATTCATTGTCAGGTTGCGCCAGATATGATCACTTTTTTTCGGTCGTTTCTCATTTAGAAGTTCCTCAGTTGTAATAAAGTCCAGCTAGGAAATGCATCACGCGTGTCACATATAAAGTTAAGAAGCATTAGTTTTAGCCAAGTGAACGCCACACAACCTTTCTATTTCACTTTGCTTAGAATTGATAAAATGTTCGGTATTTGATTCGATTATAGTTTTCCTCGATTGCGTGTACACCTATTCGATTCGAAAATTTCGCTATCGGCAACGTTAACGCACGTGGGCGTATTATATGCGTGCTGCGTGAATATTTTCCCCAAAGTTATTAAATTGGCCATGTCACGGCTGCTACCTGACTTTCTTCGGTCCTATTACTACTGAAGCCACTCAGTGTCATACGTGTGCTGTGCGAATGTTTCCTAATTATTTTGGCAATCTTTGGCAAGGAAGGAAGGAAGGAAAATGTGGAGAAGGAAAGGCACGGAGGTTAACCAAAGTTATTAAGTTGCGTATGTTAGGGCTGCAATGCGACTTTCTTCTGTCGGATTGCCCTACTGGAGCCATCACACTATTTTTTTTTTTGTCAAAGTTATTAAAGTGTGTGTGTCACGATTGCAGTTTGTTTGGAAAAAGTTTATTTCAATAAGAGACGATTCGGACACTGAGTCACAAGCCCGGCGCAATTCCACCAGGACGATGCACATACAAAGTATTAAGCATTGTATGCACGGTACGTTTTCATAGTAGTGTCCGAGTCCTCACGATTGCAACGACGCCTTTTGCATTATGACTGCTGTTGAGTACGAAGCATTGAATGCACGGCACGTCTTCAAAGTAGTGAACACGGGGGCATTGTTGGAGTAACATTGCTGCTGGAGCCGCTCTGCACACGCACCAACTGTCACTGCTTCTCTGACGATGCGTCATGATTTCCAACCCAAAACATTTCTTGTGGGTAGTATGTTTTGTTGTCACTCAAAAAAATTCCGTTCCTACAAAAAATGGCTTTTTAATATCAACGGCAAAACTAGTCCTTTAATGTAACTGAACAATTCTTTCTGACGGATAGTCTAAACAAAGCCCGTTATTCTTAATGTTATGCAGGTCCAATGCGCATGCTAGCGTCTATACGACGGGAAGATTCAGTGCGGCGGTTAAATGGTCAATGCGACGCAAGTTTTCCTGTTTTATCGGCGAGGAGGAACATAGCCTCAAACCAGCGCGCCGCGCCGCTGCCCTACACGCAACACACGGGAAGACACGGCTCACTTGGTCTGCGCGTACAGGACATTTACATCGGAAAGAAAAGCCCTATAATGTCCGCACTGGACATTCGCGAGAGACTGTCACATCCCTCGAGCTGCAACACGCATACTTCGCTATACCTGCGCACCTCGGGCAACGAAGGACAGGCTTCTGTAAACTTCTTCCGAGACACAGATCTCCGTGAGATACTTCAGTTTTGTTTGGTGTTGCGGTGTGTATTGCGTTTGCATGTGTAACGTGACATGTGCACGTAATTCACACGTACATGCATATCCTATCGTGCTATCCTCTAGGGTATATTAAGTCGATGACGGACGCTACTCGCGGCACTTAGACGTAGAAACACGTCAGACAAACACGGCGCTCATTCTTACTACCGTTTATTGAAGGTTTAAGCAGAAGATATACGAAAGGAGCATAACGTAAAAAACGGATAATGCTGCCATCAACGTGAGCGAGGTGCGTGCGCGAGGGACCATATAATTCTGATTGTTCGACAAAGAGCGCTGACGCAATTCGTTCCTTCAGAGTAAATTTCATGTTTCTACAATCTACCGCGTGCGTACCTGTCCCCGTTACGGCGAATAACGCGCGCAACTACCGAAAATCGGCGGACACCCAAACTATCCGAAAGGCACAGGTTACTATCACGACTACATTGCGGTCTAAGTTACTGCGCTCTCCGGGATTTTTTTAGAGAAATCTCTCTCTCTCTCTCTCTCAATCTATCGTCTTCATTTTTGACGCACAGATCGCGCAACTTGCACCGGAGTATAAGTCCGTTCCCATAGTACAGCGTGGATATATACGGGAGCCGCGGCATCCCACCACGCCGCTGCTTCGTGGGGCGCTCCCGGTTCTTTTTCGCGGTATACGTGGCGCGCCCGATAAATGTCCTTGCCCGGGAAGGGCGCCCTCGTGTATATACTACGCACTGCCCCGTTCGCGTATACGCGCATCTTGCGGGCTCAGCAGCAGCAGCAGAGGCTGCTGCATGCAGCAGTGCGTGGGACGGCGGCGCGCGAGCCTCAAGCACCGTCCATGTGGTAATCATCGCGCGCAGGCGTGCGTCACCCCCCTTGCCTCCCGGCAATCATTCACCCGGATTGCGCGGCCCGTACGCGCGGGACGTCCCGCCCGGGGACTTTTACGCGCGCCGTCTCTTCGCTCCCTGCGGCGGCATGAGGAGGTCCGCGTAATCCCGGACACACGCGGTCGGGTGCCTCCGCGGCCGCGACTCCGGGTGCTCGATCGCGTGCGCGCAGAGGGTGTCGTCGACGATAGCTCGTCTCTTCTTCGATGTAAGCGGGAGGGGGGGGGGGGGGCGAGAGCGGATAGCCTCTTGGCACTAATCGCGTCGAGATGTTGTCACTAGTGGTAGTGGTACGCTGCTATACACCCCGGTTACCGACGCCAGACTTGGACTGCATCCCACGTGGTGCTCATGAGCTTAGCGCATGTCCGCGGTTGCGCTATACGGATAGAGACAGCGTATAAAAAAGCTCTGCGCCTTCCTGATACTGGAGGGCAGTGTATTACGATTGTACGTTGAATTAATAGAAATTCCGAGAGAGTGCGTGTACGTGGACGTATGTGCGCGAGTTCGTTGTGTGAGACGTCATGCGCGCTCAGGAATATGGGAGAGAACGTTCCCCGTACGCCGTAACGACAGCAGCAATACTGGCAATACGAAGACGACGGCGATGGCGCGGCGATTTATTTTTCGTGCTGCGTCGAAGAAGCGTTACAAGGGGCGGTCGAATATATTCGAAATGTCGGATACGAATCGAATACACTGACTATTCGTATTCGAAATTAGGTATGTTCGGATATTCGAAACTAACCAAAAAATTTCGCGACAACTGAATGTTAAGCCTGGCTACTGCTCTCTCCTTCCGCTAAAGAAGGTATCGCGAATTATCGGAAGCGAAAAACGACGAATGTTTTCGGAGCAATGCAGAAACAAAAATTAATTGTGGTGCCAATTTGTTTTCTGGCTTTTGCTTGTAGTGGGCCATGTAATGTTTTTGGCAGTCTGATCATATAACAGATTTATATTTAACATTAGAACATGCGATGTTTTCCCTGCCGCCGTCCCTTTTATGTGTGTCTACAGCACACAATTGCTTCAGCACTTTTTTCCCCCCCAATGTATGACCATTTCTTGACAAGCATTAATTAAGCGTTTTTGGGAAGCTGGTGCTACAGCAACCATTGTTTATCGAAAAGCTTGTTTGCAACATGGCTCTACAGTTGTTGGGAGGCTATCAGTGCAATTTTCTTAATGACAATTACTAATCTCCAGATTAAAAATTACGCTTTGTCGATGAATAGTTAGTTGCCTCTTTTGCGCTATAGTCAGTACAGGAGTGGTACATAATTATGCCGAAATAAATATTCCTGCTGTAAACATATATGCCTCTGCGTTCGAATGTTCGATATTCGATGCATATTATTACTATTGGATTCGTACATTCGCAAAAGTTTATATACGCCCCCCTCTTGTTACAACGTGTCTCGTTATGACTGGGGCCGATCCCGAAGGCGACGCAGTTATAGCACAGCGTCTCGTAGATATCACCATGCAGCCACGATGGACAAATGGACGGAACTGGCGCACCGTCACTTTCACAAGAAACTCGTTGATATATATGCGCGTTAGGCAAGCGAAAGGCAGTGGTATAAGATCGATTGTACTTGTGTCACTCGCGGTTTCAGTCCCGAGTCTGTGGCCTTAATGGAAATTGGCGCGCGCACGCTTGTGGTCTAGACCTCGCTCTTGATGTGCGCCAGGCATCTGAAAGGGCTTGCTCGCGTTGGCAGGGAAGAAGTATAGACGCGTGCGATCGCTTGCTAGTGGTTATACATACATATATATATATATATATATATATATATATATATATATATATATATATATCATCGAACTATTGTGGTGAGCGACGGAGGTTCGATGCCACCATCGGACGCTTCAATTTCTTCTTTTTTTTTTATTGAAGACGTCCGAAGCCGGTGCGAGACCGGAACCTGTACCTATAGCCCCCTTACCACCGAGTGTCTGGTATGAGTGAGCCAAGGCACGGGGTGAGGTAGGGGGCTGCGGCATGGGAAGCAACTGCAACGGTTTGCCGAGGGAGGGCTCAGCGAATAAATCATCGTCGCTTGCCGATCTATAAGCTAGCTCTATTTAATTGCTAATGTGTCATTTAGTTTCGTTGCTCAAATAAATACCTTACCCGCCGTGGTGGCTTAGCGTCTATGGTGTTGCGCTGCCATAAGCACGAGGTCGCGGGATCGAATCCCCGCTGCGGCGGCCGCATTTCGTTTGGGGGGCGAAATGCAAAAAAAAAAAAAAGAAAAAAAGGCGCCCGCGTCCCGCGTGCATTGGGGCCACGTGCGTTAAAGATCCCCCCGGTGGTCAGAATTAATCCAGAGTCCCCGCACTAGGGCGGGCCTCATAATGAAATCGTGATTTTGGGCACGTAAAAGCGCAGCATTCAATTCCAATAAAGACTTTCCTTCACGTTTGCCTCGTCTTCGAAATCCACGTATACACCCGTAAACCAGAATTACTGCAATGGTTTGGACAACATGTATGTATAATATCCTAATCCTAATCACCTAATCCTAATCACCTAATCACCTAATCACCATATCCTAATCACCTGCTACGTATACCTTTACCTATGTGTCCCACTTCCGTGTGATGAGTACCAGGCTAGAGACACGCCCTCCGGGCCGACCTCTTCTCTTTTATATCTCCTCCTCCTCCTCCTGCTACACTGGCGCTAAACATGACGCTGCATGCTGCAAACTGCTGCGAACATCGACATCAGCCGTGAACAAAAAACAAAAGCGGTCTTTGTTCTCGATGCGTAGGCGCATGTTCCCCACGCTGCAAGTGAAGCTGTACGGGCTGGACCCGCACGCGGACTACATGCTGATGATGGACTTTGTGCCCGTGGACAACAAGCGGTACCGGTACGCCTTCCACAGGTCAGTCCCCGCGCAGCCAACTTGCTCACAGCAAAAGGCCAGATATGTGTGAACAGTTCACAGCCTCTCTCGTCTGCGTTGGCGTGCCGATTTATGCAAAGCCTTTGATACGTTATTCGCAGCATGTGGCCCTGTGGCTATAGGGAATTCTGCTGCTGTGCACGAGGTCGCGGGTTCAGTTACCGGTCCGCGGCAGCCGCATGCCGATGGGTACGGAATGGAAAAAAACTCTGGTGAACTTGTTGATTTAGGTCACACTAAATTAACTCCTTGCTGCCGAATTCTATCCGCGCAGCTATCTCCAAAGCCATCGTATACGGCATGTCTCATATAGCCCATCTAGGGCTTTGGCATGTTAAAGGGACACTAAATCGAAACAATAAATCCGTTTAGACTAATAAAGCATTGTTTGAGAGCTCTGCAGGCAGTTATTTCAAAATAATAGATTCATTATTAGATGAGAAAATGAAGGTCGAAGTATCAGTATTTGAATTTCGCGCCGAAACCCCGATGCCCGTACGTCAGTGTGACGTCAGGGATTACAAAGCGTGGTTTCGCATTTGAGCCGCATTGGCTGAGTAAAGGTTCCCGAAACTTGCTATGTTTAATATTTGGTTCCTTTAGAACACAATGTAGTTAATCTGTACCGCTGTATAAGTAAGTAGTCCCTAGAAGATGCCATCAAAATCCGTGAAGTCACAGCGACCAAGTGTGGAAGCTTCAAGGAGGCGTCGCTACCAGTCTTTCGTTCTTGCGCTTTTTCTGGCTTACCAAGCGTCTTATTGTGGTAAGAGTGGTGTTTTTAGGGTCGTGGAAAGGTAATTTACTGATGCAGAAGAAATCATTTTTCTCTTTTAGTGTCCCTTTAAGGCCCACTGTTCGATTTGATCTGTGTCAAGTTCCATTCCTGACCTCAGTAGTTCGTGCCCACAAGGGGCGGCTCCCTATTATAGACGTACTCACGTACCAGCAATATAGGAGGTGGCTTCACTGCTGCTCGCCCGGGGAATAAATTGGAACGATGAAGTTCCAGTACAAAAATATAAAAGTGAAAGGGACGTTCTAAAGAGCAACATTAAGTCAAGTTAGACGCGTTATCTTTTTATAACTCTATTTTATTCGTTTAGCTAGCTGGTATTCTTATTGCGCTGTAATGGCCGATTGACACCCGCCAGAAGCATGAACAATGGCTGAATGCAAGATAATTGGAATTTTTCTCCAATGGTCTTCTACAGCGCTGCACAGATGTAACTTGACAACGAAGACAAAATAATAACAAACATGGACAGACGAAAATCGGCTTTTCTCGTCTGTCCGCTCCATTCGTGTATTGTCTCCGCGTTCTGGGATTGTATCTTTGCAGGGCTAGAAAATTCTTAATTAGAAACATCTCTCGCTCCTATATAACGGCTCGTTCCGGTTCGTGGTACACATGCATTCGACTAGCTTCTACCGTGCTCCAAATCGGTATGTGGCGAAGCGGAGACCTCTCAAGATTATAGAGTGAGAGAGAGCACGCCCGAGACAAACGTTCAAATGCTCCCATCAGAGCAAACGGGGTGGCCTCGTGATCTGAATTCTGTCGAACCTTGGTCGCGCTCCCAGCTCCAAGGGGGTCTAGGAGCGTCTCTGAGCTCTCCCCATTCCCCTCCCCACGTGTAGGATAGCAAACTGGACTCAGTCTGGTTAACCTCCTTGCCTTTCCTTCTTCCCTTTTCTCTCTCTCTCTCTCTCTCTCTCTCTGTGAGCGCTCTGAGATACAGAGCTCGGTGCTCTGAACTATAGGCAGGCAAATGAGTTCCGAGCGCCCGATTTTGGCCAGTCGAATATTAACTCCCCCCCACGAGAACGCTTTGGTAGTGCATTCGAAAACGAGCAGTCTAATGTCCCATTTGTAGCACCAAGTCGAAAAAACAAAGTCAACTCTGGGAAATCGTGGTGTTACGCGCAGCTCGAGCTGGATGGTCGCCGGCAAAGCGGACCCCAACATGCCCCCGCGCATTCACGTGCACCCCGAGTCGCCGTGCAAGGGCGCCCAGTGGACCAAGCAGGTGGTCTCCTTCGACAAGCTCAAGCTCACCAACAATCAGCTCGACGATAACGGACACGTGAGTCTCAGCGTGGGCTCTGCTTTCAAACCACGCGACGTTTCGTTAAAGGCGGCACTAAAGGGAAAGTATCAAGTCGAGGCTAGATAGATAGATTTTTCGTCCAGAAGTCTATTATAGTTTGTTTTTGTGCCATTATAGATCACTCCGTAGCGTAGAAAATTGCCGCCGAAGGTGCCACTGTTGCATTTCAACGTCCCGCGCCAAAACGGACGAATTGGCGTCACCTCCACGTGACCCGGCCCCTCTATACCGCTCTCTGTGAACCAACCAATGCTGACGTCATATGAGAAGTATACCATAGCCCACAACGTGTTGCGACACTCTGGTAATCGATTTTCACAATTTTCTCGCTTAAAGAAAGCTCTGTTCTCGCTGCGATTGACGATTTTGTTATTACGAAAGCTTAATTGTTTAATCTAGCCTCGACCTATAATATTTTCCTTTAGCGTCCATTAAAATAAGCCCTTTCCGCAAGTTTATGTTCGTTATTAGGGTTGCCAGGTTATATCACGCACAATCTTTTAGATCTCGTTTAGTTACAAAAACGTTCCCCTCCTCCTTGGCTACCCTTCTGACTGCACCTGTGACGGTGTGTGTGGCGTTCCTACGTATGTGGTATGCCGTATATAGCTCAGTATAATAAACACGTAATGATCGTGCGTCAGCAGGCGTGCCCGCTGGTGCACTATCGAGAGGCATACGGGAAATAGATGTCACCGATTCCACTTCGTTTTATGCTAACGACAGGCCTGTTGCACATGGAGGTTGGAACACGCCGTTGCAGCGCGACTGCATTGCTGGCTATGCTTTTCATACGTAGCCCCTTCTTTTATATGGCCCCTGTTTGAATGTGGGACCTTCGGACCGTGCATGAGAGCAATAGTCTTTTTTTTTTTTCATTTGGAGTTTCCTCTGCGTTCACCTAAGTGCATATATAGTTTAGTCATGCGCTCGTCGTCATAATATCTGCGTCATATCATGTGAAAGCGTATGAATGCACACTACAATGACGTCACGCACAAACAATGTACGCTTGCAAAGAAGTTGTCAGAACTTGACTGAGTCGCTCATTTACTACAAAGCGGCTGCAGGGAGTGTGTACGGAAGCCCATTTATATGCAACTTATGCAAGAAAAGAAAAAGTTAATCTATTTGCGCTTGCATGCCGTCGATGAAGATGATGGCAACGCGGTATGTCGCCCCAGTCGTATATGTAGATATCTATAATTTACGCTCGCAAATTTAAGGAATTCACGCCCGTCATATATTCGCCTTGTGTTAGTGGATGAACAAACAAACAAACAAACAAACAAACAAACAAATAAATAAATAAAAAGCTAGTAATCACGGGGTCGAATTCACAAAGATTTTCGTTCGTGAGTGCCACTTGCCACTTGCCCGCCGCTATCGCTGTAATTACATGTCCTGGCGTTTGCTCTTACGAACATTGCCAGGGTACAAGAGCTCTATTGCGAATGTGGACCCAGGTTCCTCTTCAGGCACCTTTCCTGTCTTTGCATTTATGCTATCGAATTTGGTTCTTCTTTTCTTTTTCCTTCATAATGCCTGAAATACGTAAACGCAATCAAGGAAATGAACAAAAAAAGAAGTAGAGCGAACTTGTCCAACGAAATGCCATGGCACACTATCATACGAGTCCGACATTTCTGTCTCATTAATTTTTCTATAGGCAAAGGAACGCGATCGAGTACACTACGGGCTATGAGCACGTAATTCCTCAGCCATTGTAAACAAGCGGCGGATATATGACTTGAAGACTACAGCGCACAAAACGGACGGAGATAAAGAAAGAAATAACCGACACGTAAGCAGACATTCAATTGAGAAAACCATCTAATGCACTATGAAACAAGGACGTTTCTTATATCTACAGGGACAGCGGGCACGCGGACAAAGCCATAACACGGCGCGCTTTTGATAATCTTTTCAGTCATGTGAGTTTTGTTTGATAATTATTCAATTCTCTATTCAATAAAATGTAGGTGGGAGACAGCGCTCGTGTATTTTACTTTCATTGGTCCTAGTCCTCTTTCGTGCCATGTCTTCAAGTCACGTAACGGCGTTTCCAAATAAATTACGTTTACACGAACATGAATAGTTGTAATATCCGAACTGGAATGAATGAATGAATGAATGAATGAATGAAAAGCAAACGGTGCGTGTGCTTACATATTTGTTCACTCTGCAACAAGGTGACATCTGTCATAAACGCCTGCATCAGGCGCTGCGGCGTCGTTTACTGCATCACACTATTTTCTGTGCCAGAATAGTTATACTGCAACGCTAGCATGCCTTTATTTTAACCGAAGCTTGGCCGCTGGCGCAGATCATTCTGAACTCGATGCACCGGTACCAGCCCCGATGTCACGTGGTGTACGTCAACCGCAAAGGGGAGGACACGTCCAAGACGGAGAACTTCCGCACTTTCATCTTCCCCGAGACCAAGTTCACCGCCGTCACCGCCTACCAGAACCACAGGGTGAGCGATATATGTCTACGCGTATACAGCTGACCGACTACTTGTACACTCTAAATAAACTTTTACAGCGTTTTGGGCTTAGACCTTGTCCCCAAACAATCATCGTCGTCTGTCTTGCGTGCGCCTCCTCTTCTTAAAACACTATGCGCCCGCTACTTTCATGACAAGAATGCTGTGTCACGCTGACACTCGCATGCCGTTCGTGACCTGAAAGTCCTGGCACGCAGGGTTTAAAAAAACCACATGGCACGCAAGATAGATGGTGAATATTGCTCGGGGACATCATGAGTCACCAAAGCGTGCAGACTCTTCTTATACTCCTTTACAATTCCCCAAACCTGTAAACGTAACTCTCTACAATAAACCGCAACCAAGTCGTTCTTACTGCATCTAACCAATATCGTAAGGCGTTGCCCGATGTCGCCCCTTCGGAGTCCCTGCTGCCGTAAAAGAAAGAACCTGCCAAACTGACTGAGTGCCCCGATTCCCTTGAAAGAACCCGAGGTGACGGCATTTTATTGTACAAACATGTCAGGGCGGCCCGAAACGATAAGATACGCCTGTACGTCACACAAACACTGGCAAGCACTTCATTGCGGACAGCCGCCTCTTCGATCCTCCTGCCTCTATATACCTCTTGTGTTTTATTGTGTTTCGCTCCCTCTTCATTTAAGTGAGTGGGCGGGGCAGGAGACGCCGTCGCCAAATGATCTGGGTTGCTCAGCGGCACTTTGCGACTGCGCGTGCTCTATCACGGCACCGGGCTCAACAGACGAAACGAAACAGAAGCCAGCGTAAAAGTAGACGAGGGAGAAGTGGGGAGAGATAAACAGAAGCGTTCTCGCACATCCTTTGCGCGACCGCGGTGCAGACCGCGTGCGACGGAGCCACCAAGAGAAGTTGGCAGCGGTTGCGAGAGTCCCTCCCTCGACCGCTCCCTCTCTCGGTCTAGTCTTCCTCGTCGTCGTAGTCGGCCGTGCGGCTGGAGACGCTATAGTGCGAGTCTCCACCGCGCGCGGAGTCTTGCCAGGGAAGCGGGAGCGCGCGAGACAGACGAGACAGAGAGCTGTCGGGCCGAGACAAATGACCGCTCTCCTGGATGCGAACGCCGTGACGCTGCAGCCGAGAGGAGACGCTCTTCCTCTTCTCCATCTCTCTCTCTGGAAGAGCGAGGGAGCCAAGCTTCGCTGTTCGCAGGAATTCACGCGTCTTCTTCGTTGTCACATTTCGAAAAGAGGGTGCGAAAATGTCCCAAGGGCCTCCGGCACTGTGCCGCTTGGGGCATGCGTGCAATGCACGAATATCTGTTGAGATCGGGCTGTGTGAAGTCGAGGTCGTGAGGTTAAGACATCTCGTATCTCTCTGACGGCACCGCATAGGGATTGTATACTGCACGTGCGTGCATGTCCTCGGGGTTTTTCGTCGCTTGCACGAAACTGTCGTTGCAAGCGTATAGAAACGATCCCGCTGCAGATGCTAGGTGTGTGTATACATGGTGCGTCGCTGCTGAGCACAAGGTCGCCGGGTTCCACTCCCGCTATAGTAGAGGTACAGCATTCCGGTGGGAGTGGAATTCAGACACCTTCACGTGCCGAGATTTGGACGGGCACTAAGCAGTTCCAAGTGGCCAAAAGCAGTGCACATCTCTCGCAGTTTCTTTTTTTCGTTGTTGTTGTTTTTGTTCTTTTTTAACCCCTCTATTGGCCCGCATTGCCTTTAAACATTGAAACTAACCGCTCAATTACGGAGGGGAATTAGCGTAAGAGAGAGAGAGAGAAAGAGCACGCGCACACAGGAAGAGGGGACGTACAAACACAAGCTCTTGTAAGACTAGAGACAGCGCAAAAAAGGACGACGGACGGTGAAGGACACTGCCCAACTAACACAGCTCTCGTTTCTCTTACAGGGTCTTGTGTTCTCCCCTCATCCTGTGCGTGCGTCCTTTCTTTCTTTCTTTCTTTTGCGCTAATTCTTGTCATCAGTTATGCATACCAACTAGCCTAACGGTTAGTCTTTCTTAAGCAATCAAGCATTCAATATCTTGGGGCGCATCGGAAAGAAGGAAGTAAGGAAAAGGCGACGTGCAGACAGGGATGGAACGACTCGAACAAACAATATGAACTCCTTGTGCAAATATATATATTCGCCATGTCAAGGTTTGTTTGAATTGAAACGAGGCCCATTATTCTTCGCCACTTTACGCTCGAAAGATCCGTGTTTTGTTCTGGGGAACGGGTTAGCCCAAACATTTCCGTTCCGCCGGTGAGCACCCGATCTCCCGCATATATTTCCACGTGATTCCGTTACGTGTTTAAATCTATGACGCCAACGAAACGTGCAACCCTGCAACGCCTGACTCCTCGCGTACCACAGCGCAATGAAAAAATAAAGAAAGAAAAAGAAAGAACGAACGAAAAGAAAATGCAAAGTTGAAAGCAGACAGAACAAGCAATAGGTAACAGGACGCGGAGACGACTCCTTTCACACGATTTTACACGTTGCGCTGCGGTTTGCTTGGGTCTGACTCGGGCAATGTATCTGTCGTCAGGGTCAGGAATGCCATCTTCCTGCTTCCAAATAGAAAGAAAGAAAGAAAGACAGAAAGAAAGAAAGAAAGAAAGAAGGAAGGAAGGAAAGAAAGAAAGAAAGAAAGAAAGAAAGAAAGAAAGAAAGAAACGAAGTAACAACAACACCGTAATACGTCAGAGTGTGGAGCACGCTATATGCTGACAGCCGGCCAGTCCAACAAACAGGGCAATCTTTCTTCCGCGCCGGACAGATAGGCGCACCCTTCTGCAGTGTCCACATGTGTTCCGCCGGGTCACGCACGCCCCTCCAGCGCTCATCCCCCTTCCCCTCCCCTTCCCCCCTCACCACTAACTGGCATGCACCACCACCACGCGCGCGCGAAGCTGTAAGTAACACGACACCGCTTGTATACATATACCGATCCATGCTACACAACGCCCTTGTATTGCTGAGTGGTGGAGAAAGTGACCATCGGCGACGCTCCTGTGTGGCGCTGAACTGAAAGCCAGTACGCACAGTCGGCCGGAAACGTTTACAGAACATTGGTTCCGCGCTAACTTTTTGTAAAATGCGTAGAACTATCACAGCGCTAGAAGGCAAAGCACGGCAATCAAAGGGGGCACAAAGGCAGCCAGTTTGCCGTTCTGTGCTGCTGCCCTGCTGATGTCCGGCCTTCCAGAAGCGAGACGTCGGTACCGAGTACAATCAGCAACGGGCACGGGAGCATGCATTTTTAATAGGCCAGGCAGGAGGTACTTGCACCCGCCATGCACGCGGTATCGCTTAGCGGCTATGGCGATGCGCATGATAAGCTCGAGGATGCGGTATTAATACCGGTCGCGGCGGCCCTATTTGAATGGTGACGAAATGCAAAAAAAAAAAAGGTTGTGCACTGAGATTTAGGTGCAGGTTAAGGAACCCCATGTGATCCGAGTTAATCCGGAGTCCGCCGCACTATAATAGGAACGCTTAATGATCAAATGGTGGTTTCATGGCACGTATAAAACCCCAGCATTTCATGCCTATTTTTTTTTAGATAGCTGCGTCAACATTCATTCTGTAGCTTTGCGCGATATCGAGGTCGTCCATGTGGCAGATCGGCGCATCCGTCGCTATCACGTTACTGTGCCCTGTGTTATCGCGCGTTCGGCGTTCCAAAATGCATACGCCGTATACCAACCGGGCCAAGGTCTCCACTCTCAAAGGTATAATTGCGAATTTCTATACTCCCTTAAGGCGTGTAGCACTCCTAATTTAATCAATATATGCGTCTGTTGAATGAACAATCTAAACTTCTAGATTGAAGCTTTGAACTCGAGGCTTCAGCTAGGCCCAAGCTTCGCGGGACTTCTGATTTCTTTTGCCAATTCCATGTCGGGTAAACTTTTTGTCGCCGATTGTATGCACATGTCTCTTCTGGGACGGGGGCGCGGAAACTCTCAGAAGTTTCTTCACGACAGGTTGCTACGTAGGCAGTGACATCACGTTTGCTTCTTCCTCGCGATAATATAACCTTTGGGTCATATTATGTTGCTACTATAGGCTGGCTCTATAGTTGGTTGATATAGAGTTGCGAAACACGTTATCAGTGCTGCAGGTTGCGCGGGACGCAAAGACCCTTGTGTCACAGATACCGCAAATATACTCCACTATATACACGACTGACATTTACTTGGTATGCGGCCCTACATCAGGAAGAAACAATACCAAGCGTAACATTACGCACTGGTACATGACAACGCGGCAGACGAAATACAGAGAAAAGAAATCTACGCAACCATCGCTGACTTCCAAGCGAAACTTGAACGCCGAACCCATGCAACATGCACACACATCTCCGAGCCTACACACGCACGTTTACCGAGTATGCGTCCCACGCGGGCTATTGCTTCAGGTATATATATATATATATATATATATATATATATATATATATATATATATATATATATATATATATATATATATATATATATACACACACTCCGTTTCTCAGAAGCGGTGCAAACGCTGGCATTTTTCGCCGGTCACACGTTTCGCAATTTCGATCTTTGGTTCAAAGTTTCGGAACCCATGGTCTTGGCTTGTAGCGCGGCGAAGGGAACACGGACACAGAAAGGAGCAGACAGGATGAGCGAGCGCTCGTCCTGTCTGCTCCTTTCTGTGTCCGTGTTCACTTCGCGCTACAAGCCAAGACCATGTTACCGTACCAACTCGCCCAACTGTCTATCCTTTCGGAACCCGCCGTCCCCACGACGCCCGGTCGTGGCGGCGCCCGTTCGCGGGCCACACAGAAACGGGAGCGAAAGACAAAACCGCGGGACGGTCCGCGCGCTCCTTTTCTTCTCCCGGGGTGAGAGCGCGAATAATGACTCCTTCTTAAACGCCTCCTCTTCCTCCGGCGCGGAAGCCACGCGGCTCGCATTCCTCGCGTCTCCGTTTCCTCAGCTAGGGTCGAAGACAAACAAACTAACAAACAGACTGAGAGACAGGGAATAAGCTGCGTGGTGTGCGTGCGAGCGCGCGCTTGCGCACAGTGCGCGCTCCGTTATATACCCGCGAACCGTGGCTTCCTCGGCGTTCGTCAGCGCTCGCGAGTGAACCGCAGTGCTCGCGCGCGGGTCGCAAGTTGCATTTATGACCTCCCGCAGTGCCGTAATTCAGCGCTGACGGGACGATACTCGAGAGCTGCGGAGGCTTTCTTTTTTTCTTTGCGGGCAACTGGCGCGCGACGAAGCTCGCTCGCAGACCAGAGGGCCAGTAATTTGTAAGGGCCCGCGGCGTAGAGCTAGCACACGGTGGCGGCCAAGTCGTGGTCGCGCTTTCTCTCTTTCTGCCGTGACGGACACCTTTCTTTCTTTTTTTTTTTTATCTCTCGTTCTGCACCTCGTAGCCAGCAAGCGCGACGCGAGAGTCTCGAAAAAGAAGGGCGTCGCCGCCGATGTCGGCGAAGGAACGAGAAGAAGAAAGTTCGCTCCGAACGCTCGAAACGATGGAAATAGGGGAACCACCCAAAAGAAAGCGCGAATGGCGTAGGGTAATACTAATACAAAGAAAGAAAGAAGCGAAACTTTCCCAAGACGAGTGCCGCCAGGCAGGCGGTAAATCACTTGTTGCTCACAAAAACCTTTCTCACCCTCTCTCTCTCTTGCGACGGCGACATCGCCAGCAGAAGCCCGTGCGGCGGCAAGCCAGGCGATGACGTGAGCTCGAAAGCGCGCGCGTGAGTGTGAGTGCACGGGGGGGGGGGGGGGGGGGGGGCGCCCGACGTCTACAGGAATGTTTCGTCCCGAGCGTGGTGCACAGAGGTGGCAGTGTTGTATAGTTTATAGCGGGCGGCGGTGGTTAGCATCACCGCCCAGTTTACCAACTGCAAGAACCTCGCCGAAGTGGCGCGAGGAGTGCGATGCCGCCTGACCCTGCAGACGTGCCGAACCACACGGGTGGCCCGGACTGCACGTTTCGTTTCCTCGCCTTCTCACGCTCGGAGGGGGTTTGTTTCCTCGAGGGAGAGTAAACAGAAAAGAAATTTCTTTCTCACTTTGTCGCCACTCGCGCGCGTGCGAGCGCGTGGCTCGAATCTGCCAACGCCTCGATTGTGCTCCGCCGCTCGCGCGTGCTGCCCGCGCCCGTGGGTTCGTAGTAAACTCGACGACAGGTCGAGGAGGAGGCGATCGGCGGTCTGAGACGCGACAAGGTTTCTCTTGTGTTGGTGAACACGGACGTTGACAATCTGCTTTCGCGCTGCTTGTCGCTGGGCTCTGTTTGTTTCTCTGGCTTTTCTACCCACCGTTGCGTTTACTTTGCCGACGACCGCACCACTCGATTCGTTTTTTTTTTTTTTTTTTTCTTTATCAGACGAGCTTGCAGGAGCTCTGAGGGAGTTCGCATTTCGAAGAGTGACCGGACAAATGTTTTCCAGGCGGCGGATCGAGGGAGGGGGTTCGATAAGCTTAGAAGCTAATCAGTATATAGCAGGTCACGTGATGGGAAAGCTCACGCGATGGCGTGGATGTCGGGCCGCCGCAGTTGCTGCCTCCTAGCTGTGGCAAGAAGCTCATTGATCGTGTCAATTGCTGCACGCACTGTCAGAGCGCCCGTGTGTAATGAAACAACAGGCGCGGCGCTCAGACCCTTGGTAACCCGCGAATATTTTGTGTTACCGGTGAACGGCTTGAATAAGAAGAGTCTGATAGAATGCATTGCTTTCTGCCCTAAAAGAGAACGCCTGTCCCGTGCCTTCTTGCTTTTGAGAAGATGCCCACGTCTGATAGGTTCCGAAGTGTCGCTAGCTACTGGTGGCCGAAAGACAGACCTTGAAGTAGTCTCGATCGCTGGTGCGACACAGGAACCTGCCAAAAGCTCGGCACGGACGTGCCTTTCACACAATTACTCATTTTATAGGCGGCCTTTCACTATAGCTTACGCATTTCTCCGTTCATATGTGCTAATATTTGTTTAATCGATCCCAACTATCCGAAGTTCATGACGCAGAATTCGAAAACGCATATAGCCCTTTCATGACCATGGCAGTGTAACGTTCAGCTGCCGAACACGTGTTCGGCAGCTGAACGCCATGTCCCCAAAGCCATCGATGCGGGTAGAATCTTGCTCTCAATTTCTCAGGGAACTTTGAAAGGCCCGCCGCTTTCAGCTTTTCGGCGCGTGTGTTGGTGGCGCGGGCGTACTACCAGCGCAAGCCTGCGTTAAAGCACCGGGCAATCGCAGATTAGCATTCACGCGTTGCCTCTAATGTGTGCACTCGATCTGCACTCCGAAACTACAGGCGCCCTTCCGGTTGTCATAGTTACAACCAAGTGTATTTCGCCAATTAGAGTTGTGCCATTGGCTGCTTTCTCTCATTTTTTTCTCTCTTCCAGCGATAATCTTTTCATCTCTTTATTATATCTTTATCTCATGTTTTTCTTTTCCTTTTTCAGATAACGCAGCTGAAAATTGCCAGCAATCCTTTCGCCAAGGGATTCAGAGACTGCGACGCAGAAGACTGGTGAGTACCAGAGTGCGTCAGTTCGCGTTAAATAAGAATGAAGGCGTTTTCGCAATTCGTTATACCTTTCATCCCTTACACATTCTGGTTTGAGTACTCGTTACTGTCCTGAAAGAAAATTTTGTGTATGGGGATGTACTTCCTTTCTTATGGAGATGGAAATATTGTTTTAGTGTTGTCTTGTGTTTCCATGTTCGTTGTTGTCGTGCTTCAAATGCGTGCACTCATCATACACATCATTTGACGTTACCTAGGGATACTCGTTCTGTTACTTTTTTTAAACTGATGTTTCTGCACTCTTTGTCATGAGTTTTACTTGCAGCATTGGCATCGTTTTATGTGCAGTTACCAGAGCAGTAGCCAACAGCTGCAAACGCACATTTTCAAGCACACCTAATTTAAAGAATTGAGTTGCTTAATGAAACGAAAAATTTTTATGCACCCGACCACGTAGTACAAAGTGTCTGGAAGACAATTTCTCCTTTTAATGAACTTTCCTGCACCTAGCGGGCTTCCGTGGGACTGGTTTACCATATTCAGTGTGCGTCCGAGTTTTATGTACAAGTTATCGATAAACCCGCGGTCTCTCTTTGAGATTTGCTACATCCCCTTGATTGGCTAGCCCAGAGGGCAGAGCGATCGCCTGCAAGGGCGTCGGTCCCCTATTCGATCCCTGGAGCAGGAAAGGTTTTGCTTAAACCGCGAATCTTTTGTTTCTGAGCAACGCGGCCGTATTGGGTTTCCTTTGCAGCATCGTGCTGCAGTCGACTGGGCGACACTCTTCCCTTTCGTGAACCCTTCTCCACTTTGCGGGCTTCCGCGGAACGGAGCCAACTTAATATACACCGAAGCTGACATTTGGACGAGCTCGCAATCTCGGTATATACGGATCCATGGAACATGAGGGTATGCGCGATGGATCAAGAACAAAGTATAGAATCTAAATTAATCTCAGTCATGCAAGTGCCCACATATCGCTTATACCTTGGTCTATATACACTTTTCTGAGCGGATTCTAGCAGCTGACACACATGGATAGACAGCCTCGAGCAACAGATCAAACCGGCGACGCACAGCGAAATTCAAGTAGTGAATAGCCTTTTTTTTTTTTTTTCAGATGACAATCGCTACACTTCAAGGTTTTTTTGCCCGCGCCAGTGCAAATTTGTCCAAGGCGTGTGTGTGCTTCACGAAGACCATTCATATAGCAGTTCGTTGCGACTGAAATCACAATGCTTGGAGAGAGAGAGAGAGAGAAGAAAAAGCCAACAGTCATAGCCTAAAAGCACTAGGGAGTTCGGATGAATGATGTTTCGGTATAAATAACGGTTAGGATCGCAGCCGATTCGACTGTGTAAAGGTGGGTCAATAGTTCAGCAGGTTGCGTCAAGTGTACGCAAGCAATCGAGCGACACAGAGCAGGAACAGCTGGAAAACCGAGCGGCTCACGCTCGCCCCAAGCAGCGGCGATCCGGCTGGCTCAGTGGCCGCACTGCAGGCATCGAACAGACGATTTAACTGGCCTTATCCGTGCGCTGTTCTTCTTCATTACACTTGCAAGAGAGAGAGAGAGAAAAGAAAGGAGAATCTGGGAGCTCAACCACACGAGCATCCGTTTTGCTATACCCGGCCTACACGGGGGTTAAGGGAAAGCGGGGGACAAGAAGAGGAAGAGAGATGGAGAGAATGAGCACTGCACGCGCACGCAGTATAGGAAGAACAGCAAAACTATATATGCAGTCGATGAAAAAAAAAATATCCGTCTCCCAAACCGTATTTCACTGCGGCGTTGAAAACTCGAATAACCATGACGCACTTTGACCTCTCGTACGTGGTTTGACCATGCACGGTTGCTCAAGGTTTCCTGTAAATTATCGTCACGTCTTCTTTTCGCAAGCACGCATCCACAAGTCGCATCAACAGCGGTTACGTGTGCAGCCGTTGTAAAGATGTTTGGATGTATACATCGCAACGCAAATTGCGACGTTTAAGAAAAAAGCGATGGTTAAGGAAAGATGGAGAGGTCGCTCCCGACACAGAGCTCGCGGGGGGATGGGGAGGGGGGCATACGGGATTGACATAAGGGAGAGGCAGAACACAGGCTGCACGCATGCGCAGGGTACACGCCGTGTCTGTACAAACGTTCGCTGAGGCCAATATTACAGATCTCACGAAAGCGTATAGTGATGGCCGCGTTTCTTTCTCATCCGTGCTACGTGCCGTCGAGTGCCTCCCCCCCCCCCCCATGAGGCCACTATCCAAGAATGTAAGCCTCCCCAAACAGATTCGAATCCAGCCTGTTTTTAGCACATGTATGTCCGTCGATGTCGTAGCGTGATGCTTGATTTGATTTGATCGTTCTGTATAGGCACCGGCAAGCTGAGCAGAGATGACTGCCCGGTTATAAAACTTTGTCACGGCTGAGTTGCACCTATATACCAACTCGGGGCAAAACGGAACGGAACCACGCAACGAGAACTCCTCCTTTGTGGCTTCCTCCAATCCAAAAATTGGTTGGCGTTCGTGACTCCAAGTGGTGCAACGTTATAATCAAATGGAAGCTCGAGAGAGAGGTAACAAAACAAACTTGGGCTTCAGCAAGAGTATCGACTTGAATCAACCAGAGAGAGAGAGAAATAGCAATCATTTGATTTTGGCCCGTTGCTAGTGGGTGTTGAGGTGATGGTGAGAGGTGGCGGGAAACGCGCGAGGTGAGGGTGCGACGTTGATGGCATCGATTAAATATTTATTAGGCTTGGGCCACTCCTTGTGATGTGCTCCCCATGGCTTAACGGCCCCTCTAAGCTCCACTGACGCGGCCACATTAGCTGGTGTTCTATATAGTACGTATAGCCACTATGGGAATTTCATCGTGCAAATCAAGCGCTCGCCTTCGTCCTCCTTCATGCGCTATATAGACGTGCCTCACATTTCCGCAGCAACGCTTCGCATAGAGCTTATTTTTGGGCTCGCTATATAAATGACAGCTGTGGCGTTTTGCTACGCCAAACAGTCGCGATCTGTCCGCGAAGACGGCATCTTTGAGGGTTATGGGACCTGCCTTATTTTTACGTCTTCGAGCTTTATGTGCATGGGCGAAGCGCACTTAAAGCGGTCGTTAAAAGACCGCTATATCAACTCTCGCGCTCGAGAGGTCCTGGCGAGATAGGGGAGGAACTGTGCGGCGACATCACAAGCCCGCTATCACCGTCGAGTGCCCCCCTCCCCCTTTCTTTCTTTCTTTCTTTCTTTGGTGGCCTATGTACGCCGCTTCGCGTATCCTGCAGCGTTCAGAAGCAGAAGCCCTTCGGTGGGCGACGTTTAGCGCGCTCCTTGATCAGCTGTTCCACGAAAAGTGATATCTCGTGCGAAGTCGGGAGTAGGTCTCGGCTGCGGCTTCCGCTTCTAAAATACGACCCATACATAGTCCCGCAATTTTATGAGGGAAGAAGGAAAAGAACGGCTGTCCCGTCTTTAGAGTCGGTTGCGCCGTCCGTTGAGGCATCGAGTGTAAATCTTGCTAGGTTCAAAGAACGTTCCTATAAAACCACGTTATATAGTGCACTAAGGGTGCGGCGATGTTCCTGAAAAACAGCTGCGTTATGTAAGATTGTTATCGGTTGGAGGTGGACGAAATCCCCGCAAATTAAGGACGACACACTTTGTCAGTGCGTGCTTGCGCGCGTTCGCCTCTGGTTGCTTTTTTAATCCGAGTATTTTGTCTGACGAGCCAAAAACAAAGTATTGTAGGGCCCAGATAGGCGAGTTATTGTTTGAACAGTTTGTAAAAGAGCGCCTATATTTCCATCCAAATGATGGTAGAGAAAGCACAGGTCAATGAGTTCTTATGAACGGCGTAACGTAACTCTATGAACACAGCGCTGCGCGCGTTGTCCCTTCCACCTGTTAGCCCTGCTTTTTTTTTTTTTTTTAATGCGAAGTATTTCTTGGCGAACATGTGCCACTTTGACAGTCTATCTAGCCGCCTACGTCTTGGTGCTCTCATGGTCGTGTCGTTAACTTAATTGGCATGTAAAAAAAATGGCATAGTATGGCAAGAGTGCATGATGAACATAAATGATTGGCCACGACATGAATGTCATGACATCGTGTCCTGTAGGTCACGAAACAGCCGCCTACATCATGGTGCTATCATGGTCGTTACCCGCCGTGGTTGCTTAGTGGCTATGGTGTTGTGCTGCTAAGCATAAGGTCGCGGGATCGAATCCCGGCCACGGCGGCCGCATTTCAATGGGGCCGAAATGCGAAAGCACCCATGTACTTAGGTACACGTTACAGAACCCCAGGTGGTCGAAATTTTCGGAGGCCCCCACTACGGAGTGCCTCATAATCAGAAAGTGGTTTCGGCACGTAAAACCCCATCATTTTTTTCATGGTCGTTTCGTTAACCTGGTAGGCTCCCGCACACTACTTCGCATAACATTGATTTGCACAGGGCATGTGATCTGCCCGCTTTTTTTTTTATCTCACGATTATCTCTCGCTGTGCAGTCAGTTTTCCAGCCGCTTCAAACCATAATCTTATATTAATTATGATATCGAAAATATTATTGCCGTATAACTTAGAATACAAATGACATTAGAGGAAAACAGGTATCTCATACTGGGAAAAACACATTTTGTGGAATAAGTACTGGATGCATGTAGACGACCGCGGAGTGAATTAGCTTTATGATAGCGGATTCAACTCGAATGATGGCATGCAACGGGCACACCTGTTCAGAATCTGTAACACGTCTTCCAATTAACGTTAATCCACGGTCAGACGGGAGGAACAGGATCCAGCCCGCATACAGCTGGGTCCCGCACAGGCCATATATACATTCATACATCTTCCTTTCCAGCACAATTGCATATAAGCTAGCGTTCCGCACGCGCAGGAGCGTCCCTCCTGGCGTGGCTGAGATGCTGGGTCACCACCACCTTCCTCCGGTCAAGATGCCCAAGGTCCACCCACGGCAGTCCATCCAGCAGCTGCTGCACGGCGTCGGTCACGGGGGAGCCTACACGAAGACCGAGAAAGGTGAGCGCATGCGCAAGACCCGTTCCTCTGCGTTTACGCACACACAGCTATAGCTCCCAAAGGACCTGCAATTTCACGCTGTGGAACGGCCCGCTAAGTTTATCGGGAAACGATCGCTCTGATACGCGTCCTGGACTACAAGTCTTGACGTCATACGTCGCTTGCGCCCGCATACGCCATCCGATGCCCACCTCAACAATATGATATGGTTCTGCTAACAACTTTTTTTTCTTTTGTTTTTTGTGTCTGAGACATGAGCCGTCGATTCATTGCCAAACTGAAGGGGGCTCGTACGGTTCGTGCAATATTGCCAAACATTCTGGCTCAAAGTGCATGCAACGCAACCTCCTTGCTCTTTTTCTTTTTTTGAAGTAAAGGTATTATTGCAAGCATTTACAATAAAAATTATAAATAAAAGTTACAGTAAAGTTTTTGCTGCGACAACAAATATATACGGACACTCCAGGTGCACTTTCGCCGTCGCCGTGATGTACCGAATAAAGTCCCAAAGTGCGGAGAATTAGCGACGCGCCTTTAGGAATTAAAAACGCGCCTTCGCTCATCAAGCCCCAAACCTTATCTTAGATACCGCCCACCCTCTTAACAAAAGCCCGGGAAACGAGCTGTTGCTATGAGCAAACCGTGCATTTTCGACAGCGGTATACTGTCCTACAACCGGTTGGAGAGCAACACTTATTTCACGTTTAACTACACAATGCCAACATGTCCTCCTGCTATGTGTTTTCGAATTGGCTGCGAGAAAGCAGCTGATGTATCGCTGTCGCCTCGGCTTTCTAAGTGTCAGCCGGCTGGCAGTATAGGTATGGTAAATAATAACTATAGTATACATATACCCTCAGGCCCATCGTGAGCGCAGCAGTGTGTTCCACGGCTTTTCCCGCGCGTTCTCCCTCACCGTGCGCGCACCCACACAAAGATGCGACTGAAAAGAGCGCGCCCCCCACACTAACGAGCTGCAGGCTACCGTCACCGGGGCGACTCGGGGCTGATAAATCGAGTCCGCTTGTCTGGATGCCGTCTCCGCGGTGGAAAACGCTTCCGCGCTCGGCCGCAGCCAAGACACCCGGGTCTCTCTCTCTCTCTCTCTCTCCCACCCGGCAAAGTGCTACCGCCGGCGAATGATGAATAAGCGCTGCGAAAGGCCGCAGCATGCAGAGCGCTGCGAAAACTGCAGCGTCGAGGTGATGCCGCAAGGCGTGATCTGTGCAGCAGCTGGAGAGCTTTTTGCACGGTGCGTTCAAAAAGAAAAAAAAAAGAAGAAGGAAAACAAATCCTTGTTTTCAGCACCGGTATATCGGATGCGCCGCGCGCTGTATTATTGACCGACAGCTTTCAAGGAGGGGGGGGGGGGGGGGGGTATAAGCGAAACAAGAAATGAGAAAAAAAGGAGTAACATACGGTAAGCGGATTGTATATAACAAAACTAAGTCGAAGAGACGGGCTCCTCTAAACCATGTAACTTTTATACGGTACATAAAGATGCACTGCGGACTATGAGTATACTGCGTTTATACCTTATGCGCCTGTACTAAACCTAATGTGATATACAACGGATACACCTCCCTGCTTCTTCTGTGTTTTCTTATTTCTCGGCTTCTTCCTCCATTATTCTAAATCCTCCCCCCCCCCCTCCCCCTCCGCGCCGGGTAACAAACCAGAAAAAATTGTCATGAAGTTTACCTTCCTGCCTTTCCATTATATTCAGGTTTGTTAATGTATATACAGGGCGTCCCAGGTAACTTTAGCCAGAGTTAAAATGCGAATATCACGTAGCTGGACAGAACCAAGGTAATCTTGTTTGCCGTCGCTTGTGCAATACGTGCTACATAAAAGCGTTTTTCCGAGTGTGAAAGAAGCCCGCGAATACACGCAAAATTCCTCGAGCGGCCAGTCGCGCGGCAATTTTGCCTGTATTCACGGGCTACTTTCACGCTCGGAAAAGCACTTTTATGCAGCACGTATCAAGCAACAGAAATCTGTATCGGGAGTTTTTCATGCCATTTTTTCATTGACACTTTTCATCTAATAATATTTGAGAAGTTGATTAATTAAGACTAATTATATAATTAGGTGGAATGAAAAAGATATTGGAGGACGCTTAAGCTTCGCCTTCAAGAGTGGAACGCGATAGCGTTATCGCACCCCGTTCACACCGCCCACTCATTCGCTCGCCATGCTCTTGACGAGACGAAGGGGAGAAGCAGGCGAGTGGCGCACCACCTGTCGGGGCAGCGCCGTTACAACCGGAAGTGTACTCATACGAGTTGTTGTTGTTGCTATGAGTGCATAATAGTGCGCGCCGTGTATTGTGATTAGGACGCCATAGTGCGCTCACGTGTATACTCTAGAGTACGTCGCAACTGTGCCTATTACGCGGCGCCTTTGGCATATTGTGGCACAAGGATTAAAGAAACAGGGAAATCTGTTTACAAGTTATGCACAAAACACAGGCAGAGCCGATCAAGTCCCTAACAACGTCGTCGTCTTCACCCCCAAACTAGTGGTCTTCTTGAACCTTGCTTTCAGCGTTCTAACATATGTCTGTGCGCCGTGGAAGCGCCGTGCTGGTGCTTCTTATGTGGACGATAGACTTAAGAGGAAGCTTTAGCTCGGGCCCAACTCCGACGCGGCCTATTCAAATACATGTAAAAACGCAAAAACGTTTTTCTGAGATAACCCCTGGACCGATTTTAATGAAATTTGTTGCATTTGAGAGAGAAAGTTAAATTCCAGTGACTGTTGGAAGCGGAATTTTGATTTAGGGCTTGAATTTTGTCAAAAGGATTTTCAAAAATTGAGACGTTTGAAAAATATAGAAGCACGAAGTTTACAAACTAATAGCTCTGCATCAAAAACGGATATCGCGATTCTGTAAACGGCATCCATTAGACCATTCAAAGCGGACAAATTTAATATGTCAGTTTACATCTTACGTGAATTTGTTACGTTGTTTAGGAAGGTTCTGCAAAAGTTGTAGTTACACATTACTCCATTTTTTGAGGTTCATGTGTAACATATCAATTTTGTCCGCTTTAGATGTGCTATCAGGTACAATTCACAGAATTGCGATATCATTTTTTCTTGCTGAGTTACGGAGTTGTAAACTTTATAGTTTCGTTTTCTGAAAATTTGCGATTTTTGCCAAATTTTTATAAAAATTGCACGACCTAAATCGAAAATTCGAAACCAACAGTCACTACATTTTAAGCTTTTCTTTTAAATGCAGCAAACCCCGTCAAATTTGGTGCAGTGGTTGCCGAGAAAAACGAATTCTCCTTTTACATGTATTTAGATAGGAGCACTCGAGCTAAAGCTTCCTCTTAAGGTATATGGTTCCCTGCGCGAGCCATATACAGTAACTGTAGTGGACGAAGACTGGTAGCGTTTAAGGTGGCCAACATTGAAGACGTCACGGTGTGGCTGGGCATAGCAAGCAATTCGATCTTAGCCTGTCTTTCTTACCGCGCACTACTGAGAATGGGCGGCAAACGCCTCTTGTTCGGAACAAATCAACAAACAAGCGAGCAAAAAAAAAAAAAGAGCGTCAATTCGACAAAGGCAGGCGGAAATATCGTGCTTATATATAAAGCCACGAGCAACTCCCACGCTATACGTTGTAATGCCGATGGCCCCAGACGTGGGATAGGATAGGATAGGATAGGATAGGATAGGAATAAACTTTATTTGTCTAACGCTTATTGCTGTTGGTGCCCGGGGCTAGGCTGCCAAGGGTCCATCACCCGAGGAAAATCTTCCGAGATACTCGACAATGCTTCATGGCCCGCTGGACGGCCCCGGACGTAACGTTTACCGAATGGAGACCTTTAACGTCCACTTACGTCTATGATGTTTTTTTTTTATCACAGCCCCTTTTGAAATGCAGCTGCAGCGGCCGGGACTGGAACCAGCGACCTTGAAATCAGCAGTATGGTAGCACGCCACACACATGAGCCATCGGGGCCTGTATATACGCGAAGGGTCCGGTGAGGCACTGAGCACGCTGTCGGTTGTAAAACGAATCCTTTCGCTTCGCTTTTTTGACACGCCCGCACTCGCGCGAAGTGGACCAGAGGCACATCTCCTCCCTCCCCCCCGCTTTCCCCTGTTCTTTACCGCTTCGTTCTGCCACTCCTTCACGATTCTCCTCCTCCTCCTCCTTGCAACGAGCCGCGAGCAGCACCGCGTCCTGCGTTCACTGAAACACAAGTAGCAGAAAGAAAAAAGAAAAAAAAGAAAGCAAGCATGCAAGAAAACTGTCGTCGGCTGGAATGCTAACATTGGCACAGCGGCACAGCGCTCGACTCTTCCACGTGTGTAGTATGGCTCCGCTCCGGTTTGTCGTGCCTTTTCCCCTCCATCCTTTTTTTTTTCTTTTCTTTTCTCGGGGCTATCTTTCCTTTCTTCTTCTTTTTTTGTTCTCGCCCGTGATGAATGTGTTCTGTTTTTGCGCGCCCAATCGGCGCGCTCAGTGCGCCATGTATAGTGTATATAACCAGCCGAGATGGAAGAGACGGGAAAGACGGAGAGGATAGAAAGAAAAGAAAAAGAGGGAAGGAAAGAGAAGCCCGTGAAGGGTACAATTAATAACTTGGGGCAAAACGAAGTAAAGGAGCAAGGAAGAGGAGAGGGATCGGGGAAATGGAGAGTCGTTGAGGAAGGAGCGGGAGGTTGCAGGCAGTAGAATAGAGAGAAAGGAGGCATGGGAAGGGGAGAGTTGGATGTCGTATATACCGCTTGAAAAAGTGGTGCGCCCCGGTCGTTACTTTAGTGCCTGTTTCCAGACCGTTAGCGTATACGTCCGGATCGCGTAGTTTACGCCGCATCCTTTCGTCTCGGCCGAGGAAGCGCGCGTCCGGAGGGCGAGGAAGGAGGAAAAAAGAAAGTGAGGGGAGGGCGAGTTGCGTAGGACCTCTACTGCGGTTGTGGTTGCGGCTGGCGCTCTGTGTGAATGAGGCCAACAAGTGGCACTTTCATTGTTGTTTTTTACTGACTTCTTCCGGTAATTCTTTCTCTCTCTCTCTCTTCCTCAGACACATGCTCTTTTTCACTCGCGTGCCATATACTTCAAAGCTGGACAAAAGAGGTCAGGAAGGAGGAACGACTTTATTTTTGTTCCCCGGAATAACGGCGCTCCGAAGGTAGAAAATAACTCTAGCGATCTATTGTGTCGAACCCTCGGTAGGAACCGCGGGACGTCGCGGAACCAGTGTTAGAACGAGCCGCGTTCCTTTCGTCTCCTAAATGCGTGTGCTCTGTTTCTGACCGACCTCTAGTTCAGCTCCATCCTTTACTAATGCGGCAAAAATTATTTAGAGCGATTGAGACACCACCGGCCACTTTCAGGCTGTCCCTGCGTCCCGAACCTTTCGCAGTGTTCTTTCAATTGTGTTGCCTACGAGTGAAAACGCTTTGGAATTCTAAACAGCGTAGTAACGTACTGGCGCTGCGATCTGGGCGCATAAGTGGAGGTAGAAACTATGACAGAAAAAACAAGGCTAATAAAAGAGAAATGGGACCACAATAAATGCACATGACAAGGCGCTGCAAGACTGGACGACAAAATAAACGCATTGTCTCTTCTCTTTCTCATCCCGCCTTTTTTTTTTTTTTTTTTACGCTGTATACGTCCATCTTGAAGCAGCACCAACAAGCTAAAGTTCAAGCACGTGGTCTTCAATTTCTACTCTGTTATCCGACGTTTTCTTTCGAAGTAAACGCAGAATACTTTACCGCTTCGGGGTCATTTAACGCCTCTCTAACGCAAAGCCCAAGACAGTTTTCTTCCGTTACGTATATTTCTAGGTTGCATCAATGTCCTTTAATTATTACTTTCACTGAATTCATATTGTTCGGCCCCAGGCTTCATTCCGCGTTCGGTGAAATTGAGTGAAATCGAACTACAAACGTTATTTGCCCCGATAGACTCACTCTTCCTGCCTGCTTGTGTACCATCGAAAACGCTACGGATGGGTCATTATAAAAGACCGTTGCCGCAGCCTTCATTTGACCTTCGCCCGCTGACGATGAAACATGTGTGCCTGCATGGCACGGAACGTGCGTTCCGACAATCGTGGAACACCCTTCTTTCCACATTAGCCCTTTCCTCTCTTTCGGTGCTCGCCCCACTGTCGCGCATGCGCGTACTCTCGCATGTAGTACTGCAGTTGCTCCTGTCCGGCCGTGTTTCAGCAATCTTGTCGATTCTCCTGCTTCTTGACGCCAACGATCAGCGCGCCGGAGGAAGAAGATAACCGCGTGCGAGCGTATATGCATACGAGGTGGTGCACGTGGGACTCGAGAGAAACGGTCTCGCTCCTTTGTCGCTACGGTAAAGTGGTGCACGCGTTCGCGCTGCACAGAGTTTTCGGTTATAGAGATTCGGGCCCCGACGGCGGGCCCATTTAGAGAAGCGAGCACTTAGCCGCATTCCTGCCCTCGGAGACGAAGCCGGCTAGGGCGAGCTCGCGGGCGCGCATCCGTCTCTGTCGAGGGAAGGGGAAAGGGCGTTTGCGGGGGAGGGAACCGGCGGGTTCGGTTCGGTACCGCGCCTGGCTGTTTCCGCCTTGTTGGGAGGCCCTCCCCGAGACGTCTGCTAGCGCCGAGGTCGTCGCTTCACTTCGCACTCAGGCGCGACCAGCGTCGCCCTCGGTGCTTTCCCTTCTCGCGCCGCTATCGCTTGATAAGTGCGGGGCATGATGATTTTAGTGGTTGCTCGAAGTGTGGGCACCGTGCGCTCAGGCTTTCCGTATACTGACAGCAGCGCCGAATCATCATATCGTGCCCGCACTGCGGCATGCGGCGTTCTGCTGCCGAGCACGCGCGAAGCTGGCCAGTTCATTTCCCGTCAGCAGCGACCGCTTTCCAGGTGGGAGTGAAAACAAAAAATCAACAAAAAAAAAAGAAAGAAGGAGAACTATCAATGCTTCGCGCGGTAGTCCAAGCATTGACAGCGAGAGCATGATTTAGCGTTGCACGTGAACTGTGGACTGGGGTTGTAGCTGTGGGCGCGACATGTTTGGCGCGACAGAACACGCAAGTCAATTCTGCTGCCGGACAGGAGAAACAGCGTCCCAGCAGCTACCAGGCGTCTCACAACGCTCGCCTGATAGGGAGCGCCGCCAGTGGCGTTGCATGCAGGCGGACCAGTGCATAGACTAGAATTCTGCTATCTGCCACAGCAGCTTTTAAAAATTTGGGAGTGTTCGCTGAAACACCCTGTATAATGTTCAATGTTACCAAGACCTTCACAATGCACACACGATGATGAAGGGCCAAGTCCTGTCATGCACCGCCAAACTAAAGTTAGCGCTGACACTGTGCGTACGCGATATAGGAGAATGGCATCAGTTCTGTTAATGCCCTTTAATCGCACAAGGTTGCCACGATATATCTGTACGATCGCAGCGCTGGATTGCCCATTAGTAATTTTAGTAGAAAAATGATTATACCCCAGCTTCCGAGATTGTAGGGGCGGGGAGGACTCACTACTCCGATCTTGGAGGCCACGCTTATGCTGATGAGCCATTCCTTTAATATGTTCCGTTCCTCGTTTCCTCTTGGCGCAGATGAAGACGTGGAGCAACTCAGCAACAGCGCGCTGTTCTCTCGCGTGCTGGGGGCCACCGGCCCCGTGTCCTCGTCGTCGTCAGCTGGTCCCGCGGGCTGCCCCGTGAGCCAGCCGTATCCGACCGAGCTGTGCGGCTACTCGCCCGCCTACGACAACTACGTGTACCAGATGAAGATGGAGTCGCGCACGTCGCCCTACGGCCGACCAGCCGCTCCTCCGCCGACTCCGGCCACAGCCGCAGCCGTAGCAGCAGCCGCTGCGGCAGCCTCTTACCCCGGATACCACCACCCTGCGGCTCCGGCCGGAGCTCAGGCCTACAGCGCCCTCTATCAGCCCCGAGTGAAGCAGACGACGGGATACGACTATTCGACGCGGTGACGACCCGCAGGAGGCTCCGAACGAAAGAAACGAGAATGGAGTGTTCGTTTTGAGAATAATTAAGAACTCTCCAAGTCCGTCCAGAGGTTGTATGACCAACGTGACAGAAGGGACGAGAGGCACAATGTACAGATATTTTTCAGAGCGTTGAGGACGTACGCTTGTTACTATTGTGTTGGTCGACATACGCTGGGCGTTCAGAGCATAGAAAAGATCCCGAGAACATTTTTCAGCGTTAGCATTTTTCCCCCTTCCCTTCGTGAGGACGACATAGCCGGCGTTGCTATATAATCAGCGATAAGAACATAGAATCCCGGAAAACGTATAAGATATGGTGCTTTCTAACCTTTCTCGCAGAGTGTTTTCGGTTTACTCTCTGGCGTCATAAATCTCGACTAAAGCATGTGCGAAAATGGAAATGTGTGCGATAATATTAATTACGTGGTTTAATTAACAGAGCGAAGTTCGAATATAATCCGTATATGCGCCTTGTTTAAATTACGCGGCCTTAGTAAAGAATCAGAACCTCACTGCGCATTTCCTAATGCTATCCAGGCCACGCGGCATGCGTTTTCGATCAGCTGCACATGTGGATATTTATCTACGCTATCGTAACGTTGCTGTCTTGCGACCTCACGCTACTGTCGAGTGCGCTAAATTCGTCGCTTTCAGAAACCGAAACCGCATTCTAAGGATGTTAGAAAAATTCGTTATTCGACTACTTAACGTGAGCTGACATGCGAAAAGGAAGTACAGAAATAACTGTATCGAAGGCCATCTTCTACCTCCCTAACCAGTGGGTACGTGGTGCTGGTCCCGCGCATTCTCACTGCGATGCCAACGTCTATTGTAGTGCACAGACACGGGTGGAAAATGTATATGTTACAGTGCCTGCGTGAATTTAGGTAGAATCAACCTTCGGAAACAGCAGTAACTGTTTTGTGATAGATATATAGGCGAATGGTGCGCGATTTCTCACTCTTGGTAATACAAAGTTCACCACGATGCCGCTGTGCCTGTCAACCTCCCATACGTTTGTTTCGTGTGCAATCGAATTGTGCAATAGAATAGCTAGCCTTTACACTGCATATATCGATGGTCCACGCCTTTGTTACGGCCATTTGGACGAAAGTGCATTAATATATCAAATGAACTGACTGTGTATGCTATGTTCACACGTCGGTGCCTTCAACTACATGTTCGTTTGTCTGCCCCGAGGCAAAGAATGCTGGGTATCACAGCGTCGTTACTGGCGGCCTAGCAGCCGCCGCGCAATTGTGCCTTATCAGTCGGTATACCGTGCCTTCGTTGCCCCCGCACGCGCGCAGCAATTTGTACTGGTTTACACTGTGTACCGTCGATGGCGCGAATCTCTGAGGCACACGTGTTACGAGGACGTGCACCGGTTGTCGCTCCCATCGCCGTAACAATGTTATTGTGATTGTACAGACTTGAAATGAAAAAAAGTAAAGTGTACATTGCGTAAACGTGAGCAGTGTGGTTTCTCGGCGTCGACCTGTTCTGAAGTAGTTGCAGTAATAACGTTTCTATTGAGGGGGTTGGCCTTAAGATCTACGAGGTGACCAACAGTGTTCACAACGGGATGTCCAAACCGGCCTCCAAGACAGCGAGAGATGAAGTGCCGCAACACGAGGTGCCGTTCAGCCGTGTCTGCACGCAGTTTTCGTCCTGCATGATGACATATTGGTTCGGGCGACGTGACGACGACAAATAGTTGCAGTAGCTGGGAAACTCGATCCACGGAAAGTGTGACGCCTCCACGTGCTCATCGTCTTGATGGCAGAGGGGGCAGCTAACGGCCAGTTAGTTGGGATCACCAGCGCTGCTGTTTCTCCCGACTCTTTTTGTGACGTGAGTCGCTATAGGGCGGCACCCAAACGAGCCCTGCATAGCATCAGCTCGCCTTTTCTGGTTTGCCCGCGAGGCCGCAGAGCACGTAAGAATTAGGGAACGTGGCTGAAGACAGAGGTAGTTTTCGTGGCCTAAGAGGTTGAATGTGAGTTCGGCACGCAGTTCATGGGCAGTGCATTCTGAGCAATTGCTATGCAGCGCTCTAAATTTATAGTGGGAGGGCACAACGAAGTGCTGCGCGTTTGATATTAGCTTAACATAATACTTAACATAACAGGAGCCATCAAATAAGAAATAAACTTATGTTTCCGTCTGCGTGGTGTGTTGAGTCATATGACGTTTTACTGCAGCGAATTACCTCTCGGGATAGTGCGACGTTGGGCTAGTTGGTTTATGCTTGAAATGTGTTTCTGGCTCAAGAAAAACTGAACATAAAGAAGGGCTCCAAGAGCTCTTGATGGAACGCCAAGTAGCTTGATTATTTAAGCCAACGTGCACAGCTGCCATTGCCGCTGGTGTTCACCGTCTATTGACTCCTCGACATCGAAGCCAACCATTCCTGCAAGTTCTTTCAGCAAACAGCGACAGTGACTTTGCGCGTTCGCGAAAAAACGCACGTGATGTCTGCAGGTATACTGGCCCCGCGGGGCACACCTGCACGAGGCTCTTTATCTCGACGTGTGAACTTGAGCACACTAATGTTAGTCCAGCGTACAAAATATGGACGCCGTTTACCGAGAAGGTTGTTTCACCTGCACGTGAGTGAGCATGCGGCGAAGCAGCCTTATGAATGCATACACAGGAACGTTGCTGTTGAAGGAAAACCAGGAAGAAAAACAGTTGACTGACTGACTTTCTTTCTTTCTTTCTTTCTTTCTTTCTTTCTTTCTTTCTTTCTTTCTTTCTTTGATATGGCGAAACAAAGTATGCGTGTACAGACAACAGACATGGGTGTACAGTAGCAGAATTTGACCCTATTGTCCACGAGATCGCGCTATAGGTGGCAGCACCGTCTCCGCGTTAGTGTGGACGGGCGCTCGGCGGTGCGCAAAGAAATGTACACAGCGGTGGTTTGCTGTGAGCGACCTGGGTCACTTGTTCAGTCCACACGCACACACACACGCACACACATACACACATGTAAATCGTGTGTTACGGCATGGAGCAACAAGATAGTATTATCCCATTTAATGAAATGCCCAGTTCACGTATATGCTGCCGTTATGAATAATTGTCAGTCGGAGTTTGTTTCCTGAGAGTAATCGGATTTTAGGCAGGCAGGTAGGCTTTGACACCATACACATATCGCTATGGAGATAACCACCAATATCATTTTCACTTTATTTCTCACTGCGTGGGTAGGGGGAAACGGGAGTAACTAGATACTGTTAAACTTTAGTTCTAGACATTTCGTTTCTTTAAAGCTGTACGCCTTTCCTGTGAGAAACGATAGCTCTCTTAAAAATCGTTCTGTGATAAAATGGCACCATTCAGGGATACTAAAATTTCAATATTCTGTATTTTTCTGTGTCTGTATTCTAAATGTCTTCTTCTTTCTTCTTTTTCTGCTTGCTTACGGTTTAGGTGCATTTGCGTAACCCTGTGCAGCACGCAATACAAGGAGTGGTGTCACAAACACAGACGCGGTTTTGGGTTTCGGCCAACAAGTGGCCTCGCCAGCATTTTTCTGCAATTAAAGCGAATTCTTTGCTCCACAACTCAGTCGCCAAACCAGCTCCCTTACAAAAGCGCATAGCATTTACGGCATGGAGGACATGCTGCACACTGGAGTAGTTTACAATATCTACAGCACCGAGGACGTGCCGTAAATTACTACTCTCGTTTGGTATGGCTTACAACAACAGAGCAATGTACGAAAAAAGAGGTTGCAGTTTCACCCGAAAGGGCACCGATGGCGATAACAAAAATTGGAGGACGCTTAAGCTTCGCCTTCAAGAGTGGAACGCGACAGCGTTCCCGTCGACCCGCCAAGGGGTGTAAGACAATGGGCTACGGCGCAGCGATCACTTACGAGGCGCCCCGCATCGGACGCGGTGAGCGTGGAGCAACGGAGCGTTCGGCGCGGCAACGAAACGTGCGCCTGAGCAAGCGGAACGAACCAAAGAACTCGGTGTCTCGGAGCCCCGGGGAAACGATGCACGCCAGCCAAACGTCGTGATCGGCACGGGCAGAGAGATAGACAGATAGTGATCTAAAGAATGGAAGGACGCTTGATTCTGCAACCCGTGAGGGAGCAAGGAGAAACGTCGTCAGGGGAGAGGAGTCCGGCATGCGACGCGCCTCGCATCTGTCCCTGCACAACCCCAATGCGCGCGTGGCGCGCCACCTGTCGGGGCAGCGCCGTACATTGAGAGGAGGGGGTCTTCTGTGTTTGCCGCAAGATGGCTCTGCGTGTGCGGAAAGCGCTGAAAAAGTGTAGCGGAAACGCACTTCGCTACTCGTGTAACTGCGACTTCTGTAAGTTACATGTTCATAATTACCGATATACACCGCAGTATAACTTTCTACGGCTCGTTTCTAAGGCAACACCGCATTCACTAGAGGCGCTTTTGCACCGCTTTAAAGCATCGAACTCGTGGCTGAGTGGTAACGTCTCACACTCCGGAGACCCTGGTTCGATTCCCACCCAGCCCATCTTGCAAGTTAATTTTTATTCATGAAGTGCCTGCCTGGATTTATCGCTCACGGCCAACGCCGCGGACGCCGACACCGACGCCGACGACACCGGCTTTTCTGCGACACGAGCTCCTTAACGCTGTCGCGTTAATACAATCGAGCCTCAGTACAACGAGCACCTTCGTTGCGAAAAATGTGTTGGCTATGTCGACTCGTTATAATTGCTCTTGCCCTAAATAATCTAACGACAAAGAACTGAGCAAGGCGCAATGGACCCTTTATACCCAAAAATGACCCACCCCGTGTTTGTTCGCAGAAATCGGTGATTGAGGTCTGCTAAGTAGTGTCGACTGGATGATTGCCAGTGCTCTGCAAAAAAAGTGGCAGGCCTGCGCGTCACACCGGAGCACAGTCAGGCCGTAAGCTAGAGGAGCGGCTCCATAGGAGCCCGATTTTCGGCAGCGCGCACTAGAGGGTCGGCGAAGTGTCATCGCGCCATTTTCAAGAGAAAGATCTTAACCGTCCGTCTGGCGTCGATGGCAAGCTGCGGCTTGAGCTGCAGCTTGTCCTGCTCTATGCACATCGGTCTGATGAGCCCGCTGTCGCCTGGTTGCAGCGGCACGCGTAGCTCTGCGATTCGCTTCTTCAGCAGTGGTTCGTACCTTGCGAGGAGGCGCCATAACGTGTACCGAAGAGTAAACACAGGTATCCAGACAGCGCGGTGCACGTGTCACATCCTTTGACCCGCGGCACGAAACGATGCTGTTCTTGTTCCCTAGTGAAATGGCGCAAGCCACTCTGGGTGATTGATCCTGAATCGGGCTGGGAAAAACTGTTATAATCTTTCTTAGAGAAATAAGATTAAATTAATTAAGTATCTTGAAAATGGCATTTAAAGAGTCTGCTGTTGCAGATGTGAATGACCAAATGTCTGAGTATTACAGAAAAAGGTTATGCGAGCATAAAAAGTATTACGAAGAATTTCAGCATGCATTTCTTTTCGTCTCACGCAGAAAGATGCAAAGGGCTTCACAAACGTTCCTGTGGCTGTAACCAAGTATGGTGGCCCCAAAGGAAAGGATTACTGGAAGAGTTAAATTCGAGCCGAGGTCTTGAAAGGGTTCCTCAAAAAATCTTTTCCTTCGAATAATGAACCGGCAGCATATCAAAAAGAAGTGTTGCAGAGATTCACTCTCATTGCATAAAGGACACAAAGGCGATACAGCCAGACCAGACCTGTATACTAGAAATAAAGATTCAGTGGGGGGACTCGGCACCGTAGTCTCATAATGGTTACGTAATGGTTACTTTTCTTTACACCGAAGCTGCGTATATTAAGGGCTGTAGTTCCCCAGGATCGTGTCCGTGTGTAGACACGAAACTCCCCATACGTGGGCCGATCCCGAAGATACTGCAATGCAGGGCCGACTAGCGGTGGAGGTGAAGCAGGCGTTAAGCATTCCCCTTGCGTGGGCTGATCCCGAAGATAGTGCAATACCGGACCGACTCGCAGTAGAGGTGAAGCAAGCGTTAAGCACTCCGTATACGCGGGCCGATTCCGAAGATAGTGCAATGTCCGGCCGACCCGCGGCGGAGGTGCAGTTCGCCATTAAGGGTCCCACATACACAGCTTCGCTGGTCATCATTCTTCACAAAGTGAAAGGGCATTGAGTTTTTTCTAGTGGAGCATCATTTGTTGTTCCAAGGAAAATTGAGATGCGGGAAATCAAAAGCCAGCGACGATGATTGCGCGAAGTTATTTTCAGTATAGTACAGTTTCTGAATCGCGCCGCAATGATGAAAGCTGACGTAGGTAAAATGGGGATTATAGGGCCATCGCGGGATGCTACTGTGAGTGCATCTGCATATTCCTTTAAGGCTGGATCTTTGTGGCCTGCCACCCACAGTAAACGAACGGGACGTAAGTGTCTTGAGGAGAGAATAGGCTGTTTCTAATGAACCTGACAATTTGGACGTGGTTAGTGAAGAACAGACAGACAGACAGACGGACAGACGGACGGACGGACGGACGGACGGACGGACGGACGGACGGACGGACGGACGGACGGACAGACAGACAGACAGACAGACAGACAGACAGACAGACAGACAGACAGACAGACAGACAGACAGACAGACAGACAGACAGACAGACAGACAGACAGACAGACAGACAGACAGACAGACAGCAGCTGTAATGGATCCTCAGCTTGGGTACGAAGGAGCTTGGTTACGTCGCCATTTTGCCGTCTTATTAGTGTATGCCAGTTTTCCTTTCAAGGTATATTTCTGTCTTCCCCGCGCTCCCCAGCTCTAGTTGCGTCCGGTGCATGACTGTTTGCTGTGCATCGGCGCGAACGCAAACGCACCGGCGTGTTCGCACTTGCCGCCACCGGCAGCTCTCGTCACGCTAAGCTGTGTGAAGTGGACCATGACTGAAGATTTGGCTAGATTCTAAGACATTAAGAATGACGAAGCATTGCAAAGACAAAAATTATTGGAACGGACAGAGAACGGGAACTTAGCGACACATGTGCGATCGGCGAAACAGCTCAAGAAAGAAGCAGCAGCTCAAGAAGGGAGACCTAGGTCTCCTTTTTTTTTTTTGTCCATAATTTTAGAGCGCAGTTTTTAGGCACCCGTTCCTGCGTTGACCGTCAGCGCAACCGAGCGAACGAGCACAGCGAAGGATGAAAGAGCGATCACGGAGCGCTGCCGGGCATGATGGACGGCAATAGCGAAGAGAGCGCGAGGAAAAAAACGGAGGAGGAGGATATGGCGAAAGCGTGAGAACAAAAGCGTAGTGGGGCGCAAGACGGGCTCTGTGGCGGCGACCGCTACGAAATGGCGCCAGAGTAGTGCGCCGTCGTCTGTTCACCGACGGCATGCGGGGTGCGCGTTGGCCGATACCATGTGAAAAAAAAAAAGCGCTGCATGAGCGGAGCGGCTGCTGTGAATCACGCCCACGCCTCACCCGCGCGCTGCCTCTCGCGATCCCTCGATTGGCGAGGCAGTCGCGCCACACTTCACTCCGTTTGCAGTGGGCCGCACGAGACAGATTGTCCACGCCAGCCTGCATATCGCGAAATGAAAACGCGTATAGATTTCGCATTATGTAGTATCGTAATCGTCAGCAAATGTTTTACTCCGCCGACGTCACGGTGACGCCTCCCTAACAGGGGAAGGCTAACCACTCTGCAGGCATCCATAACAAAGTTTCTTCACTCACTCACTCCAGAAATGGTACAACCTGGGTCGAAGCCGAAGGCGGTACACTATCTCTCAGCATCTTCATAGCGTTCAGCTACGCGGCCGTGGTAAGTAAAAAAAAAAAAAACTGGGGTATGATTGCCGACTTCGAAGTCGGGGGTGCAGTTTAACAGTGTCCCGAAACGTTACATGCCGCTAGGCGAGAACGGAACAAACTGACACTCACCCGATCGTGACGCAAGGATGAAATTCATTAATTCTAGTGACCGAATGGAAGCTAGAGCGCACACAAGTGTTCTAGCTCGTGTTACGTGGGACGCGACGTATACGTGCCAGTCGTGTCAAAGAAGTGTATAATGCCGTCGAACGCCTTTATGACGAAGTGCTTGGGGCGCCCAAAGTCCTTGTAAACGTCGCGCAGTGCACAGCTCCATAAAGAGGAGTTCAACGGCATATAGTTGGCGTCGGCATGAGTATTTAAACATCGCGATGCTGCAAGTGTCGTGTCAGCGGTTCGATAGGCATTGCTGAGGCTAGGATGACGCTGTTGGAGCCAAATAATGCAATCTTAAAAAAATTTACACCCTTTGGGTCGTGTCTTGTCCCACAACTAGTCATCTGTCTTTACCGCATTTCCTCTCTTTAACGCTGCGAGCCCGGTACATCCAGGCACAAATAAAGTTGGCTCCAATCCATTAAGTCACCAAACGGCTTGCGCGTTATGAGCGTGACACGGCATTCTCAACAGGATAGTAGCGAGCGCTGAGTTTCCGAGAAAGGAAACGCAAGCAAGGCAGATGACGATTGTCCAAGCTTAAATATGCTTACACTCTTTGGGTTGTATTTTTGTCCCACAACGATAATCGTCATCTGTCTTGACCGCATTTCCTTCCTTTAACGTTGCGAGCCCGGTACTTCCTAGTCGCGAATGGCTTGCGCGTTATCAGCTTGACGCAGCATTCTCGACAGGAAAGGAGAGAGCGCCGAGGTTTCAAGAAAGGAAACGCAAGCAAGGCAGATGACGAGTGTTGTTTTGGGACACCATAAGGGGTGTAAACTTCTTAAAGAGTGTTTAGAAAAAGTTTATTTCGACAAGAGACGGTATACGAACACTGAGTTATAATCACGGCACAATTCCACCGGGACGATAACATGTAAGAAACGAAACACAGCACGTTTTCAACGTAAGTAATGTCCGAGTCCTCACGCACCAACATATAAACACATATACCCACGGAAAGGCACAGTTACACATAAACTAAATGCCACATGTACAAAATGATTTTCAATATATACAGTGTACACAATGGTTATGTACAATGATGACGTGACAGAACACTCTACACAATTTTGAAGTGATGTGCACGATATGTATATATACAAAAATGATCATGTTTACGAGAGGACACACACACAGAAATCACGGGCACCTGCGTTCTATGTGCATTAAATGAATACTTCTGATGGTCTGGCTACAAGAACCAGGCTGGGCGAAAATTCAGCCATACGCGTCCATCAGCCACCGACAGGAAACGACATGACCACTGTCGAAGGAACTCTTCTTCTCCAAGGAAGAACAACTCCTCCGACAGAAACGACAGTAGCTCAGAGTAGAGCCTCCCCATAAGTGGAAACAGAGCGCGGTGACGTCGTCCCGTGGCAGCTGCCTCGCACCGGTTACGCCATAGACAGAAGGCCCCCGCAGCAATTAAACGTCGCACGAAGCGGCCACGTGAGCACCGACCAGATGTAATAAAGCGGTTAACTCCAAGGCCACGAAATCCAATATGCACGGCCCTCCAACATATCCTGGCAACGACGCATTGCAGCAGTACATGTTTATTGGATTCTTGAAGGGGGCAATTGGGACACCGCGAAGATGGGACAACGTCCCACCGCTCAAGCCTGTCCCGAGTTGGAAGCACTTGCCACCCTAGACGCCACATGAAGTCGCGTAGGTGGCCAGGCAGGAATGACGCCGTTATCGCATCCCACGACACATTATTGGAACGTGCGAGGCGCGCTGGGGAACTAGAGGAAGCAGTAAGGCTGACATAGTATCTACTACACGGTTTTGGAGAACGTCTACATCAGGACATACCTGTTGTATGTGGCGATAAAATGCCACGGCCGTACAGTAAAATGTAGGTGCGTTTAACACTTGTGGTCCGTGATTTAAATGTACGCCCGGTAACATGTAGCGAATTTTCGTGCCAAGGAAATAGCAAGCGAGTTCACGCGCTGGACACTGATCATGCTGCAACAGACGTAGCAGAAATCGCAGAGCAAGCAGTCGGCAGCGGACAGACACGGATGGGAAGGCGAACCCACCGCGAGAGCGTGGTTGCCCAAGCGCCGCGCGACAGACCAGTTCTGTACGGCCCGACCAGAAGAAGGCACCAAGAAGGGACTGCAAGGACCTACTAAGCCGTAATGGTGGCTGTACGACGTGACAAACGTACCACACTTGGCCACAAAATACAGACTGCGCTAAGTACCTTCTTTCTGATAGGGGTAAATCATACCCTAGAACATCTTCAATATTTCGCCTTACATCTTCAAGAATTGAGAGCCATATTGAGTCTGATATGCCATTAGAGGTGTAGTCAAGGCCTAAAATGCGAAGAGAATTGCTCTTTTGAAGACGGAAAAGGGGACTTAGGCGTGTCTGTGGTGAACTAATGAACAAATAACTACATTTTGAAAAGTTTAGCGCAGCACCTGAAATATTTCCGTACTCAGTGAAAATTCGAAGGCTACTAAGCTATCTTCATTCCTGAGATATAATGTGATGTCATCGGCGAAGGCTGTCACCTTCACAACACCGCTACCAGGCAGTGGGAGACCGCATACGTAAGGGTCTCTCACTATTGAGCGCAGAAATGGTTAGGCTGAGCACAAAGGGTACTGGGGATAGAGGGCACCCTTGACGAACGCCACGAGTAACGGGAAACGGTGCACTTTCTCGACCATCAAGGAACAATGTACTTCGGATATTTGAATAGATATTCCTAATAAGTTCAACAAAATTTGACGAAAAGCCGAACGAGGTCAGTACATTAAAAATGTAGTTATGTTCAAGGCGATCGAATGCCTTTTCTTGATCTAGTGAAACTAAGAGACCACGTGCCGACCCGGTCAGCGTGTATGTCATTATGTCACGCGTAACGAATGAAATACTGTATCTCTCTGCCAAGGACTGAGCATGCCTGATGGTGTCCTATTAGGGAAGGCATCAGGCTTCTCAAGCGCCGGGTGAGAACAGCTGTAGGTTTTGTAGTCAACGTTGAGAAGCGTGATTGGCCTCCATTCCTCTGGACGAACTGATGACGGATCTTGCTTAGGTATTAGCACAATACGACCGTCCCGAAAACTAAACGGGAAATCAAAGTTCTCAAAGCATTGGCTGATAACAGATACGAAAGTGGCACCAATATCTTCCCAGAACGTTAGATAAAACTCAACGGGTAACCCGCCCGGCCCTGGGGCCGAGCCACGCTTCATGGAAGATATTGCTGTCTTCACTTCCTCGGCTGATGGTCGTGCACAAAGACGGTAAGCTACCTCAGGTGGAACCTGAGCCAGCCCACTAAGCAATGTATGAAATCCTCGAGAGCCAGAATCTATTTGCATGGTCGTACGCGCCATGTTTTCAAAATGCGTTACAAAGAGCGAATAATCACGCGTGGGAGGTGGTGTAACAGGAGGTGCTCTTGGGGCCGCAGAACCGAATGCATTCGGCTGTCTAAAAAGCGAGTTTCTTGAAAAGCGCAGAACTTCGGGGTGTGTACACGGATTACGTCTGCATCGCCAAGCAGCAGCTGACAAAGACGACGCCGCGATGAGGCGTTGGAAACGCCTCCGTAGCTCACGCTGCCATGACCGCATCAACGGAGTCACTTGATTGACCCGAAGGGCGATGCGGAGCTTCGTGGCAGTATCCGCCAGTTCTTCTGACATACGTCGTCTGAGTGCACGTCCTTCAACTGAACAGTGCAGACGCCACTGCACCTTGAACGCATCCCATGACTCTCGGTCAGATCTAGAAACAGAGGCGCCCAAGACTCTTGACAAACAAGAGCGCGAGCGCGCGTCATGTAGAACGCGGATGTCTAGACGCCAAGGTTTTACTGATGAGGAAGCAGGGAAGCGAATTTCAAGTATAACTGGTTTGTGATCGGAAATATAAACAGGGGATGAAGGTAACGTTATCACATCAGACCGGGTGACATACTGAGCTAAACTGCTTGGCACGTAGGCACGGTCTAACCTGCTTGACGACGCACCGCATCGCCAGGTCCAGGCAATAAAGAACCATGAAAAAGTCGATATGTATCCAGCAACGTAAAATGCTGGACGAGGCGACGCAACTCCCGTGCGTTCCAATCAGGGCGACCACAGCCCGGGCCTTGCACATCTGCTCGCGTGTCTAAGACGCAGTTAAAATCCCCAACGAGCACCACGTGACGACCGTCAAGGAAATACACGTCCAGGTCACGGAAAAAATCATTGGACTTAATGGCCTGCGCGGGTCCATGCACAAAATCCCTAACCTAAATGAATATAGTACACAATCAAATGCCAATATACGCCCAGTCCCATCATAAAAGACATGATGATCTCGCAAGAGAGCTCTGTTGAAAATAATAATACCAACTCCGCTTGATCGTGATGTCGCGAAGGAGAATAAACAGTCTAGGTTAAAAGTGCGTTTGAAAGTAAGGACATGTCCAATAGTGAAAAAATTTGTTTCTTGTAAACACAGTATGTCACAATTTTTTGCGCGGGCCACGCTGATAATTTCGGCTTGTTTTACAGGACTTCGGAACCCTTGTGCATTTAATGAAATAATCTTCAGAGTGTCAGCCATATTTAATTAAATGTATCACCAAACTGACCTGGTCGTGTTGTTCAAGTTGGCGCCCCGGGAACAAGTCCAGGGGTTAAGCAGTGCACGCATCACTTCTTCGACCCTCTCGAAGAAGGCCGAGGTTTCTTGGGCCGCTGTAACTCGGCACGGCGATCCGGGCCACCGTCCGAGCCAGAGGCTGACGCATGAGCGCGCTTTACGTCTCGTGGGGCCGCCATTTCTATGTCGAGTTCATCCAGGCTTGGCGGGAGTCCAACGCTGCTATCAACTCCGAGGCTGAAGCTGGTTTCTGATGAGGTTGATGTCGGTAGCGGTAGGGCGGCGCGATTGATTTCATCGTCGCCGACAACTTCGGCAGCTGGGGGCACATTCAGATGTAATGGTTGCGCCGTTGTAGGAGATGCAATTGAGGCGGATGAAGCCACAGCAGATTTCGTGGGTATATCGACTGTAGTGATCGCAGGGTCAGGTGTTTTATCTGCGTTTAAAACTTTGCTGCGATCAGGAGGAGTGATGGTAGCAGCCGAAGTGGAGGCGCTTTCGGCCACAGCACGCGTGTCCTTCGCTGCTTGGAAGGCCAGCGAACATGGCGTGTTGCGATCCGCCACGTCACGGCCTTCTTTTTCATAGAGGAGGCCGGCGAAGATGGCGCGTTGTGACTTCCCGAGCTGCATGCCTTTTCTGTTTCATTTCTTGACGCTGTTTCATGCGGTGTCAGTGCAATTTCTTTGGTTACGGCGTCACGCGCAGTCGCAACCGCAGTTGACGCCGGCGGTAAGGGGGGAAAGGCTCCAGTAGCAGCGTCTGAGTATGAACGCCGCACAGGGCACGCGACCGTACGGTGACCATCCCCGTAACGCCGACAAGGACGGTCACATCCGTCGCTTTCGTGGCCATGGACACCACAACGGCCACAGAACGCTGCGGTGCACTGTGCACGGTAGTGGTCGCTGGAGCCGCACCGACGACACACGCGTTGCAAACCGCGGTAGTCAAACGTCACACGATGACCAGAGACTCGCAGATAATTTGGGACCGGGGTTGTAGTACTCATTTCCATACGCACGAAGCGTGTGCCCGTGAGCACGCCACGTCGTCCGCTCATAATACCAGCGTTGACAGACAGAACCTTGTCGTATGGTGATAGTGCCTGGACGACGACTTCGTTCGGAACGAAGGACGGCAAAAAGAGGCAGGTTACCTTGGTTACCTGCGGGCCGACGGGAACAACGGGACAACGCTCGCCACCGATGACGAGGCAGCCAGCATCGACGATTAGAGTCATGGAAGCCATGCTCTTGACGGTGACTTGGAAGTTGAGGCCTCCCATGTGTTGAACGCAGTAGACCTCAGAGAGGCCAACTATTGACGCCGTCGTGTCGACGACGGTCTCGGGACCATTCCCCGTAGGGACAACAACATCGAAGACGTGGGCCTTCGAGGGAGTCCATGACGCCGTAGGCGCCATGGCGTGAGAGGTGGACGTCCCCGGCGTGGAACACGCAGGGGCGTCGGTAGAAACGCTTGTTCCGTGCTCGTTCTTCCTCTCTTGCGATGCGCCAGTTGTCGCATTCATGTAAAGTCAAAACTCATCGTACGCAAGATCAACAAAATAAGATTTAAACTTTGGCAGAAGCGCACGCGCAAACCTACATGTTATCGCTCATAACCACCGCAGTTACTCTAGCAATCTTTGTAGTCTTCTGACAAATGCTTCGTTATTGCATGATTGACGAGAAAATCGGAACAGTTTTCATGCGCTGCTTCGGTAGCAGCGAAAGCCTTTTAACTCAATATCTCCTACGCAAGCCCTTAAAGCGCACAAACGCGATGTTGAAGGTCATATTTGGCAGGAATGCACCTTTTGAGAGCCGATAAAAAAACACACAAATTCGACGCCAACTTTCATTCGCAAGAAAAATCGCATTATGTGAACGCCACCGCGTAGGTGTGATGTTGTTGGGATGCTTGCAGGGACCCATGCTAACGTCAAAAAAGGTTCATTGATGAGCGGCAGATGCCTGTTGGCTCCTGAGGCACACACCCAGTGGCACACACACCTACGGCCCCATGATTTCCAATGGGGGAAGAGCACAACAACAACAAAAAATCACCGACGATGTATGAAAAATGTATAAAATACATACCGTTCGGTATCAACGGTACGTATTTTATAAACTTTTCATACATTGTCGGTGAATTTTTTTTAGTGCCCTTCTTCTGTTTACATGATTAAGCACGCGACAATATTACCGTGCACAGGAAAATACCATCTGGAATATAAATGCTGGAGCTCCACATCTTGGCTTACCGCGGTGAGCTCAGTTGGCGGGGTGCATTTGCATCGCAATTTGCGCTAGTTTTCTACTTTGTTTACTACTTGGTGCCGTGAATGTGGCCTGTCTCGTACAAGTGGCGACCTATCTCAGAAGCAGACACACGAAAACGCGTTTTCCGGTTCGTCAGTCCTTAAAACCCACTGGAAGCACCGACAGCGCCTTCGTCCCGTCGTCTGCTTCACATGCCAGTGCTCCGACTTCTGCCATTCGCGGTGCTGTTCGACAGCACCTCGTAGAGTTTCTGTATATGCTACCACCTGTGGTAGCATATACAGTAACTCTTGCACGTCGTAAAGCCCCTTCATAATTTGGAAGTAGCGACACTCCCCTCCTCGATCTCCTCGCCCGCCGGCTGCGCAAGGCACGCTTTTAAAGCAAAGCTTTATTTGCCTCTTCATTCGACTTCCCCACTGCTGCTGCTGCTGTGGGCTGTTGTGGCTGCTGCTGTCGCGTCGGAGGGGGGTGGGGAGGGGGAATTGTAGAGAGAAGGAGAGGGAGGAAAGAGGCAGTTCCCATATAAGAGAGGGGGGAGGTGACGTGAGAAGGCAAGGAAACCCCACTGCGGTTGCGGGGAAACTGGCTAAGCTTAAGTTCCAGGCACGGCACAGTACGTTGCTGCTATTTCTGAAAAATAAGCGCCATGCAAATATGTCAAGCGGGCAACTTACGCAGGGCGTGCAGAAGCAGAGCCGCATTAATTAAAGCGCACCGCAGGGTCCAAGAGACACTACGGAAGCGGTCAATCGTCAAATCAACACTTCTGTGCCCGCCGCGTTAGTTTTGCACACTGCAATGAAGTTTGCCTTAGTTTGCCTGTACATGTCGCGCCACCTAGCAGTAGCGGTGAGCACCCGCGGCTAGGCCCTCACCGTCATTTCACCATTGTCCGTCGTGCACTCAGGCCTGCCTGAAAGCCTGCTTTACCAATTTTCCAATGAATTCACCACGGCCTCTTGGCAGCTCCTTCGTGAGAAGTGTGAACACAAAGAACAAGCGCCGATTAAGGATGTCACAACCGCGAAGAGGATGTCGGCACCAAATTGTACCGCTTCCCTTCAAAACCGGGGGGCGCAACCCGGCGGCTGAAGTGGATCGTCGCAGTTCTTGTCGGTCTGGCGAATTTCTCTTAAACGAACTAAGACGTAAAAGCAAAAACAAGACAAAAAATAAAAAAGAACCAGCAGCGGCATTCGTAAAAACACATAATAAAGCGTCAACTGCATAAAAACGCGTGAACTGATTTCCGCTGTTGCAAATGAGTTTAGATAATTGTTTAGCTCGTCTTGCTCCAAAAGAAACGCGCAGTGGTTGTTACGTGTCAAATCTAGCTTCGTAATCGCTCCGTGCTGGAGCTTGTAAGCTCTGTGCTTCTTCCTGTGCCAAGATCAAGACGCGAATGCTGGAACCGAGCTCATTCGTGATCGATGCTTTCTGGCGCTTAGAACAACAGAACTAAGGTTGGAGTACACTGCAGCACACGTAGAGTATTCGAAAATTAGCATTTCTCTCGCGCATGCTAGCCAATATTTATTCAGTCTTCACGTTGTTTAGTCTCAGCTGATTGCTTTCTATGATGCATCAGTGGTAATGCCCTCTCACATTCGAGCCCGAAATACAAGGCCAAAATATGATCGAGGCACTATGTCAACTGAGAAAAAAACACTTACCTGCTAATTCGCCAAAACCTTTGCAATTGTGAGGTGCAAGGCACGCTCCAAGTAATGAAGCGGCAAATGACAGCTGAAAAACGTCCACGGCCGTATTTGTTCACTTAAGTGGCATAAAACAATGATTTGTTAACTTAATTTGAGTTCGACGTCGTAAACATGCTCGCTTTGTTGTGACGAATACTTCGCGACCTGCGGTGGTGGCTTAGTGGCTATGGTGTTGGGCTGCTAAGGTCGCGGGATCAAATCCCGGCCATGGTGGCCGAATTTCGATTGGGAGTCGAAATAACAAAACACCCTTGTAATTAGATTTGGGCCCACGTTAAAGAACCTCAGGTGGTCTAAATTATTCCGGAGTCCCCACCACGGCGTGCCTCCTAATCAGATCGTGGTTTTGTCACCTAAAACACCATAATTTAACTTAGGCGCCTCGCTGTGATGTCCGTGCTGTTTACTTCTTTGACACGATATACATGGTTGTAGTCGTAAATTTGACGTCCTTTCTCAAGCGTCCAAAATGGGCCTCGATGTTTCGATTGCCTTAAAACCGCATAGAACGTCCGACACGTTTCAAACGAGCGCCGCAAAAGCATGCCTCCCTAGCAGTGGCCACCTCGGTGTTTCGCGCAACTGACACGGTGGTGCTGACGGTTGAGCCGATCGCTGCGCCGCCTGACCATTGCACGGAGCGCATGTAGGCCGTGGATTTGATCGCAACCGCGGCTGCCGCATGTCAACGGCGGCGAAATAGAAGCGCACGTTGTGGGGTCTTACGGTCTCACACGAGTACCGACCACCGCGGGTTCGAGCTTAGCGAGCCACAGGGCCGCGTCAGCCGCCAGCCTCTAGCGCCGCTGCGCGCGAACTCAGGCCACAAGGGCTACCGAGCGACGCACGCAAGAACACAGTATTGCCCTAAGTTGACGGAAACCGTTTATTGTCTCCAACGGCACCCAACACTGCACGAACGCCCGGTCCCGGGACGGCGGGGAACCAAAGGGGTCCCGCACCAAGGGCGAAAATACAATTAGGGGCGCCTGTAGCACGTCGCTGCGAGAGCACAGGCTCAAGCTGGGACGCGCCGCTAGGAAAAGTCCCGGCAGCTATGCTACTTGCTCTCGCGATAACCAATGGGCCAACTCGCGAGAGCTCGGGCAATCTCCTTCGTCTTGGGCCTCCGATGAGTGCGGCTCGGCGTGGTACGACCTCGCGCGGGCACTAGGCACCCGTTCTTCGGCTTAGCGTCGGAATAGGAACAACACGAGGTACGCGCTCCCCGCACGGGCAAAGGCGCCGTGCGTGAGCTCAGTCCTAGTCACAAAGGTGTCGGCGGACGAGAGGAAGCATGTACGTACCGGGCGCCGTCCCAAGGAGCAAGAGCGTCGCTACCGTCACGGCAGTAGCAACCAGGGGCCGCTCCGTGACGTCACTAGCTCCGCCCTCACCGCGAACCACCGCGAGTGGAGCGCCACCGCCAAAACTGGTTCGGAGCGAGAACGGTGTGGCTTTAAGGACTGCAGAACAAGGTGAAATGCGCCCGCGCAATGGCGCGTCGAATTCCCCAAATCCCCACAACGTGCACTTAGATTTTGGTACACCTTAAACAACATCACGGTGTCAAAATTAATCAGGAGTCCGCCACTACGGCTTGCCTAATAATCCGAGTGTGATTTTGCCACGTACAACCCCATAATCTAATTCAAGTTTAATCCTTCTGCCACAATGCGATGTGCCATGTGAGAAAATGACAACGCTCAACCCTCCCAGAGGTTATAAAATATGGCGCACAACACCTCAAGCAAACACATGTCCCTGTGTGTTCTGTGCACTACCCAGACAAACAGCAGGGGTGCACCCGAGGTAACGTTTAACATCAACTCACCATTCTTGTGTTAGCCTAAACGTTGAAGAAATTAAGCTTTAGCCTCAACATTGCCGCTAATTATCGTCAATCAAAGCATCCACCACGGAAAGCTTCGCTTACATCGATTCCCACAGTGCGTGGGATCGGCATTTTTTTTTTTTTTTCTAATTCTAAATTATGGGGTTTTACGCGCCAAAACGACTTTCTGATTATGAGGCACGCCGTAGTGGAGGACTCCAGAAATTTCAACCACCTGGAGTTCTTTAACGTGCATCTAAGTCTAAGCACACGGGTGTTTTTGCATTTCGCCCCCATCGAAATGTGGCCGCCGTGGTCGGGATTCGATTCCGCGACCTCGTGCTCAGCAGTCCAACACCATAGCCACTGAGCAACCACGGCGGGTTTTTGTACTAACTCTAACAACGTGTCATTATTTCGCATTATTGGCGGCGCCTCCAGGACACCAAAGCGGTAATGTTGACACCAAAGCTAGAACCCGAACTGGTCCGTGGGTTGGGGCTCCCCGAGGCCTGCGCGTGCCATGGGTGTACAAGATCAGCTGTCCGCTATCGCGGGCAGCCAATTTTTTATGCGAACACCCCCTGGCACGCTTCGGCCTCCGAAGCCCCAACCCACGGGCCACCCTGCTTCCAGCTTTGATCACCCCGCTACCCCTTGGGTGCCCTGGAGATCCTGCGCCGCCTGCTTTATTATCACCTCAGGTGCTCTCCTGAGACCTCCGTTTGCCGGTTATATGTGCCCACCTGGAGCAGTGCTTGTAAAAAATCTAATGAATCGTCGCGCCGAAAAAAGCGACCCGCTACGTATACAACACCAGTCAGAACCTTGCCCCGTCAGACACAGCGATCACCAAATGGGGCGTCCGTGGCTACTGGCTCACCGCGCGGGCAGCGCAAGCGAGCGGCGGAGCGTAAACTCGACCGCACTCCTGAATGCCGGCGTGTCTGGGGTGCCAACACATACAACACGCGCTAAGAAACCGCCTCCGTAGTGCCTAGGCACGGTCATATTGGGGGCGAGGACTTACGGAGTCGCCATCTGTCGGAAGCGCCTCCCTTACGTAGTATGAGGGATCACGCGGTGCGCTCCTGTACATTTCTGTAAGTACTCTCAAAACGAAGGAACTTTATTACTGTCGAAATAATAATCTTAGGCAAACTGAAAGCACAGAATCGTTTACAGACGCCATCTCTTTACCGAACACATACAGTGAAAGCCACCGCGCGCGGTCGCCGCGATGGAGTCTGCCGAACCGGCTTGCGTGAAAGGTCGGCAATCGCTGAGCGCAAACTATGTGAAATATGTTCTTGTAGTGGGCGGTCTGTATAACCAAATGGCGCATAACAGAACCAAGCCTCAATGCATGCAGCAATCGCACGGGTTCGCGGCGACCGTCTGCGCGTCCCCATGCATGTCCGCGCACAAAGTTTCGCTTTCACTGAGAGCGTTTTCGCACCGTGCTGTGAGCTTGAACGCCGCAGAATATGAACATTTGACAGTCCACAAGCAACCATTGTTGCGAGGACGTTATCAGAGCTGTTCAAAAACAATTTCGTTTTAACAAGGGACCTCGACGCCTACGGTGTCTGTGATGTGCCGTCGCGACGATTCAATATTTATTTTTTTCTTCTAAATTCTTGGACGTTTCAATAAGTGGCGTCGCGCTGTATGCACTCAACGGGCGATTTTGCAATGCTTCCTTTTCGTAATCCAATGAGTGAATTCATAACACAAACATGACCATATGCCATGCCTTTGTTTAGTGTGCTTCTTATCACTCCCTTTCCATTCAGTAAACTTGCCCATGTCTAGCATCAACAAGTTCATAGACCAAACCGTAGTGACATTAGCCGGGCAGCGAGCGCGGGTGAACGTCTCAGTGCGCGTTTTCTGTTACTCACCGAACATCGCAGTCCCGACGCCGTAGCAGAAATCATCCTAGCGTGTGTGCTTGCTGCATACCCGAGTTGTAGGCGATGGCTGTTTGCCAGTCCAAGGTTTCGCGAGCCAAGCTTCACGCAGCTTCTTGTCCTGCGGCTATGCGTGAAGAAGGCTGACACCAGGCTCCGTTTCGAACGTCCGGCACGGCGGCACCGAGCGGTAGCCTACCATGCTGCACGCCTCCAAAGGCAGCCACTACCTATTATAGTTATTTCAAATGTTGTCAAGCAGACACCCAAGTCGGGAAAGCCTCACCACTTAATCTGAACCGCAGAGCAGGCGGTACTTTAAACCTTCGTTTTCAGATCGCTTCGGGGCTTCTGAAGCAGTCGACGCGGCCGCTGTGTCCACGTGATCCCTCATGCCACGTCACGCCGACGGTGGCGCCAGTTTTTCCTGTGGCGGAGCACGCCCCCAATATTCAAGGAGCAAAGGCCCTCAGATTTTCTTTCTCACGCCCGCTCGTGCTCGGCCTGCGCACAAACGGCTAGTGATCCCTCAAATGAAAATTTCGTGTGCTAGTGTTCCTGTATATGCTCACACAGGGAGCAGAGTTGCGCATAACTTTTCCGGCGCCGCTCGCACCGCTATTCGCCAAGCTTTATCACGTGGTACAAAAATGATGTCAAATGTTGACCTGTGCCGCTGCGAAGCCAACTTTACGGGCGCGACGCCGGCTCGTTTCTGTCAATGCGATCGAAACTGCAATCAGCGGACCGTCGAGCGTGTGTTGCACTGATCGGCTCCGGGTTGCAGGTACGCTATTCGACGATATTAACTTTGGTGAAGTGGTACGAAACACATCATTTTGACACTTGTATTCCAGTATGACGGCGTGCAGCGTACCAAACTTCACAAATCGCACGGAAGGTGGCAAAGCTTCTTACGCGGTGCCGCGCGGACGGACGAGACCGGCCAGCTCCGAACGGGACCAGGATATCCGAGGTGCGTTCGCCTTGTTTGCAGAGGTGAGTTCGGCTTGTTTACACTAAAGCAACACTTATCTCGAGTAACACTCCTGTACACGCTGAAATGCGTACGCCTGGCATGAGAGGTTGTTCACTTGTGCAATTTTTGGAGTATATGTGCTGCGCGACAGAGACGCCGGACATAAAATGGACGGCACGTCTGTGTCGCGCTGCACATATACGCAAGAATGTTAACTTACCAACTCGCCCCATTCGCTGTGTAGCTTGTACGATTGTTCTGACTATGCGGCTCTATAACAGTATGTTCTAAACAGAGTAAATACTAGCAGATACAATTTGCCCGCTGCATCCTGGCTTTTCTCTACTCTGTCTTTTTTTTTGTCGGCGTTCTGATTTTTCATGTAAAGTCGATTAATGTACTCGTGTTCATTGTTTTGTAGTATGCGAAAACATCGTGCGCTCCCGCTTATTAGACAGCTGTGAGAGCTTCAGCATTTACCGCCCGCAATATGTTGTTTGTTCCATCAGCCTTAGTCGACGTGAGGAGTGTGAAATTATTCTTGTACGGTTAATAAGCGCTGTGTTATAGTAAATCAACCTGAGTAGTATGAAGTGATAAAGAAAAATGTGTTGTCATATTACAGTCGGCAATGTGTGAATAATTTGCAAGTTTTCCATCTTATGTGATTACTGCAATAAAAATAACATGAGCTTACTCTTAATAACGTGTTGCCTTTCCAGTGGCTTTGAATTATGCCCCCAAGGCTCCAAGAACCAACACTCATCCCCTGCTGCCACCAGCGATTGCTCATTCATTCCCTTGTATGAAATAAATTTGATCTAGAAGCTATATTTATCCTCAATATCTACAATACTTCATCTCAACGCCATAGCCGATTTCTAACCCTTGTCAGGATTGGGGGCTCAATCCCATCGCTCGAGATCCGTTGCCAAGATTGGAGTCCGGCATGAATTCGAAGGTAGCTGGCCCATGCCGTCGTCCAACTTAAACACGCTGAGGACGTTGATGAAGGGAAGAACTGCTTCTCATCGAGAACGAGGAAAATGGGTTTATTTACAGAAATTAAATCAGTCTAACATGACTGCTTAAGAAAAAAAAGTTCAGTCCAACATGACTGCTCAAGAGAAAGTGTGTCAGTCCAACTTGACTACACGAGAGAAGTGTGTCGAGCCTCCGCCCAACAGCCGTTTTTAAACGCTCGGTCCTTCGGCGATACAAGGCAGCGAATGTTCGTTTCGTCATCGCAAAACTAGCCGCCTCCCGCGACAAGGTGACGCACACAAACACGCAAACACACAGGTGCGAAGGACTGGAGCCGACGACCGAGGGGAGTCGTTCCGGGAAGCTCGGAGACATCCTGGGTAGCTCGTTGTCCCGCCGCGGCTTGCTCATGCGTAGCGAAATCAGGTTCGCGCTGGGGACCTCGGGCACAATAGTTCGTCCGTCGAACCCGTTTCGTCACAACGGAGATGGGGCTCGTGGATGGAGGTGGTTTTCAGCACAAAGCCCGCTTCTTCGAACGCAGTCTAGCTGCAGCGACGGAGAGTGGGGGATGCGCGCCTTGTCCCCCAGTCGTAATTGGGTGGCAATTTTTCCTTGCAGCTCGCCATTCTTAACACCCTCTTCAACAAGGCCCTTAACATCGCAGGCAGCAGCCCCCTTATCATCGGAGGTGGCTTCAATCTCCCGCACATAGGATGGGGTTACAGCAGGCACGTACCCAGGATTTCTTTCGGGGGGGGGGGGGGGGGGGGGCAACCCAAGGTAACTTTTCTGTGCAAATAATGGGGAGGGGGGTACCTTTACTAGTACAAATGTGAATAACGCCCACCATTCGCCGTAAAAACGCGTAAACCCACAAAAAAGAAATGAAATAAGGTGTATTTTACAGGTACGCCTGTGCGATGCGCCTCTCCTTTACTCGGCAAAGAACCACGCCAAATGGACTTGCGCAGGAAAGAAGCGCAGGAACAACACGGCAAAGAAAAAGTAAAGAAGAGAAACTGTAAAATAAAGATTACTTTAGTAGAATAGAACTTTAAAAACAGTAGTTGCAAACAAAGGCACACAGACCGCGCGGAGTTGTGTTACTCCGCCAGCCAATGACAGCAGCAAAAAAAATCGTCGTCATGCGGCTTTTTCATCATGACGTCGTACTTGATACCTCCGGAGCGTCTGCTGTTCTTCAAAGGTCTTTTCATCGGCGGAAACACTGAGGTGTGCAACAGACATGGACAAAGTGTATCGAGTCTGAGCAGTTTCACTCTTCAAAAGTCTGCTGTGCAGTTCATTTCACTGCTGAACCCGTTTTACTCATGAAACTTCACTGCCAACTGAAGTGAAACTTCACAACAAATAGTTGTAGCGATGCAAGCGTGTTATTTCAGTTCAATAATGAATTAGGCTTTCGCCATTCCACTATAAGCGAGGAGAAAGGTATAAAATTACGCGCTAATAATTTTACTTTTGTAGTTACCGCATTATTTGGGTAAAAGAAGAGGTTTGAAGTAGGAATTATTTGCGGCCTCGCGGAGGAACAGTGGCTGGCGGTTATGAGGGCGTGGGCAGGGCTTCATTGCAGACTTAAGAGGAAGCTTTAGCTCGGGTGCTCCTATCTAAATACATGTAAAAGGACAATTCGTTTTTGTCAGCAACAACTACACCAAATTTGAAGACGTTTATTTCATTTAAAAGATAAACTTAAACTCTAGTGACTGTCGGTTTCGATTTTTTTTATATTGTCAATTTTTATTAAAAATTATCAAAATCGAAAATTTTTAGAAAAAGAGACTATCAAGTTTACAACTCTGTCTTTCGGCAACGAAAAATCATATCAAAATTCTGTGAATTGCATCTAGTAGTACATTTAAAGCGGACAAAAGTGATATGTTACATATAAATCTCAAAAAATTTAGCAATATGGAAATACACCTTTTGCAGAACCCTTGTAAACAACGTAACAAATTCACATAAGATGTAAAACGATTTATCGAATTTGTCCGCTTTGAATGGTCTAATCTATGCCGTTTACAGGACCGCGACATCTGTTCGTGATGCAGAGCTATGGATTTGTAAACTTCGTGCTTCTATTTTTTTTCAAACTGTCGAATATATGAAAATATTTTAACAAAATTCAGGCACTAATTCGAAATTCCGCTTCAAGCAGTCACTAGAATTTAACTGTCTCTCTCAAATGCAACAAATTTCATTAAAATCGGTCCAGGGATTATCTCAGAAAAACGTTTTTGCGTTTTACGTGTATTTGAGTAGGCCGCCTCAGAGTTGGGCCTGAGCTTCCTCTTAAATTGTATCCCACCATAGTAGCGTTTTTTTGAATTATCTCTGGAAGAAATATACAGAAATATATATTTGCAGAACAATCACAGTTCTTTTGGATCCCTCGTTTACTGCTCTGATAAGTTAGGAGCCACAACCGACTCTTATTGTTATTTGGGAAGTTACGTAACGATGCGTGGCCGCCAGTCGCGTACAACCGCGTATGGCACAGGAAGCTGCGACTCCGCACGTATTGCGCCCACCACGGAAGGTTAGAAAAACATCTACATGAGCACAGCAGAGAAGTGGCAACGTTAAGCGGCTCGAATGATAACTGTAGAAGCGTCATTCAGAACACACGGAATTGTACTCCACTTCCGGCGGCGTTTTCTCTACTTCCTTTTTAAATAAACAGATGTTGATCCATGAATATTTTCATAAACAAATGTTACATTTGTTAATTTTCGCTTTTCCTTCCTGTTTCGCTGTTGCCTTGGCTTTCTCCCTTAGTACATCACTTAATTTCTCAAGTCCTTGCGATTCTTGTTTCCAGTTGGCAATTTTGCGCGAAAAGAGCTGTATAATTAGGGAAAAACCAGACGAGTTAACAGGTGACAGTCATATTAATTTGCCTATAAGTTTCAAGATTATTACAGGGATTGATGATGGATGCTATCTCGCATTATTTTATTTTCCACCTTATCTAACCCATATCACAGGTATATGGTTCCGAGAATCTGTCAGCGTCGCGGCGAGCCGTCACTCGAGGAAACGTTGAAACAAAAAGAAAAGTTAAACGCAATTGGCGTTTTCTCTGGCCGCAACTCGTTCCACGTACATACAGACCACGAGCTGAATCCCTTTCCTGGTCCCTGGATCAGTCTACACGAAGAAGGTTGAACTTACGAAGCAGCAATGATGGGCGTTACCGTTGAATAGACGGTAACAATTGAATGCATCTCGAGTTAATCGCGCAGGCACAGAATTGATGAGGAAACTGGCCATCACATCCCAGGAGACGCCGATAACTACCGCCATCCAAAAGGAGCGAAAAAGGCAGCAAAATGTTGACCGCAGAATAACTGTCAAGTCTCAACATTGATTTGGCGGTGCCTTAGGGATGTGTGTGAGAAATGGTGGCGTGGGCGGGGAGGGGTTGGGGGGGGGGGGGGAGTATGCGTCTGAATTTCGGGGGGGGCCGGGCCCCCCCGGCCCCCCCCCCCCTTGGATACGTGCCTGGGTTACAGACACAGCTCTGCTGCAGGTCGTAACTTATGGCAAGACTCCCATGATCTCGGGCTTACACTCATTACTGACCCAGCTTTCCCCACTCGCCTCGGCACTTCTAGTGAACGAGACACGACACCAGACCTCACTTTCATCAAAAACGCAGACAACGTCCATTGGCGCAACACCCAACACGACCTTGGGAGTGATCAATCTATCATCGAAATTACTCTCCCACACCTAACAGCCGTTATGAGAAGAACAAGGGACTTTACTTGGACGGACTGGGATGCGTTCCGTAAACGCCGTGTAACAGCAACGACGGACACTCCCATTACCGACATAGAATCATGGTCATGCGATCTACTGTCTGCTACTAAATCGGCCACCCGCATTATCACAACAGATGCCCCGAATGAGCGCATGGACAGTAGACTCGCCCACCTTATCGAGGCCAAATCATCCATCCTCTCTAGATGGAAGGGACAACGGCTCAATAGAAGATTTAGACGGAAGGTCGCACTTCTCAACAAGGAAATTGAAGCACACTGCCGCGTTCTAAGTCAACAGCAGTGGACAGAGCTCTGTCACTCTCTAGACGGGCAACTCCACCACCCCCGCTCGTGGAAAATCCTCAAACATTTGATTGATAGCACCACCACCCGCTCATATCAACAAGATCGCCTCACCAAGCTTTTATTCACAGAAAGCAAGACGCATGGTCAGGACCACGTTAAGAATAGCTTATGTCAAAAGTAAATCCCATCTGGGCCCACTCAACCTCACGGGCCATACACAGGGACCTCCAACCCTGCCCTTGATGAAGATTTCAGCGTGGCAGAGATTCATGCTGCCCTGCACAAGCTGAACAGCCGTTCGGCGCCAGGCCCAGATGGTGCTACGAATAAAACACTAAGAAATCTAGATGACCCCTCGGTGCAACAACTCACCGAGTACATCAACAACTGCTGGCGCCAGGGATCCATTCCTTCGACATGGAAAACGGCCAAATTAATTCTCATCCCCAAACCCGGTAAGCCATCTAGCCTCGCCAATCTCCGGCCCATATCGCTAACTTCATGTGTAGGCAAGGTCATGGAGCACGCACTCCTAACCCGTGTAAACACTCACCTCGAAGACACATGTGCTTACCCCCACTCGATAATTGGCTTTAGACAGCATCTTTCCACCCAAGACGCTATGCTCCAACTTCAGCATCAAATCCTAGAAGGAAAATCCCGTCACACGAAGGCGATCTTGGGCCTCGACCTCGAGCGCGCCTTCGATAACATCAGGCACTTCACCACCCTCGAACGCATCTCCTTAATCAACCTTGGAGAACGCACTTACAACTACGTAAGAGACTTTCTATCCAATCGGAAGGCCTTCCTGTCGGTCGGAGACATTCGATCGGAGGAACTCTCCCTCGGCAGCACGGGCACACCGCAAGGCTCTGTCATTTCCCCAATACTCTTTAATCTGGTTAATGTCTGATTAGCACAAGAGCTACAACAACTCGACGGCATTGGACACACCATAAACGCCGACATTACAATCTGGGCTGCAAAGGGCAGTGACGGCCAAATCGAAACTGCCCTACAAGACGCCATTGACGTCGTAGAAAATTATCTTGAAGGCACGGGACTTCACCGTTTCCCTGAAAAGTCGGAGCTTCTCCTACACCGCCCCATACTCCGTGGACGCCCCCCACTGGGCTCCACGAATAAACGCCAATACGAGGAAATAGAGCTCAACCTGAGGGATGGCAGACCCATACCCGTGGTCCCTAGCATCCGCGTTCTTGGTATGACCATAGAAGCCAACGAAGCTAATTCTACGGCTATCTCCAAGATCCTTCGACAGACCGCTAATACATCCAGACTGCTTAAACGAGTGACCAACCGACGAGGGGGTATGAAAGAAGAAAGCCTCATCCGCCTTGTCCAATCTTTTATCATCTGTCACATTACTTACGTTGCGCCCTTTCTCATCTGGTACAAAGCTGAAAAGACTAAACTGGACATCATCATCAGAGGAGCCTATAAGCAGGCCTTAGGGCTACCCAACCACATCAGCACGGAACTTCTACTACAATTAGGTATCCACAACACGCTAGACGAGTTAATCGAAGCCCAACGTCGATCTCAACTAGAGCGGGTTACCCTCACGGAAACGGGCCGCAGCATTCTAACCAAGCTTATAATATCACCTACCACCGTCAACATGGAGACAAACACCCAATACCACGCGACATTCAGCAATGGATACACGCCGACCCTATTCCGAAAAACATGCACCCAGACCACAACAAAGAACGCAGGAAGGCACGAGCTACCTCCCTCATCAAAGCTTATGCCAACACCGCGGGCGTCACCTCCGTCGACGCAGCAGAGTACCAAGATGGATGGCGCTTTGCGGCGGTTACCACAGCAGGTGGCTTGCTCCGACATGCTGCCAGCATCGTTACCCAAAATGCCGAGACGGCCGAGGAAGTGGTCATCGCCCTGGCCACTCTTGACCTAGCCTGTAACACCATACTGAGCGATTCTCGTGCAGCAATCAACAACTTATACATCAAGGGTCGTATTTCTCAGCAATCACTCCGTATCTTACAACAAGCCCCGCATTCGTCTGAAAATCAAATCACCCTCGTCTGGATCCCAGCACACGCCGGCGTTGTCCACCCGCACCTCACCAACCTCAACGAGGTTACGCACTCCGTAGCACGAGGACTAGTCAACCGTGCCGGAGACGGTGCAGGTGCACCCGCAGGACGCGACCGCCTTACAAGATACAACGACCTTGTGAAGTTGTTTTACCTCGCAAGAAGAACCTTCCCCACCCCTCACCGCAAGTTAAACAGAGCACAGGCAACCACCCTTCGCCCGTTACAGACGAATACATACCCCTCCCTCACGCGCTATCACCCCATATACCCCGACATCTACCCGAGCCAGACGTGAAAGGTCTGTAAAACTGAATCAGCTGCAACACTCCCCCACATGCTATGGGAGTGCAAACATCAATACCCAGACCTTAATCCCGTGACCCTCTCGTTGAGATGGCACGCCGCCCTGCGCAGCTCCCATCTCGACGACGAACTCTGGGCGACCCAGCATGCCTACGAAGCGGCGAAGAGGCAAGACCTTGACGTCCCATCGTGGGAGGCCTAGGCCCAGCCGACTGAACTGCTGGTGCTCATTAAAGTTCACTCTCTCTCTAGAAGCTCGTGCATCTTGAATCTTTTTCTACTTGCAGATTTGCTGCTACGAAGCAGCTGTTAAGTTTGCGGTATGAATCGTAAAAATAAGCTTTGCATAAAATGTGCGCATGGGAACATTTGAAATGCGTTTAAATCTACGCGTCTGTACCGCATATATCGAAAACGTGCAGCAGCTGTGGATGACGGTTAGTGATGAATAACGGCCACGGTTAACGGTCACTGACATAACTGCAGGCACGATAGTTCTCTTGGCCACGATCATTATTCGTCAGGTTTCGACAGCTAAAATGTGCTCACATAATGTGCTCCCCGCTTTTTGTTGCAAAGTAATGTGCGTTTGCACGCGAATGTTTGAGCTGTTCGAGACACGGGCGTAGTGAGGATTTCATTTCGAGGGATCGAGGAGCGTCCTACTCCTATATGTACGTTCGTGCGTGTGTTTGTATATGTGCGTGTATATATGTGCATACAAACTAAAAATTTCGGGGGATTGGCACCCCGCCGGCGGCGCCAATCGTTCGAGCGTAGCTTGCATTAAGAAGTGGCGTCTTGCTCACTGCTTGCGAACAACTGCCGCATGTAGCTCACGACCAGCAGAAGAGAATGCAAATGGAACACTAGCGCTGCATTTGCCTCCTGCGCGCTCGAGGAGTTGCTTCACTGCAGAGTGGGAACACAACGGCGGACCTATGCTATCCCACGGCCAGCGCGTCGAGACCGGTCGTGGCTATCCAAATACCTATGCGACACTTTTGCTATGGTGGCTACTTTTGCTCCACACTATCGGATGGATGGATGGATGGATGGATGGATGGATAAATGTTATGAGCGTCCCCTTTGAAACGAGGTAGTGGGCTGCGCCACCAAGCTCTTGGTATTATACTGTCTAATGTCCTACCTATAGGGGGGTTAAAAAAGAAGAAAAAGAAACCCTATGAACTCCCACAAGGAAATTTTCTGATCCCCTATTGCGAACTTTGCTTTTGTACGTCTCCGTTTTTTGTCGTTTCCCTACTTTTCTTCCACCAATCTTCCCATCACCTCTTACTAATTTCTATTGCCGAACATGTTTACTTTTCCACTGCTCTCGCTGAACCCAAGGGCTTCAAGGAGGCCAGTGGTGCCTAAATAGACCGCTGGGCAGACGTCTTCACATTCTAATAAAACATGCTCCATCGTTTCCATAGCTTTCCCGCAGCAAGCGCATGCTTCTTCTTCCTTCCTATATCTCGCTTTATAGGTGCGTGTTCTAAGGCATCACAATCTCGCTTCGAAAAGTGATGAGTTTCCCTTTGAGTTATCATAAATTGTTTCTTTCCCGATTTAGTTTTTTCCTCTTAAGTAGTTACTCACGACAGGTTTCTTTTCCATTAAACAATTGCCTCCACCAATGAGATTATTTCAGCCTCTCCGACTTTCCGCTTGGCGTTCTTTGTTGCTGTGTTGCCCGCCCTACAGGCCGCATATTTGCTGGTAAGCTTCCTAGTTCTTTTCCTCCACTGTGGATGAATGTTTTTCCTGTACAGATACTTCAACGCTCTCCCAGCCCATTTACTTCCTTCCAAATTCCTCAGTCATTCTTCATAATCAATTTTACTGCGAGCTTCCCTCACTTCAAAACTAGTCCAGCCCATATCGCCCTGCACAGCTTCATCTGTAGTCTTCCCGTGAGCGCCCAATGCGAGGCGCCCTATTAACCTTTGGTTCCCATCGAGTCCTGATTGTACCCCTGATTTTTTTTATTTCAGGCAAACAACCTCATTTCCAAAAGTAAGTCCTCGAACCATTACACCTTTCCACATACCTCGGAGGACCTCGTACCTATAGTATCCCCATAGCGCTCTGTGCTTCATTATGACTGCATTTCTCTTCCCCTTAATTCACTGTTATTGTTTTTTTCCTATGTTTCCATACATATACTGCCTTCGTTTATTCATATACCAAGATATTTATATTCTCTTACCCCAGGTATATTCCTGGCCCTGTATTGCCACTGTCTGTTCACTGTTTTCATTGAATACCATAACACCTGATTTTCTAACACTAAATTTCAAACCTAAATTGTTGCCTTCCTGTCCACACGGAAGGGGGGGGGGGGTCGGTGACGTGAGAAGGCAAGCAAACCCTACTGCTATACGACGGCGGTGGCGGGGAAACTGGATAACCTTAGAGAGAGAGAGAAAATGATAAATGAAAGGTAGGGAGGTTAACCAGGACTGAGCCCGGTTGGCTACCCTACGCTGAGGAAAGGGGGACGGAAAGATTAAAAAAGAAGAGAGAGAAAGTCCACTGGAGATATCAGTCGGTCACTAAGTCCGGATCACAGACGCTGACTCAATCCGGTCGCTTTCAAATATCGCAGCAGCGCTTTTTGGATAACCTTAATTTCAAGGTACGGTATTGTATGTTGCTGCTATTTATGAAAAATAAACACCAAGCAAATATGCCAAGCGGACAAAATACGCAGGGCGTGTAGAAGCAGAGCCTCATTAATTAAAGCGCATCGCAGCGTCCAGGCGACAATACGGAAGCGGTCGACCGTCAGATTAACACTTCTGCGCCCGCCGCGCTAGCTTTGTGGCTATGGCATTGCTAGAGGCCGTGGATTTGATCCCAATTGCGGCAGCCGCATTTCGACGGGGGCGAAATAGAAAACGCACGTGCACTTAGATTTGGGACACGTCAAAGAACATCACGGTGTCAAAATTAAACTGGAATCTGCCACTACGGCGTGCCTCATAATCATAGTGTGGTTTTGGCACGTGCAGCCCATTAATCCAATTGAAGTGTAATACTTCTGCCACAATGCGATGTGCCATGTGAGGCAATGATTATGCTCAACTCTCTCAGCGCAGACGACACGAAAGTGCATCTCTCTTTCAGAGGTGCAAAGTAAAACAAGAACAAGCAGACATTCGGTTTGTGTGTTTTATTATTTCTCTAAACTTTAATTCGTCGATTGAAGCAACAAATTACAGAAATAACAGATGTTGCCTTGAATAATTCTCGAAGTCGCGTGTCACTAGGAGCGACGTCACAGCAGTACGATGTACGGAGGCGTACTTGCACTATTACGTCCGCTCTACGACTGGGAGCACGGCGCCCACGAGGAGAAGGGCAGAGGGCATTGTGTTTGAAATTTCAGCTCTTTCCACGGCGCCTAGCAATGTAGCGCGCATAGTATGCACGGCGCTTAATTGTCAGCTCAAAATGGCCAGACTTGGTGAGGGGCCCTTTCAGGGCTCAAATCGCCGCAGGCACATCCGAAAAAGCTCGAAAGGCCTGCCAGTACACTAATTAGGCACATCGTACTGTGACAGGAGATGGCGGGTGCACGCATGTATAATTAAGGACTACATACTGTGTCCCATGACAATTGCTCTTTTACCCCGCTTGTTATGCTTCGCCGCAATACGTTCGCGTATGCTTCAGCATTTAACATTGATGTAATGAGGCGAAGCTGACTTTCAGAAACTGGCATTATGCAAGGCGCCGTGCTTTCAGAGCTTCGAAACAAATCGCGAGGACCACAAAGGCGGAGTGGGTACCGTTGCTGACAGCGGCTAAGATCGGCAAGAAGCTTGATAGCGAACGTCGAAGCAGCTAGGCCTAGTGTTGCCACGGTGGTACCTACGGCTGCCAGCAGATGTACGTGCGAGAGCGCCGGTTCGAGGCGGCCAGGTAATAAAAATGGCGGCGATGGTGGTGGCGGCTTTGAGTAATGCTGTTTCAGACCGGCGGTCACAGCAAAAAATCTGAGGACTCGGATGGCGGACGGTCCTCGCGTCCGAAATTTCAGACGTTCTTATACATTGACTCTATTGCGGATGTGGTGGCGCCGCGAAGCCGTCCAAATTATCGGTCGTCCGGAAAGTCGGTCGTTGACGGTACTGACGACAAGGCGTCAAAGAGGATTCGTTACGATTGGTCTCTATTACACGAGCGTTCATTACCGCGACTTCCGTCCCCTTTCAACAAAATTGCTGCTCATTTTCCCTCATAGAAGCACAAATTCCCGGAGTTTTCCCGGCGTGTTTTCAGATTATTCAAAACCCCTGAGAATTCTCGGTTTTCCCGGTTGGTAGACACCCTGTAACCTAATTCAAGACAATTACGTAAATTTATTCTGGACCGCTAGTTTTTTATGCAGAATGTGTTCTTCAATCATTAGCAGTGAATTATGTCCCAGGTAAAGCTACTTTACTTTATTGCCTATGCGCCTTCATTCCATTGCTGTTACATATCACTTAGAGTAGGAATTATTGTATGCAGTGTACTTTATTACTTTTTATGCATGCTCATTATAAAGTATGAGTTAAAATACACTCATTTATTTACAGGGATCCATTTTGACCACTTCTTTCTCTTCTTCCCCTCTTGTTGTCTTTTCAATCTTCTTCTTCTTCTTCGCCGGAACATCACATCACTTTGGTTTTCTTCCCTCCTGGGATGTGTGGGAATGCGCGACTCTCACGCATCCCCTGATATGTTGGTTTTCCCGCACGGCTCCCGTGGCCTGGCGCCCGCCGCGCGGCGGTCGGAGTGATACAAGCGCGGTGCGAGAGATGGCGCGAGTGTCGCGCCGCTGCGGGTTTACTTGGGTGCGGGGAAGCAGATGTGGGAGATATGGGGTTCTCCTCCGTACTCTTGGGACAAAGGAACGACAACACAGTAGTACAAACAATCACAAGGGCATTTATTGCACCTTTCATAGATCAATGCCTGCTAGCCGAGTTGCTATCCACAAAACATGCCGATGGGCGCGCGACAAATCTAGAAGTCCGACTCACCGCGACCGGATAGCGAGCGAATATGTTCGCCCCATGCTGGATCCCAACGCCTGGTCGTTCGCGCGTACTGTCACGCAAACAGTGGCGCATTCCAAGGCGGCCACGCGAGACGGTCTCGCAGAAGCATGGGTCGGCGCACACGCGGCACGGCACGTCCGTCCCGCTCGCAGTCCCGAATCCAAGAGAGCGCGCCTTGTCTTCCCCGCACCCAAGTAACCCCGCAGCGGCGCGACACTCGCGCCATCTCTCGCAACGCGCTTGTACCACTCCGACCGCCGCGGGCGCCAGGCCACGCGAGCCGTGCGGGAAAACCAACATATCAGGGGATGCGTGAGAGTCGCGCATCCCCACATCCCCCCAACCTTAAATCACTACATATTCCGGCGAGACAAGTGACAAGGTCTAACATCAACCCGTGCTTCGCGAACAAGATAGTACATGCAACAGTGGCCGCGCTGAGGAAATGTCCACACGCTGTCCATAGCATGCGAGCCGACATTGTCCTTGGGTACACCGCTAGCGTCCGCCGGTCACAGCAGCAGCTTTGCAGACTCGACGGCATGATTCCAGGCCAGGACTCCGGAAACGACGACGCAGTAGTCGGTACGAGCAAGTGTCGCTCGCGCCGACGCGCCCTGCTGGCAAGAGCCGCCGTAGCTGTCGGTGACCGCTGGCTCCTTTGTCCGCCGCCGAGGGTTGTAAGCTGGATGCAGGAGGCCGCCGAAGTCGCTGCGCCGAACTGGCCACAGCATCACCATCGCCCGGGGTGACTCGATCGTAGTCCGGGGCAGCAGCGCAGACGATGTGCAGGTGACAGCAAGCCAGGGGTGACTCCAATCACGCTGCGTACACTCAACATACTCGGCAAACACTAAAGTAGTGCAAGGGAGAGGAATTCTGCATGCGCATCGCCCACGTGGTACGATCTTCAACTCGGCTAGCAAAAGATCGGGCAGCTACTCAGATGCTAAGTTCATGTGAACGAAGCTCGCTTCCTTGAGCCGAATGAGTAATTTCAATTCGTGCGAGGCTAAATAGAATGAGGGAAGCAAATTGCAACGCCTCAACGCCACGGTCCATCAGGTTGTGTCCCTCCACGTGCGACATGCAGCTTCGTAAAGCCTTAGGCCTAAAGCGTCGCTACCCTGACAACAACCGGCATCCAAAAACAACACCCAAAATGAGCGCAAAACAAGCAGCCGCGAGACGTCAGCTCTGTGAGGTGGTCCTACTCCGCTCGGTGCACACAACATCCGAGTTGACGGCGCCCACCGTCCCAGACGGTGTCGGAGCGCCCGGTGCCAGGCCGCAATACCAGTCAGTCCGTAGTGGCACCCGCGGCCACCCGGCTCCCAGAGCCGCGACTTCATCAGAGTCAAAAAGATAGAAGAAGCTATTTACATAAGAAATTCGGACCACCCTTGAGGCTTCCGTACTCGCTTGAGGCTTTGGCCATGCTCCGCGGGCGCTAAGCCTCGCTCTCCCAGGATGCAGACCACGTGGCTCTCGTACCAATGAATGTCATTGAAAAAAGCACTTGCGAAAAGGCTTAGCATGTTGACAAGTTCAAACACACTACAGCCACCGTCGCCTCTCTCAAGAAAGCATGCCGCCAACGCTAGCGATCAAAATCCACGCTAGCCCTACGCTTCGATTCAAACAAAGGTCTCGAACGAAGCAAAACTGTTAAATCTATCGTCCGATGCCCCAAGAGGTCCACGTTGGGCAGCCAGATGTGGGAGATATGGGGTTCTCCTCCGTACTCTTGGGACAAAGGAATGACAACAGAGTAGTACAAACAATCACAAGGGCATTTATTGCACATTTCATAGATCAATGCCCGCTAGCCGAGTTGCTATCCACAAAACATGCCGATGGGCGCGCGACAAATCTAGAAGTCCGACTCACCGCGACCGGATAGCGAGCGAATATGTTCGCCCCATGCTGGATCCCAACGCCTGGTCGTTCGCGCGTACTGTCACGCGAACGGTGGCGCATTCCAAGGCGGCCACGCGAGACGGTCTCGCAGAAGTATGGGTCGGCGCACGCGCGGCACGTCCGTCCCGCTCGCAGTCCCGAATCCAAGAGAGCGCGCCTTGCCTTCCCTGCACCCAAGTAACCCCGCAGCGGCGCGACACTCGCGCCATCTCTCGCACCGCGCTTGTACCACTCCGACCGCCGCGGGTGCCAGGCCACGCCAGCCGTGCGGGAAAACCAACATATCAGGGGATGCGTGAGAGTCGCGCATCCCCACAGATGATAGGGTATGACGTACATTTCCCACTGTTGCTATTTCAGTTTTTTCTTCCAGTCCCAAACAGTGTAGCGATTTCAAAATTCCTTGTTGCTTGATGGTCTTTGTCACTGTGTAGGGCCCAGAAAATCTTGACTTCAGTCCATCTAAACTCCTCCGGACTAAAACTGTATCTCCAAACTCTATTACAGGCATCTTCGAGCTATGTCGCAGATCATAGCGTCTCTTCATGGCTGATCTGTAGCGTGCAAGCTCCTCTTCTGTCTTGCGCGTTTCCTGCAGATCTACTTTTCCAACGATTCCAAGGTCATAGTCTGCAGGTAGCCAAGTTGCTTCGCCTGATGCAGCAAAGTTAGGCGTGCATCCTGATCCCATGGTATGAGAATGGTTGTAGTGCTTGACTGCTGCTTCCAAGGCACACTTCCATTCTCCATGGAAATCATGGTAAATTGCGATGAATGTTTTCAAGTCCCGAATTAGCCTCTCAGCAAGGCCGCTTCCTTCTGGATGGTAGGGTGTGGCAAATCTCAGGGCAATTCCTCTATCACAAGCCCATTCTTGAAGCTTCTTACTGCAAAAAGCTGGCCCGTTGTCAGACACCACCACCCTGGTGTTCTTGAACATATTTCGCTCCAGTAACGTCAAAACAGAAATGGTGTCTTCCTTTCCTGGCTTTGCAGCTGCCATGCGTGTGCAGTCATCAATTGCGACAAGGAATGCTCGAGTCTTACTGAATCCCTCGCCTCGCTTTTGTATTTCAGCAAAATCTAGATGAATTACTTCAAATGGTACTTGGGAATGATTGGCGATGACCATTTGATTCCCACGCAGAACAGACTACATCACTACATGCCTGACCTATACAAAACATCATATTGCGAAAATTGCCATAGCACACTAGACGTACATCACTTGCTCTGGCCGTGTGGTCGGACCCACGCAAACAAGGATCAAGAATCCGCCAGGCTACAAGACGCATTACGCAGCATGGACCTGGCGGAGCAGCTCTGGGCTATCCAGCGAGCCCACAATGCGTCCAGGGAGTTACAACTCCCAGTCCCAACGTGGGAGTAGCCCGCTCTATGGGACGTTGCGCCCTGTAGCTCGCAGGACCTTTCAATAAAGTTACTCCATCCATTTGATTCCCTCTTGGACGATACTTGGCCTTGTTAATCTGGCAGTGGTGACAGGTTTAGACGTAGTTCTTAATATCTTCCTTCATATTTTTCCATGTGAATCGACTTTTCATCTTAAAATAAGTTTTCCAGAATCCATCATGCCCTCCCGACTCTGGGCTGTCATGGTACAACTTAAAACCTTTTTCACCAAAGTTGCTGGCACGCAGAATTGGCCATTATCGCAAGCCAAGTATTCGGTGCCTTCCCACAAGCTGTAAAAGTGTCCATGATCAGATGTTCTCACTTCTTTGATGTGAAGCCTGGAAAGAGCATCTGCATCAAGGAGCTTATCACCAGGTCGATGGCTTACATTGAAAATGAACTGTTGTATTTCACTGATCCAACGCGCCACCCTGCCTTTAGGCTGGGTTAATCCCAAGAGGTAGGTTAACGCTCGGTTGTCAGTGAAAAACCTGAAATGACGACCCTCTATGTTGCTTCTGAAATACCGGAGTGCCATCACAACTGCCAGAGCCTCTTTTTCTGTGGTTGTATAATGTTCTTCAGCTTTTGAGAATGTAGAAGAATAATAGCCAATCACTTTGAGTTGGCGTCCTTGCTGTTCCTTTGTCTCGTTGATATAGAAGGGCCCCTGTACCGTATTGTGAAGCGACCGTGCACAGTTCGAAAGGCTTGTTGAAGTCAGGTAGAACAAGCACAGGATCCGACGATATAGCTTCAACCAGGCTGTACGCTTTCTCGCACTCTTCACTCCACATAAATGGCACATCTTTTTGCGTCAGCTTGGTGAGGAATCATGTCTTTGCAGCGTAATCCTTAATGAACGCACGAAAATGACCGGCGAGTCCGAGGAAAACACGGAGTGAGTGTAGTTCATCCGACTTGACGAGCTTCTTCATCCTTTGTACAGACTCCTCCTTTGTTGTTTTAGTTTTGCCGTCAAAAACTCTTCCTAGAAAGACAAAATTCGTCTGAAAAAATTCATTCTTGTTCTAGTTAATCTTTAACTTTGACTTGCTGAGGGCTTCTAACACGCACAAAAGGTGTTTTTCATGTTCTTCTCTTGTACGTGAATATATGATGATGTCATCCATGTATACATTACAAATCTTTCCCAGGAACTCATCAAGAATGCCATTCATCATTTTCTGAAACCAAGCTCCAAATATCTTCCAACCGAATGGCAAGTGGTTGTACTCTAACACATCGAAATGCGTTACAAAAGCAGTGTACTGCTTGTAATCTTCTTGTAGTGGCACCTGCCAGTATCCTTTACAGAGGTCGATCTGAGAGAAAAAATTTGATCCACCAGTTTGATCGATGATCTCGTCTATTCGGGGCATGGGAAAAGGAAACAAATCAGTCTGGCCGTTTATCTGCCAGTAATCTGTGCAAAGGCGAAATGAGCCATCGTCTGTCGGTAGTATGGTGATTGGTGACGCGAAAGTGGATGTTGATGGCCTTATAATACCGGCATTTAGCATTTGCTGCAGTTCGGCCTTTAGCCAGGTCTTTTTCTTGTGGGAGAGACTGTACGGCTTTTTACACACTACTGTGACGTCACGAAGCTTAAACTGTACCTCGAAGACATCTGCTGCTGGCGGGTACGTCTCAACACAAATAAGTTCGGGAAAATTTGTCAGTATTTCATCAGCATTTCTAACGCTTCGATGTGAATTTTCAATTCCACATAAATTAAGCTTAAATGATCCGTCAATGGTCACTTCGTCTCTCCAAGAAATGTTCATCTTCAATCGCTTCATATTAGGTCTAGATAAAACAAGCACGAAGTCAACACCCTGCATGACAAGGGCATCTACTTTCAGGTGATGTCCGCCAAATCCAACTTCTACTTCTGTCCAGTGTTGCAACCTTCTAGTTTTTCCATCATAGCTTTGTACACTAACTATTCTTCCTTCATACACCTTTCTCGGTTGGTCAGCTTCCTGATTTACCAGGCTTACGGATGCTCCAGTATCAAACAGGGAGTCCACACTTTTTCCTTTTACCATCCTTTTAACAAATAAAAGATTAGATTTCAAAAGGTACACATTTTCCATCGTTTCACAATGGTTGGACTCGGTACTTAAATATTCTACCATTTCGCCATGTGCGTCAATGCTCAGTGGTAGAGTACTATGCCTTTTGATGGGACCACCAATCAGACAATTGCTGGACACATACTTAAGGCAAGTAAGTAAGTGATCCGTGGAGGTTGGACGGTGTACACAAACGTCTCTTCGCGATTCGTTAGTCATGCCTTGAATTATCAGCGGAAGGATTGCAGAGTCCAGTAGATTAGGGTCGACAATGTAGAGTAAACGCCTCTTCTTGAAAAAATAATCCACGACTGTCCCTTCTCTGTGTCTGAAAGCTATTGCGTTGTCCCATCTGTCAACCAGATTTCGCTCAAAAGCAGAAATAAAACTATCTTTCCACTTGTGCCATGAATCACGGCATTGACTTGCGATTCGCTTGTCCCACCATTTTCTGGCATTGCCAGATAAAAAACGGCACTTGTTGCACACATTGTCATCCAATGACGTCCAGTGGTTTTACGCACATGCGTATTCATAAAATCTGAACCACAAGTTGGCGGCATTGGACGCCCCATCGAGGCTTAAACTCTTCTTGATGTGGTTTCTGTGCTCTTAGTGAGTTGCAAACTGTTTTGAGAATCAGTCGCTGTTGCTCATACTGTGTGGTCTGCTGCTGCAACAGCGCTTACAACAAGGCATTATTTGTGTGCTCAGTCTCGTTCTTGGAATCTATCCTTGAATGTCCCGAAAACATAACCTCAAATTCAGACACAGAAGCATCGATTCGTACCCCACCTTTCTCAACAAGGGCCACTTCGTTCAGTTGACTCTTCTCAGTGATGATGCGATGCAGTTCCAATGAAGTCGCCGATTCCTGAAGAAGCACTGAGTCTTCGCCATCAAGCTGGTAGATCTTCACGGTCGCCTGCCCACCTGTTCTTCTTACCAACGTTACTTCAAGCCACATGGTCGGCTGTGCCAAATATAAAGTACGAGTTAAAATACACTCATTTATTTACAGGGATCCATCTTGACCACTTCTTTCTCTTTTTCCCCCTCCTGTTCTTCTCTCTTCAGTCTTCTTCTTCTTCGCCGGAACACCACACTCATATTGTGTCATACAAATGCATTCCATACTTCTGTATCTATTCCACTAGTGAGAGTACATACTTAAACTAATTAATGTACTCATCATGTCTATTAGTGAGTGTTCAACTTATGAAGGGTTATCATCTGGGCTATCATCTGCCCCTGCTCTTTTCCCAGATAGGCTTGTGCACCAGTCTCTTCGAAGACACGTGTACGCTGCTGTAAGCCCACAGACCGTGTAATTTGACCCAAATTATAACAATAAATTCTGATTCTGAAGAACAGACGTCTATGCAATGGTAGCACTGCGTAGACAAAACAGCGGTACCGACGAGTCTCCCACCTATGTGGCATGCGGTGGCTTCCTGGATAGCCGCCACGTTAAGTGAGATCGTCCAGTTGGCCATGCACGGAGTCTCAGCTACAACCTACAACACATGGACCTCGAGACTGCTCACACACCTTAGACCTTTAGGCCTGGCTGAAGACTACACCTTGCTTTGCTCAGTGAACCAGGACTGGAATTTTGTGCTATTCTCTTTTTCCAACGGAAGGTATACCAGACCTACGGGGAACCTGGTATCACCAACGGCCTTGAAATACTTCCTTTGTACACACTAGGCTAAAATTCTATGAACAAGTTCCTTTTCCTACTGTGTATGCTTCGTACATGCTATGTTAAAATTCCATGAAAAAGTTTTTTTTCCTACTGTGCATAGAACACAATATCATTTGCTATTATCAGAAGCACAGTGAGTCATTACAACCGCCTTTTCATTTGAAAGTGCAGTCAACAAATATGCATGTCCATCTTAAAGAAAGCATTTGCGAGTACGTATCACTCAAAAAGTGGTGCAATGGGTGCATGTCAGTGGCAAATATATTTGAAAGAGGACAGTACAAGTACTAAAGTGTAAAACTCATTAAAATTTGTATGCACTTAACCATTTAACATCCCAATTCGTTTGTAAGAAAGCATACTTAATTTAGCATTTTTCTTTACCAGTAAATTATTGTGCATTACAACTCTAACTGCAGAGTGCATTATAGTGCAGTATGTCTCAACAACCCAAAATATCAATGAATGACCTGAGATGGAGACTCTGCCTCAGAGCACATGCAAAATTTGAATGTAATAATCGTAAGAGATAATTATGAAAAGAATTGAAAATATTGAAGAATATGTTCAAGTACCGAAACTCAAATGTACAATGCAAACCAACTTGACAAGAGTAACTTGTTTCCCGCAAGCAAAGCCGAAGCAACTGTAGCCTGGACAAGCACATGTCCGTGGTGAAGTCTGTACAAACAGCTAGGATGAGTACTGCTCGGGCTTTGTAGTTCAATGGTTAAGCAAAATACAGTTAAAACTCGATCTAACGAAACCAGATTTTACGAAGTTCCCAATCTAACGAATAAATTTACATTCCTGGAAGGTACCCATAGGGATCAATGCTATCTACCTGCATTAACAAAACAAACTTGGTCGAACTCGATTTAACAAAGCTTTTCCTGAAATAAATGAGTAAAAAAAGTGACAATTTTTTTCTTATTTTGACACAGACGGGTTCTTCTTCGAGAGTGTGCTTTAACGCTATCGCGTTAAAACATATAGGCGCCATGGTCACATCCCTAGCTCTATTTTGACGAGGCTGCACGTTGCGCCCATGCACAGAACAGGCGACTCGACACCGCCTTGATAGGGGCGGTGGTGGTTGCTTTTGTTATTTCATGGTTTATGCGACAGGTGGCTGGATTAGCGGCAAATACAATGCCGCGGTAGTCTTTGGATGTTGCTACGTTACAATTTTAGATTTCAAAGCAACGAAAAATTCCTTTCTCGATTTTATTACCTTCTTAATTTAATGAAATAGTTCGAGCATGGTCATCACTCTGTTAAATCTAGTTTCAACTGTAATGCAAAGAAATCATCAGGGAATCTCATGAGCTTCACCCCTCTTGTACTTTGGAATTGCATGTTAAGAAATGAGGCACAGGAATAAATACTTTCCAGACTTAGAATATCAGTCTGTATTTGAAACTTCAGGAATATGATAAACTGAATGCTGCTATGAGGAGTCAAATGACTTAACAGTGAACACACTAAGCTATATTGACAAAACAAACAGGCACTATCAGCACATTAACACTGTCACTTTGAAGCAATCAATAAAACGGGATTTAAAAGTGCTGCCCTGATGTGTCAGTTGGAAGCCCAGTTTCACAAGCAAACCATTTTAATATAAACAATGCTATCAGTCAATGATTACAATTGAAACAAAGCTATCTAACGCATTCCTAAAATCAAATTTAGAATTTTTTGGTGATGTACAATGTATTCTATGGATCACAAGAAAATTAATTTATGTGGATGACAGGCACCTGCTGCTCAAATATATTTGACATCAACACAAGAAAGCTACCCTGTAAGGCTTACGACCTTCAATATTTCTTTCCTCCTTACTACACTTTTCTTCAGCAGATTTATGCTCGATTCAAATTACACAAAAACACAACGGAATGGTGTTACATAAAACTTTATCAACAAAACAGTGCAAGGAATAATAATTAATCGCCAGAAGAAGTTCATTGAAGATTTAAAAGCCGTAGGTGGCTGCAAGGCTGCCTGCGAAGGCTCGACACTGTACTTCATGAGAGAAATAAAGAAAGCAGATGTGCATCCAAGCTCACTTTCTAGTTTAGACAAGTCCCTTTATGTTCTTGACAAAGCCTCCTCTGCTTGCAAGTCAATATTTCTTCCTCCATACAGGGGCAGCATATGCATCTGGCAGGACCCTGCAAGCCGTTATCCTTTCCTCTGCATTGTCTTCAGCATTGTAAAACTTCAGCAGCTCTTCGATTGCTTTGTCTTCCATGTTTATAATGTGAAGCGCTTTTGGCTTCACCTTCTCAAGGTTCTGTACCTTTTGTTCTTCGAACCTAAGTATGTCTATCATTCTGGGCACCTCGGCAGGAGGTGAAGACGGAGAAGGGAAAGTGCCGTGTGCACCTACTTCATTAATTCCCACAGTGGGAGGGGATGAAGCCTGAGCTGTCTGCGATGCATTCTGAAACCATGGGCAGTTGGATGGTGGTGGCGTCTTGGGTGCAAGTATGTTCACAGGTGTGCTGCCCTTCATTTGTTTTCGCTGCTTTTGCGACAGCTTTACCATTGGCCGCACAGCCTCGACATGCTTGCTGTCCGTTGGTGACTTGCGCCCTTTCTTGTCAGCCATGACTTCGCCGAGGCTCGGAAATGTGAAGGCTGACACTGCTGGCGGAGAGGTAGCACCTTCGGAGAGCGTTCTTACTTTTCGTTCCGGGCCCTTAGTGGGAGTAACCTCCACTGTTGATGATGGCTGACATGGTTTCGGCAGGACAACAGGCCTGGTGGCAGAGCTACTGCTCTGCTTAGCAAAATCGCCAAAGCTGGAAACACGGGGCTCTTCCATGGGTTTTGCTGGGGAAGTGGAGACTACACTTAGTGCAGAAGATTCAGAAATTTTCCTTGGCGCACTCTTCCGTCTAGCTTTGCTTTTTGTATCAGGGGTGTTAGTGACCAGAAATTCAGCGTGATCAAACAGTGCCCCATAATCTTCCTGGACCTTCTCAATGTCTTCCTTGCTGGGGTCACTCATGTAAGGTGTTACGACACGTCTTGACATGGCCGGCACCATTTCCTTGTAGCAGGACGCGAGGTCAGTGGCAGCGTCATCACTGAGAGAGTCCAGGGAACATTCCAGAATGGCAGGAAGGTTGATGCACATAAACTGCACACACAGTGTTTTCAGCTGGTCTGCATTGTACATGCAAGCCACTTCCAGTAGGTCTGAAACATTTTTCAATGTCATCATGTCCCCAAGGGTGGCCTCACAGATCTGCCTCAGTCGTGTCGCCAACAGCTGGTCTGCACTTACAAGAACCTGACAAAGAAACTCAATGTCCCTGGAGTGCTTCAACTTAGGAACATCATCCGTGTACAAGAATTCCAGGATGGCATCCAGAACTTTCGATGTTATGGGTAGAGACAACTGGCTGCTTGAGTACTCCGCCCAGCCAAAAGACAGCATGCTGTTGAAATACTCCAACCTGGCCACAAGAATGCACCGGTGGCATGGAAAACTCACGCTGTCGCTAGACACCAGGGTAACATCGCATAGGGTATCAAACTTGTTCCTGAAGAAGCGGTACTTGGTCATTGGTGGTACAATGCCAAGAACCACAGCGTTGTTTTTAATGCTTGCTTTGCTGAGGCAGTCTTTGAGGGAATGAACTCCAAGCTTTTTGGAGGCGTCGTGAACCTCTTTCAAAAATGCAGTCGTGATCCTCTTTCCCAGACTGTACTTATTTGACAACCCTACAATAACGCGTGCACTCTCACTCTCAAGGATGTTGCAGCTGTTTGTATAAATAAAGCAGAGTACCTCTTCAAATGCCTTTACAGTTATGTTGTCAATGACATGAACACCTGATGGCTCTATCTCATTTATAACTTTCTGGAAGTACTCGCTGCGAGATGCCAAAATGTAACGGTGCAAGGGGTAGGAGTTGCCCTTTACCTTGACAACAATGTCGTGCACAGCATCTCCGCAGTCACCTGACTCCAACAGCTGCATCATGTGGCTCTGAAATTCCGAGTACTTGACGCTGGGTTCGTACAAGAGGCCCACCTTGGGATTACTCTGAAGCACAGCAAAGCTCTCCCCAGCACAACTGCAAGTGATTCTTGTTGCCCTGTTAACAGAGTGAAGCCTCTTCAAACTGATATGCTCGCACTCTTTCCACTCCAAGAGTTTGACCAGGCTACAAGCATTAGAGGATGGCACAGCTGTCTTCCTTGACTGAGGACTGTTTTCAGAGACCTTCTTTACCTCCTTCTTTGAGGCCAGAGTTCCCAAGTAACCTTCGCCATCCTTTGAGACAAGAGCTATGTTTCTGGTGCTGAGGCAAATGTCCACAATTTTGGGCTGCAGATGGGTGTTAAAGAGACAGCGAGTGAGTGTAAGGTTTGAAGACTGCCACAGGTATAGCTTTCCAGACTTGGTTAGCATTGCCACCTTAAGTGCTTGCTTCTCTCCGTCCCCACTGCCACTAACAGTGTCACCAGAATCATCGATCTGACCACCAACAACACTCAGCTGTTTGATTTCGAGTTGCTTAGATGCTATTTTGCGGCACTTGTACTCCTGACAAACATATATGTCACCTTTCACTGTTGCGCAGACGACAGCACCGTCAGAAGACACAACATGGCTGAATCTTATGTCAGGATGGCTTAGCATGGAGATTTGCCTCGGAACAGTCTGCAGTCTGTCTCCTTTTGGATGACCAAGCTGCCCAGCATTCAGGCCAAACGTGTACACTCCATCTTCCGTGTAGATGACAGTGTGGTATTTTGCTGCACAGACTCCAACCACCTTTTTTTCCTTGAGGAATTTCATTGAAAGAGGCCTCGGAGACAGCACTTGCGGGGGCGGTGGGATGAGGCCCAGCTGATGGTAGGTGTTCAAACCACATGTCAGGACTTGTCCATCTTCCATTAGCATGACAGTGTGGTCTTGTCCTGATGCTATGTCCACGCACTTTCCTTTGTTCACCTTGGTAAGCGGGAGTTGCGTCACGCTCAACGTCGTTTTCTCGGAGTTCAGCCCAAGCCGACCACCGAGACCATGTCCGCATACGTACACGTCGCCGGCGTTCGTTAGGAAAACAGAGTGGAACTTTTGCATCTTGACCTTCTGGACAGAGATGCCGTCTCGCCGAAACGACTCCAGAACTTCGGGGTCCTTGGGCGACTGCTCGGTGACGAGACCTAGTGTGAAGTTCTTGTTGGAGCCCCAGACGTACACTTCGCAGGGGTCCGACGGAGTGTACTCTATGTACGGCATTCTGTCGCGAACCGCTAAGTCCACGGGTGTCAGACCTTCGTAGTCGGACGTAGTGATGCTCGCGCCGTGCTGGAGCAGAACCTTGGCGCAGTGAAGCTGCCCGTAGAAAACGGCCCTGTGCAGGGCAGTCCAGCCGGACTCGCGGTCGCGAGCGTCCACATCGGCGTGACACTGCTCGAGTAGCCATCTGACGAGTTCAACCTTGCCCAACGACGCGGCTACGTGGAGCGCCGTTCGACCGATGGAGTCGCTGACGCACCAGAAATTGTGGCAGAGGTAGCGACAGTATGTCTGTATCTCCGGCACTGTCCCCTTGGTGATGGAGGAGAGGACAAGATCGGCATGCGCCGATGACTTGCACCTCGGAGTGCAGTCGGGTGTGTTCTGCAGACAGGCGCTATCCATGGTTTGTTTCTTTTCTACGCGCTGCGAGGTATACGCCTGTCTGGCAGGCAGCACCACGTCACTGCGCAACTGTTGGTCGGCTGACGGACGGTGGACGAGGGGGGGCTTTATGCAGGCGATCGGCGGTGACACACGCACACCAGAGTTTCATACCGTCCTACATAGCCCCCCCACCGCGCACGGCACCCATAACTGTAGGACTCTACGTGGCTATTCCATGCTGAGCCGTTTGACCGAGTCGACGAACAGGAAAGAAGACAGCTGCTGGAAGGCTGGAGAAGGCATCGCACCAACGAACGCAGACATAGCGGTTATCTCAAAAGCTTCAGCATGCAACAAACAGTCACAGGTTTCACCTTATACGACAGGGAAGGCGAAAACAGAAGCTAAACTACAATGCAAACCGTAAGCCACTTCACTTTTAGCTAGATCGTAAGATGCTCATGCAAACATAGGTCCTTGCCTGATAATCCCGATAAGTCGTTGTGGCGCTGTATGTCACATCATTATATAATACTTCCAAAATTATAGCTACATTTTAGCCCAATCTGTAACAATATAACTGTAAGAATATAAAATTAACGACCTTTTAAATTTTTTCAGCTACTCATTGTCTTTCTCATAGTTGTTGCTAAACGCGTTCTTTCATGTCTACTTCACGGTCGAGGGATAAGGCGTGTGTGACGTCAGGCTTCAGCTGATGTTTGTAAACAAGATGGAGACATCTGCGCGGACGGTCATTTGATATTTCTTCTGATTTTGTGCGAACAACTAGCCAGTCGTATGCCAAAATTGGATCTCATTTGCCTGCGACATGGCAGCGGAGTCTCACAGGCGAGGTGTCAAGCCATCTGGCCTGGTGGTGCGACCACAAGCCGTGATCAAGTAGGTGCTCGAAGAACAATACACCAAAATACGCAGTACCCGATCTTGACACTGAAATCGCGCTGTCGTGCTCGCGTATTCGTCTGGCTCAGGTTGAACCTCCACTCTCGAAAGACATTTCTCGACCCGATGGCGCCCGTGCGTGGCCGAATGGGTCGCCTGGCGCCTCGTTTTTCCGTAACCACGCTGCTCTCGAACAGCTCACTTTGTCTGCTCACCTTTTATGCAACATCCGGTAATGCCTAACCCTAATAAAAGTATGAATCACTGGTCGGGTTAATTACGGGCTTCGCTGCTTTCTCGGTGGCAACGCGACGCAGAACAACTCACGAATAGTCGCGAACCGAGTTCCGTGCATGCGCACGCCTCGAAACAACTCTCGCTTTCCGTTGTTTCCGGGGTGCCATTCAAACGAGAGCTTGACCTTCGTTTGCATGCATCGTCTGCGCCCTGACGACAGACCAGTTTCCTACGGTTGACCGTAAGCCCCCAGCTTCGCTGTAACGCGGCGTATTCGGCGAGAATGCTCGTTTTTGGTCAATAAAATTCCCAACAAAAGCTCATTGTTGCGTCGCCGCGTTGTAGTCCGCTTAGTCACCCCTAGTAACACGGCTCGCTTGCACGAGTGCCAGCTGATTTAAATAATGCGTGTCGATTTTCCTTTCAGTGACAAGTCTTACATGGGCAGTGTTGTTGATCTGATCAATGAAGTCATTCCTCAAGTAAGTGAGCTCGACAAAATGTCTCGTTTTAAACACGTGAACGGAGCGTGGTAAGGAGAAAAAAACAACAACAAAAAAGTGCATTGCGACATGCCCGAAGGCATTGTGACAGAACTTGGCTCCGCGGTGCGCATCGACGTGTGGCGTTGCGGCAGGCTTTAGTTATTCTTTATGATCTTTTACATTATGCGCACATTGCACTGCCACATCACATTAAAACTCTTGGTGCACCTAAATGCAGCACCATGTTCTTTGTACTTGTGTCTCTTCCTTTTTTTCCCCTTGCACAATTGCTTCTGGTGGTACAAGCACATGCTAGTTTACGCGCTAAGCAAAAAATTTAGCTTGCACAAATCATGGGATTTTAAAGAAAAATCACATGTTGCATATAAAAAAAGTTCAAGGAAGTGTTCATAGCAAAAAAAAATATGTATATTCACATTAAAGTGTGCAAGCTCACTTGCATTCCTGGAAATTGCATCAATATTGTTCACTTGCATCGTTGTGGCCAAAGTACATGGTGTTTTTTTTTTTTTTTTTTAAATAGAGAGAAGCCGCGGCATGATGATAGAGACATTTATTCTACTGATAAAAATAACTCTTTATCAGAAAACGTGTCGCCTTGTTTATCAGCTGTGTGTGCGCTGATACCTATATTTAACATGCATGTATACAGGCACACATGGGGTTTTTCAAAGTTAGAGGGAGGGGGCAGCTTCTACAAATATTCTTCATTGAAAGAAATAATTACACAAACATCAATAGAAGCTTCTTTCATAACAAACTTCTTTTACCAAAGATGAGTGCTTACAGAACACAGGAGGTATCTACATTACTGTGCTACCTCAACTGTACTGTACTACCTCATCAGGTGGATGTCACTTGTACTTCTGTAGAAATATATTCTTTGTATAACAGTGCATTTAACCATGCATATTTCAAACACCTATAGCCATTGCATGCTAGTTTTCATCTCCAATTATTCAGAAATTGCTGTAATATTGCATGTGTCTTGTAATGCACTAAAGAGTGAGAAGAAACCTGGAATTGTGCATTGCACACACATTCTAGGACTTAGAACCATTGGTGAGGCTGATCACTCAACATGACACCATGCTTAAGAACAGAAAATTGGTCATTATGATGCTGTGATTTGTAAGTGTTCTGTTCTTGCCTGTAGCATTAGGCCACATTACACTACTTACAAAGTCCCAGCTGAATGCTAATATAGTTGAACCGTTATGTATGGTAATTAAATTTGCCAACCGTTCCGCATATTTAAGGACTATTCCAGCTTTTATTAAAGTATAAACCTCATGCAAGCGATCTTGCATGTGACAGTGATGCCATGGAGATGGCTGTTGAGTTCGCTTGTCGCATACAAGTCGTACCCCATGCGAGCAACGATATTGAGTGACCTCTCCCCGGTGTTGCCGGTATGAAGGCAGCAAATACATGTCGAAACTAGCGTGACGTGTGCTTTATTAATTTAAGTTCATATATATTATTCTAAAAAGCAGCATAAAATATTTCTGAAGGTGTTGCTATAGGTTCTTATTCTTGCATGTACAAAAGTTAAATTGTTTGCTTGTTTTGCATGACATTCAATAGTATTTGAGTGATGTACATCTAGTTCCAGCTTTGCGCTATTGGCTAATCACTCATAGAACTTCCGGGCGGCGAGTGACGAATTCTAGATTTCCAGAACCGAGTGATCTGTTCAAGCCACAGCCTGTTTCGTCGCTCGAAGCCGTCGCACACAAAATCGCTCTCATCGGATTTAGCCATGAATAATCCAGAGTTATCGCTTGGCCTTGTCAGGAAAACCATTGTCCCAGACGGAGACTCGGACCTGTTGACTTGGCTCAGTAGCTGTGGAATTTTGCTGTTGAACACAATGTTGGGGCTTTGATTCCCAGCCATAGTAGCCACTTTTCAATGTGGGTGCATTGCAAAAAAGGCTTCTGTTACTTATATTTAGGTGCACATTAAGGAAGTGCAGTGGCTCAAAATTCATCTAGAGCCCAACCCCCTACCCATGCGGCATCTCTGCTAGCCAGTGAATTGCTTTGAGATATTGTCATCGTTTGGATTGAGACTCAGAGCCAGCTTCTACTCTGCCTTGAAGGTGTAATCAGTGCGTTGAAGAACATGCAAGTTGGAATAGACTTAGCCTCGTAGCGTCTTATTTTTGTTGTCTTTTCGTCTTTTATTTATTTATATTTTTGGTCTTGCCTTTGGCACAGAGTATATTTCGCTGCAGTAAACTTGCAGTTTAGCATGGTGCAGCTTTCAGATGAAAGGTGAAGCGATGTGTAGAATGAGACATCCATGACTCCCGCCTAAAAAAGGGGCTTTACCTTGCAGGCAGCAAGCAACTAAGAGAATAGTTGCTTTCGAATGCATACAATGCCTTCAGGTGCTGCACATACAGTGGAACTTTTTAACATCTCTCAAACTTGGCTGTCTTTCAGAGTTCTGCAGACTCCTAATAACTGTAGTCCAAAGACTCCCTTTTGTACTGATATCCAAAAAGCAAAAAAATGAATGCTATGGGGAACCTGCCCTAGTCAAGAAGCACTATAGCATTTTGAGTGTGCAGCAACAATATATTCAGGGTTATACCCAGGGTGAGTGGCGATGTAAATGCTACCCACCGCACCAGTTAACCGCCCACTGCTTTAGGGGGGACTCAGCAACTAGTGTGATGGATTTGGTCAGTGTTTCCAATTCTTCTATTATATTTCTTTTTTCTTGATTCCCAGGTGTTCCTTTATTACATGGAGAAATAGTAGAAAGACATCAGAAATAGACGTGGAGAAAATTGCATTTTTTTTAGTGTGCTGTTGAGAAAAATAGGGTCGAAATAGGATTTAGGGAAGTGGCACCGTGAGTCACGTAGCTTTCTTTTGACGTAACGCTGACATCTTGGTACCATCATAACCACTGTCTTTCGCTGTGCAAAACTAAAAGTAAAAGAAGCAAGCGATAAGTGAAAGAAATGGCATTGCAATTGCTTGCTACTGTCTTGTGTGCACAGGAAGTGCTCCTATGGGCTGATGGGCATTTTGACAGCAGTTAGCTGTTCATTTCTTTATCCCAACGATGCTTGGCGATGGCAGTACGCTGCGTTGTTCGCTAACGTTTCTTTGTTTAATGCATCCAGACTGTAAAATTGTTCAATGTGTCATTCATATAGGCAGAATAAGTGTATTGGAAAAACAAAGGAAAGAAAGAAGCCCATTTCCATGTGTGCTCTCTCCCCCCCCAAAAGAAAAGAAAGAAAAGAAGGCATGACAATTTAGTTGGGTGAGACACCGGACACATGTGCCCGAAATCGCAGCATGTGCTACTGAGAACTGTTTCATCTATTGCTCACCGAACCGTGTGCCACGGCACTGCTTTTGGTGTGCACAATTTCGCCACTGGTTGTCCATCTCATCTCGGATAGCTCCCTATGCTTTGGGCTGTGTGCTGTTGTGATCGGCCGTTCGCCCCGCGACACCCTTCGGTCACAGCTCGCACGATTATGGGGAATGTGCTGAAGGCCTCGTCCAAATGGTTCTCGACATGGGTGATTTATGACCAGCGTGGGAGTACCTCGTTCAGGAGAGGTTTGAGCAATTAGCATGATACGGCCATCACTTGTCAGCCTCAGAAATTGGCATGTACCAGCCGGAGACACAGTCAGTGCAATGACACAGCCATCACCTGTCAGCCGCACAATTTGGCGTGTCCAAGCCGGAGACGCGGTCCGTGCGATGACACGGCCATCACCTGTCAGAATACGATCGGAGTCAGTGGAAAGGGCAACCTACCTCTGGATTGGTGGGACCTGGTGTTATTGGTCTCCTGACACCGGATTGGTGGGACCTGATGTCATCGGTACCCTGACACCGGATTGGGGGAAGTGACTGAACGGTGATCATGCAAGGCATAAAAGGAGCAACTGACGATGGGAGTGATCGGCGACTACCACTTCATCAATCTTTCTGTATTACTTTGCATTTTCTTGTACATATGTAAATATATACCTGTTTGTCAAACATCCTGAATATCGGTCCCAGCCTCACGTTCACTTACCCCTCCACGAGGAAAGAGGATCCCACGTCGTCGGACTCCCAGTCGCAACAGTACCATCACTGGTTGCCTTGCACTACGCTCATGGTGGTGGCCCTTCAAGAGGACCGTAACTGCAACCTAATACTGAAGAAGTACCCAGTGCTAAACAACAGCACCACATTTTCTGGAATAGGACATGAAAGAGGGGGAAAAAAAAAGACGGAAGGTATAGATGGGTCTACTGCTAGAGGGAACATGTGAGTGCATGGCTCATGCTCCTGCAGTGCCGTGTACAAGAAGCGGCAAAAACCAAGTGCAAGCCACGCGTCGTCTGCTACCAAACCACCCCTCTGCATTGCTTACATGGGGCGTGCACCTGGTTGGCTGGGTGACAGCACATCTTGAGCTGTGTTTGCGATGGAATGTGATTTAAAGGAGAGAAGTTATGCCTCTCTTGCCAGCAATCTGGTTGCCAAGACAATCTAAATGATGGAGCTTTCAGAACATTCTTGGTGTGACATCAAGCTCTGTTTTTCTGGTGGAAGCTTCATGTTCGGACATTATCACATGACTTAGTGAGCCACATTTCGTGGATGGAACGTGGCACATGACTCAACCAAAGAGCACGAGTCACACTACAGTTTGTTTTCAGCACTGTTGTGCACGGCTTGTTTCAGTGATGATGTCTTGATACGTTGCGCTCAGTCTATCGATTTGCTGGAAAATACCATGCAAAGCTGTCATGATGATAATCACCAACTCCACGAACTTTCCACATTACTGAACACTATTACCATTGGTGAATCAGAAATGTGAACACGCCTGCACACACACAACCATAATCATTTGAAGGTATCGCTCTTCCAAAATGCCAGTGAGGGAGTGGCACTAGCATAACGTATTTATTCGATTATAAGGCGAGAGTGCCAGTTGGAGGAACAAAAAAAATAAGATGTTGCCTTATAGTGTGGCTTCACGGCATCGCGGCGCGCACTGCCGTAAAGCCACACCGTAAGGTGAATTCGCGCTGCCGTGAAGCCACACCTATGGGCAATATTTGCTGATATGGGGGGGCTGACTTCGAGGCTAAAGATTCTGGGGAAAAAAAACAAAAAAACGTCACCTCATATTCAAATAAATATAGTATATAAGCAAATAGAGACAGAACATCTTCAACTGCAACAGTTGAAGACGTAGTTGGGCATAGGATTCTGTCTGCGGAATGCTCGTGCGACACGAAGCACGGTGACTATATATGGCATGTCCAAAAATACCGTCTCCCTAAAATATTTCAGCTGCCTATTTGCATCCCACGACACTGTAGAAGAAGTGAGTGTACTTATGGGCTTTCTACTTCTCATGGGTGGCAGTGCACGAAATTATTTCTCCATAAGCAAGGGGCTGCTGATGTATAATTTCATGGCTAGGCGGCCGTGTGTGAGCAAAACGACGGAGTGATTCGGTAGCAGACGACACGTGCCATGCGCCGCCCCTGCGTCATTTTGTGCATGCACTTATTTTCGCCGCTAATTGTACATGGCGCTACACAAAGCATGAGCCATGCGCTTGCGTGTTCTCTCTAACAGTGTACCCACCTGTATATTGATACCTCAGCAGATTTTGCACCGAGTGTTCTGCACTTGAGCTAGGAATGTATTTTTTGTACCAAAGTTTCTGCAGGGGCGTGCAGAGCTTCGCAGGGCAACCAATCTACAAGTGCGTAAGAAAGTCTTAGAATCGCAATTGTTAATGACAAAAATAATATCTAAAATGCATTGCATGCACCGTAAAGCACTTCTGATTAAGGCCTGTGGTTTGCTAAGGTGCGACATGCTTTAGAAAGAAACAAAAAAAGACACTGGAAACGGACATCTGGTTGTTTGCTGGTGGTATGCGGTCATGCATAGGTTCTGTCCTTCCAGTAGGTTCTGTACTTTTAACTGTTTGTGTGAAACTACTTTCTTCAGTGGCTGAGTGATTTCTGAGTACAGTGCGAGTGAAATGGTCCTGTTTCATTCCTGGATTTCTTAATTGCTTGCAGAGTCCGTACTCGTAAATGCAACTGAATTTGTTGGGAAAGAAAATTAAATTGTTTTGTATATTTTGCTGTGTCTGTTGTTAATGATGCTGAGCGTGCACGAAATGAGCTGAAATCAAGATTTTGACCTACGAAATTCATTCACACCTGAAAGGTAGAAGCAAACATTTAATCAAAAAAGCTCACTGGCTGATTTTTATCCTAAACTCTTACCCGCCCTGGCCCCCAACCTACTGCATCACATTAGAAGCTGCAATGGCCTATGGCAATACTTTGTTAGGTTAAAGTTTAAGAAGTATTTACTGCTTTTGTGATTTGCATTTTTTTACCTTATATTGAAAGTCGTTCATTTGTTCCAGGCCTACACGCAAACTTCAAAAGCAGAAGAAAAAGAAACAATTCAGTGGGTACAGTTTGCATACACAGAAGTGAATGGTAAGCCTAGCTGCTGTTTGATATTTTGTCTGAACTTATGTCTTTAGTTCTGCCTCACTGCCATTTGAGTGCATTGTGGTGAAGCCTCAATTAAGCAAAACATTTGTGTACATAATTTGTAATGCTACTTTACACGTACAATGGTAACAAGTAATTGGTTTGGGTTATACACTTAAAAATGAAGTATGCATGAGCATGCTAGCCACAGACTACCTCTCTTTCCTCTCTCTCTGTCTTGGTAATGCGTACTTGAAATAATGACTAATAGCTGGTAAAGTAGTTGTCATACATTTATTTATGAAATGGCTGACGTGACACGCATTGATTCTCGTTGCCTGCACAGATGGCAGCAGAGATTACAATGGAACAGCACCCCCGCTGCTACTTGTCGTTGGTTATGTAAATGGAGTCCAAGTTTGGTCTGTTTCGGTGAGTACCACGCAGCATGTCTCAGAAATGTAGTAAATGTCAGATTGTCTGAGGCAACTTTTGTTTATGGACATCTACACTGTCAATTTTTGATCTCTCGCAGGCCAATGGTGAAGCTCAAGAAGTTTTGTCTTGGAGACAGGGGCCTGTGAGGGCACTGAACATTCTGCCAGCACCAGACAGTAGGTCTCGCATGGCGCTTATGGAAAACCGCCTTCTTTTTGTTCGGTGGCTGAGTGCTCACTCTGGGTTCTAGGTCAATTGACTGCCAACATTTAGGTGTTTGGTTGATCAAAGAATTACAAGGCTTCATTTTCATGTATGGCATATATATATACACACAGTCGCCGACCGTTTATTCGGACCTCACGAAGACTGTGGAAATGTCTGAATAAACAGGTGTCCGAAAAAGCAGATTAAGAAAAAAAAAAAATCATTTATTTTCTCGCACTTATTCGGGCTCGGCAGTAGGCTTGATGAAATCGGGAATGCGCCTTTGCACGCTGTTCCGTTTACGCACAATCAGATAAGCCTGAATCTCGGAGAGGGTCGTACGGTCACTATAGGTGGCTGAAAGCACAGTCGCTGCTTGTACATGCTCCACGTGCGACGACGGCACGATGCGTGATCTTCTGACTCGGAGTCATCGTCCAGCGGTGTAGCAGAAACCTGACGAATGATCTCATTGTCGTCGAGTTCTGCGCATGTCAGTACAGCAGTGTTAGCACCTGTGAAACTGTCAAATGAGACGGTGTCCGGAATCGCAATGCAACCACTGCGCAGGTCTCGGCAGAACATTTTGGCGTCAGTAGGGAGCACATCGGAAGGCGACAAATCCTAGGCCTCCCGGCACCCGCATGCCGGCCTTCCCCAGCGCAGTCTGCCGGCACCGCTAGACACTTCACGCGATGTTTCCGTATGCCGCGTTGGATCACTGCAACCTCGACACAGCACACAAAGCAAACACCACCACGCCATCACGCCGACACCACTCGCACAAACGAAAAACGCGGCCTACTCGCAGCGTTGTGCGCGAAGAAAGAAACAAATCAGCTGCTGGATTGCCTTGACATGGCTTACTAAGCTGAGACCAGAACTGCTGCAGCCACTCTATCGGACCAGGCACAAATGATGATGATGAGCGGGGATTTGCAAAACAAAAATGGCGTTCAGCAAGTTGAACCATGCGCCGGTCAGAGTCGGTGCATGGTGCTCTCGATCGACTTGGCTTAAGGAGTGTCCAAAAAATCGGAGAGGTTGCAAGGTGGGCGAACTTTCGGCAGTTGTTATACAATATGGTCTATGGGGAGAATGGCAGTGCCACGAAGCAGACTGAATAATCGAGCATGTCCGAATTTTTGGAGTCTGAAAAGTCAGTCGGCGACTGTATATATATATATATATACCGTATTTACTCGCATAGTGATCGCACTTTTCTGTCAGAAAAAAATTGATGCAAATTCAGGGGTGCGATCATTAGGGGGGTTAAAATTCCCGTGAAAAAAAAAAATTTTTTTTCGTCCCGCGTTTGCTGCGGGATGCAGATGCAGGAGAACAAAACAAAAATGGCGGCCGGCGGAGCAAGCCGAACGCGGTTTTTTTTTTCTTCTCATGAGTACATTACGTGCATTGAAACAGTTTCATCCGTATCAGTAATAAATAATATCGTTAATATCGGCAAGTTTGCGGCAATAATGTAGCCATGTCTACTTTGAGGGGACAGAAACAGATGGGCGCGCTTGGCTGCCAGTGACATAGAAACACATGGCGGGCATACCGTGGAAACTGTGGCATCTGTCTTCACTACTATCCTAATACTGCACGTTTGCGCTAAGGGTGGGTGAATATCTTAGCTGTGTTACAAGCGTTGGCGTATGAATAAGGTACACTTTTAACATATCAGTGTAAACGTGGCTACTATCGTGGCAGCTCGCGATTTGTTGCGTGCCCACGAGTGCAGATGAGAAGAATCGAAAGGCGCTTTTTTTTGTTGTTGATCACAACCATTATAAAGTCTACACATAATTAAGGCAAGTTCGGTTGTACCTCCTTTTGTCATGAAAGTGCAGAAAGTGATGAAAGTAATGAAATGAGGCATCTACTTAAGAATGTTTGGTGCGTGCAGACCGCTTGGTTTGTCTTGAAGAGTCGTTCGCGTAGCATTCGACAGATGGAAAGCGCGACCATTATTATAGCTAGACTTGGCACACGACATATCGCTACAGCAAGTTCGGGGTGCGATCATTACACGGGAAATACAAAAAATCGAATTTTGACGACAAAATTCAGGGGTGCGATCATTATGCGAGTAAATACTGTACATATATATATATATATATATATATATATATATATATATATATATATATATATATACACACACACACATACATACATACATGTGTGAGTGCAATGTAAATTACAGGAAATACAGAGAGAGATGTACACGCACAGTTTGTACTAGGTGTTTTTGGTCTTAGGCAATTGGTACTGTGGGTAAAGCAGAATTTACTAAACAACCACCCCATTTCTGCGCCACAACAGTTGTTGGCAAAAAACAGCTGATGTCCCTCACTTTGCATGATGTAGAAGCTTGTTGCTTCGTTTCCCAATGTACTCCTCATTTGACTTCTGACTGGTATTTAGGCCTACACTGTAGTTTCATACTATTGTTTGTGTATACATTTCTTGTCCATAAATTAAGTATGGCTTAATTACGTTTTGCTCTACATGTTGCATCCACTGTTTGTGTAATACCACGAAGTACAGCGCCCTGTGCCTTTATATTAAAGAAATAAAAATAAAGGAAACTTTCTCGTCACATGTTGCCGTTTTCCTTTTTATTCACAGGCAGTTGTGGCAATGACCCGTTTGCATCAAAGAGGCCACTCGTGGCTCTTTGCGACAGCTCGAGGTAACTGGCTGCAACTTCTTGTTGCGGTTGTTGCAGTTGTTGTTGTTGTTGTTGTGTGTGTGTGTGTGTGTGTGTGTGTGTATGTGTGAGAGAGAGAGAGAGAGTAAATTAACTGACACATGCATTTCTTCATGTGCATTTCTTCATGCCTGTCAGCTACAGCAAATTAACAGCATGATGTTGCACATGAAAACCATTCTATAGTCCACGCATTCACGACAGTTATTGACCTGCTTTCACCCTTCTCTCCTCTTATTTTTCCCTGGCTACCTCAGTCCTGCGCAGCAGTTTTGTTCTGTTAGCATCGTTTCCCTGAAGACCATGGACCAGGTTCACAACATCAGGTTCAAAGAACCCATCAATGAGATTAGAGCCAATAAGAGGTGAGACACTCGCAGTTGGCACTGCAATTTGGGAATGCAAGCATTTGTATTGACGAAGCCTCATTGTGCTACAAATCTGCTTTTGCTTGATAATAGGCCCTCATTACATGCAACCACTTTATTCAAGATACAGCCAGAACTTCAATGTAACAAACACGGGCCTAGTATTTCATCAGGCCTCCATTATCAAATGTAATCAAGAAGTACTAAGTCTAAAAGGTTTCTCACGAATAATATTTTTTTGTTGGATGTGACTTGGTCATAACAAGGTTAGACTATGGTCGGGGTAATGTAAAGCTATTCCAATTTCTCTTTCTTTTTTTTCTTGTACCAGTCTAGAGCGCCAAAGAGTGTTGTGAAAGATGTACTGGCACATCACTGCAGTTCATTGGGACTTGCTGTACCACTTGATAATGGCCAAGTGACGAGGCAGATGCCCGCAGATGTTGCCGGAATTTGCGACTGTCGTTGTGCTACTCGCCGCGGTGACGTAGTGGCTATGGTGTTCTGATGCGATACGCAAGGTCATGGGTTCCATTCCCAGTCGTAGCAGCCACATTCCAATTGAGAAAGAATGATTTGATTTGATTTACAAGCTCTCGTGGTGCTGGACGGCACTTTCTGCATTACTTTGACTTTTTTTAGGACTGCTTTACTTTGAATAAAACATCCCCTATAACGAAGTCCATTTTTTGTCCCAATGCCTTCGTTATTATTGAGGGTTTACTGGTAGCACTTTTAATTTCACCCACCGCAGTAATTTAGTGGCTATGGTATTGCGCTGCCAAGCTCAAGGTCTTCGGTTCAATCCCAGCCGTTGCAGCTGCAGTGTGATAGGGACAGAATGCAAAAATGTTTGTATACTTAAATTTAGGTGCATTTTTAAAATACCTAGGTCGTCAAAATTAGTTCAGAGTACTCCCCTCCACTAGAGCAAGCCCCGTAATCAGATCGAGGTTTTGGCATGTAAAACGCCATAATCTATTTTTTTACTTTTAATTTTGCTTCATTGTGCTCTGTATAGTTTGTTCAAGTTACATTCCTTTTTCCTCTGCAGAGTCCTGGTCGTGACCTTCCAAGACAAAATTTTTGTGTACAATGCTTGCACCTTTAAAGAACGCTTTTGTATTACTGGTAAGTATTTCCATTTTGTGCTTTATTTTTCTTGTCACATGCTTTTCTTTTTCTAGTACATGATTCAAGGAAAGGCGTTTTTTCATTATTTTTGTACATAATTCTTTTCTGGTATTGGGGTGTCTGATGAAAAGAGTACCCTCTTTCTTTATTGAAAAAAGATGACCTTTCTTTCTGTGTGCTTCCTTTAACAGAAATGTCCACATGTGCTCACTCACACTTTTATGAACTCTTAAACATGCAGGTTGCTTTCCTGTGTCGGGGCCAAATGTCAACCCAATTGCTCTACATACTCGATGGCTAGCTTTTGCGGACAAAGCGGTGAGTCACTGTTGTGGGAAACACTTTCTTGGAAGTGAATACATTTTCAAGTGAATAGCCAATTTTATAGATGCTTGAATTAATCCTTTTGCAGTTAAACAAAATGTTGGGGTACTGCATAGCTATGAGGATATCAAAAATTAGTAGTGAGGTGTACATATTTCAAGTGATGTGTAAGATCAACGCTTTCCCTTTTTCGTGCGATCATCTCTCTATTCAATGCACCTGTTGTGCAAATGCACCAACCTTTACGTTCTGTCGTTAAAAACAGTTTCAATTAAGGAGCTGACCTTGCTTGAATTGCCTCCTTACGTCCTTGTTGCTGTCAATTCCTTCAATTCATTCGCGATTGTTCAATTCCTAATGCATTTCACATCTGGCATTCTAGTACACTTGACGTCTGGCAGTACAACAACCTTCTAATTTATCTGTCATCCTCTCTGGGGATTGTGTGAGGCTTTACAGCATCACATAATACTCTATACAATGTGCGGATGGATAATTTGAGCATCCCCATGGATACAAGCATACAAAAGATCCACTAGATACAGCAGAAAATATGCTGCCATTGGCAACACTGCCTAGCTTTGCACATTAGAAGAGGGAGGCATGATAGTCTTTGTTTTCTCTATAGAAGTGTACAATATGGCACACTCATAAAAAGATCAACTAATAAGTGAACAAACCAACATAACAAACATATCAACTTCTTTGGAAAGTGTGCTTGATATGGTGCATTAGCTAGACCTTACAGATAAAAAATTATTGCTAAGGTGTTCATGTGAAAACTGATCTGTAATCGGAAACAATATAACGATTTGGTGTTCCTTTTAACAGCGGAGTGTACTGTACATTTCTCTCTAGGCCATTTGAAGGTAGATAGCTTTAGTTTTATTGCTGTTGCTGATTTGCATAGGGAGGAATGGTGGTGGTCAGCAATATGACTCATGTCATGATTTTTCACTTTGAATGATGCATAGGAAATGTCACACCTGATTTCATTCAGGGCATTCTTATCTCACTGCTGGCCCTTTGTCTTTTACCTGAATTGGGCTGTTCTGTGGATTATTCCAGCTTTTTCCAGTGCACCAGACGAGAGGCGGGGTCGCTGGCGAAGGCACACAGTCGTACACAGCAACAGTCATACATGCTGCCAAGGTAGGCTGAATAAGAGCTGTTTGTTTTTCCCGACGAGAACCTGTTTTTTGAAGTGAGCAAGTGAAAGAAATTTCAAAAATACCACCTCTTGGTGTTATTGTTTTCGGGCTCCTATGGCCTGAATTTGTCATGGATTGAACTGCACACATAGTTAGATGAAACCTAGGATATGGCATAGACAATTTTAATCCGCCACAATGACTTTGTGGATGCGGCATTCTGCTGCTAGGTATGAGGCTGCGATTTTGATTCTTGGCCGCATTCTGATACTGCATTCCATTAGGAGCTGAATGCAAAGAAAAACACTTGTGCACCCTATATTTAGGTGCATAATAATTGTTGAATTCTAATTACTTGATTTAATATAACTTCATTTATTGAATAATTTAAATAATTTCATTATAATTTTTCTGCATCTATTATTTCACCCCAGGGCGTGCAATTAATCTGGCACGCCCCACTACATTGTCCTTCTTGGCTTGCATGTTGGGTTGGGGCATTAAATCATATTATTTGATTTTCATTTGATAAGTCATGAAGAGCAGCCATGAGTCATTATTTTGGGTTATAAAGGCAGTAACGTAAACCAACTTTCAATACCCTTGTCTTTGTTTTCTGTTCCCTTTGTAGACGCTGGGAAAAGGGCTGTCTCTGTTTGGCGAAACTGTGGCCTCGAGCCTGACGGGCCACAAAGTGCCGTCGACAACTACCAGTTCCAAGAAGGACTGCCACCGGCTGGGAGGGGCTCTGACTGGTGGCCTGGGTGGCGCAGCTGGTGCTTCGATCGCCACGTGTTGTCCTGGTGTGGTGTCGGTTGTGGATGTGCTGGGTGTGGCAAACGGGTCGTTCGGCACGGAAGAGGACACTGACACCGAGGGCTTGGTGGCGCACTTCCAGGCGCACCATGGGGAGCCGCTGTCAGCGCTCCACTTTGACCCGAGCGGCGTGCTCTTGTTCACAGCCGACCGGTTGGGTCACAACTTCCATCTGTTTCACCTCATGCCTCACCCGGGTGGACCCACCTTCGGCAGTGTCCAGCACCTATACACCCTCCACCGGGGCGACACCACCGCTAAGGTAAGTCTCGGCGTCGTACTGCAGGAGATCTGTTGTCGATCATCTGCACAGAGTGGAAAATGTTCAGGACAACAGCATTTACCCTCCAGTGGGTGTAGCTAATCTACAGAGGAGAAAGCTATCATGGGCCACTGCACCAGTTCTGAAGTGATGATAATTTCTAATGGAATCTTCTTCAAAGCAAGATAGAGAGGGGGGGCAAATAGTAACATAACCTGTGCGAGCTACTTAAGCGTTACCATATCGTAATCTACCACTCTGCCTATCTCAGCTTCATCTCTGAACATTACCTATGCCTGTGAGAATCCCTATCTATCTGTTTTATATTTTCCACCAATACTCTATAAACATGTGATGCTTATCTCCATGTCTAACCGGTTAATGCTCTCGTCAGCTTTGAATCCCAGTGCCTCTGGAAGGCAGATATTCCCTGCAGTTCGAGCTGGGCAAATACCTTGGCATTCCATTACAATGTACTGAAATGCCAGCCCATTGCAATGTGAAAATTGCATTGTTAGCATCTTGTGGTGGCAAAAACAAGCAACAGACCTGCAACCATCCTGTTGCCACATTTGCTGTGATAACCAAGCCTGCTTATGTCTTATCAGTTCCTTCCCTATCTTTCATCCGTTACTGCATTTTTCTTTGCATGAAGCTACTCAATTGTTTACTCATGGAGGCACCATTGAGAATTTCCTCCTCGTAAGTGTTTCCTGCCCCGAGATTTGAATGTTGTGCACTTTCAAAGTTTGATGTGATAGAACTCCAGAAAGTGCCAGCTTCTTTCTGATTTATCAAGCTGTATTATTCTTTGGTGAGAACAAAAGTGTTTTCTCCCTTTTTGAATGTGTACTGAACATTGACCACTCCAGTTTTGAATATTCCTAAAAGGCTCTGATCATGTTGTTTGAATTTGTTAGCCCAACAGGAGCAGCGTTGTTGCGCATCTGACTGTACACTAATTTTATAAAATCATTTAAGACATGTGCCCTTGTTCCTCCAGATACAAGATGTGGCGTTCTCATTGGACAGTCGGTGGGTCGCAGTGAGCACCCTCAGGGGCACCACTCATATATTCCCCATTACCCCCTATGGAGGTGAGGATGCTATACTTTTGCACGGTCACTGCAGTGTGGTTTGTTTATAGCAGTATCACTTATGACAATAATTGGTTACCGCAGTTGGCTTTGCAATGCCTTAAAGGGAGTTAGGGCTTAGACTGATAGTTTTTAAAAATGCAATTTTGTGTGTTTCGAATATGAGGTCAATGTTTTTTTTTTTTATCTCGATCAGTTCCGATTTTATGCAAGTTTACTTTATGTAATTTTCCAGTAATATTTGTGAGAAATCTGCTCTTAGGATCTCACTAAGTGTGGTTACAGTAGATCCTGTATGGTTCGAGTAACCGAATAAGACCAATGTTATTGCTCTGGCTATCCTAGAACAAGAGCTACAAGGCTTTTAAAAAGAGACTTCCAGAATAACACTCTTCTGAGTATACTGACTTTGAAGATTTGCAACTCGCGTTCTAGGTTAGATAGCCGTGATAGCCAAAAATACAGTCGATTAGGGTCTAGCAATCAGTTTTTTTTAAGGTCGCATTCAACACCCAACCCAGCATTTGGCAGCCCTTTCCCAAAGCAGAGTCTGGAGGTCAAGGCCACTCATTCACCCTGATAATCTTTTGACAGTGACAGCTGTTCATTGTAATTGGTGGGCGTTTGGAGCTGCCATATGTCATAACTTTCAATGTATTATATAGCTTGCCCTGGTATATGTAATTCCTACTAGAAAGCCACCACTGTTGATCAGTTGTGTGCCATTGCATATTTTCTATATGTCCATAATGATATACAAATGTATGCAGAAACTCCTCTGGGAGGTGTCTAAGTATGCGTAAACATTGTGCCACTTGCTCATCTCCACACAGCCTGCTGTCATTATCACTGTTACGAAACTTGATCCGACTAGTACAAATGGCAGCGGTGCGGCGGCACAAGGTGAATTAATGATACAAGCAAACTACTGCAGGTGGCGGTGCCAGGTGCGCTGATGACATTCCGATCATTATAAACCATTGTTGCTCTTTAGTGCCTTATACATGGGTGTCAAGCTATCATGAATCGTGATCAACCGCACTGTGGCGGCGTCTGCGTCTAGCATGGCCGCGAGGGCTGTACAGTATCTTGAAAGTTATCTGCGATGGCAACAGAGAGCACCGACTACTGTCAGTCTCGTCTGCTCTGTGTTCTCGCCGCTGAGTTCGCGTCGAAGAGAGACCTCTGGGCCCCAATCCTGCAATGGGGGCTCGTTGCGGCGAGTGCTGACAGATTCATGTGCTCTGTGTTCTTGCCGCATAGTTCGCGTTGAAGCGAGAGGCAGCATGAAAGTGAATTCACTCGCTGCTGCGGGTGCTATCTTGAAAGCGACGGTCTTACAGGACAGACGGACAGTTTTCTCATTGGGTAAGCATAGAAATGCTTATGCATTTAGAATTCCAGAATAATTTGGCTATTTGCTTAAGAGTTAGGTACAATGCTTGTCCTTTGCAGTCAGTGCACTTGATTTGGAATGTATATGCTGAGTGAACATTAAGCACTAATATAAGCAGCCGGCCCAATACCTCTAAATCCATGACCTCATGGTGAGGAGGTATGAGAATTTCAAGGGGGCGGTGCCACTTGCCTTTCGGTGTAGTGTCCTTCCTGGCTTCTCTCTTGGTAAAAGTAGCTTTCTTGGTATTGTTCAAGAGGCATTTACTAATACAGCTCGCATGAGTTTTCTCTTTCGTGTCACTTTAAGAACTGGACAAAGCACTGTTGGCATGCGAAATGGAACCATGCAGAACAAAGCAAGATTTGCAAGGCAGTGGGTCTCTGGAGTTGTGTCAGCACTCGCTGTCGCTGCTTTGTGTTTTGTGGTGGAAGCTGGCGAATCCTGTGTACTTTGAGGGAAACTGCAATTTTTAAAAATTTTTCTTGCTCTCCTCTCTACCTTAGGCCCCATCACCAGGAGAACCCACACCTCCCCCCGAGTTGTGAACCGGCTGAGCAGGTTTCACAAGAGCGCGGGCCTGGAAGAAATCCAGTCCGCCCCTTCTACCGGCCGCAACAGCCCTGTGCTCTCGGGAAGCCCCAGCTCTTCAAGTGAGCACAGCCATTATTCCTTCTTATCACGGGGTTCCCTTCCTTGTTATGGCTGTCTCAAGCATATATGCTATAAAGTCCTACTATATCGTGGCTGAAGTACAGTCAATCCCAGATATATAGTACTCAAAGAGGATCGCGAAATAGTATGAAATATTGATCATTCAAAATATGAAATGAGCCTGTCTGAAGCTTATCTGAGAATTTTGCACGCCTACCCGCCATAGTTGCTTAGTAAGGCTATGTATGGTCTTTGGCTACTAAACACAAGGTCGCAGGATTGAATCCCGGCCACAGTGTCCGCATGTCGATGGGGGCGAAATGTGAAAACATCCATGTACTTAGATTTAGGTGCACGTTAAAGAACCCCAGGTGGTCCAAATTTCCGGAGCCCCCATTACGGTGTGTCTCGTAATCAGATTGTGGTTTTGGCACGTAAAACCCCATAATTTAATTTTAAAATTTTTTCCGCAATTTCCCAAGATTGTGAAAAGTGGGATTGTGAAAAGTGATTTGCTTCTCCAAGGCCACAGTTGAACCCATGAAAGTTTACCTATCTTTTCCTCACGAACGTTGCAAGTCGCTTGTGCTGCGGAGTGGTATTTGCCACACTACCCCTAAAAGCCTGTGTCGCTCGGACACGAGACTACGGGTCGTTGCGCATTGAGGTGCTGGTTGAGTGTATTTAAGATAAGGTAAAAATGGATGCACAGGGCCAATCTGGGTGCACCAAATGGACGCACCAGGTGAAATAGACGCGTGCCGCCATCAGCACACTTGTACCGCTTGAACATTCCCGGTCACGGGTTCGTTATGATGTGCCATATTAACGGCCAGTTGTTATATGTGGGCAACGAGTCGAGAGCACTTGTGTCACTTCTTGAAGTCGGTTTCGTGTTGGAACTAGTCACTATAGCTTATCGACTGCCCAAAAAAGTCTGCGTGTCTCGTCTAGTTGTGTGCCGCTTAGCACTCCTGTGCCTCGTAGCTGGTACGTCCCTTCGTTCTTGGCCCTTCCCCTCCGGCTCCTGCGTCGGTGACTGCCGACACTACACACATGCTGTTAGTTTCGAAAGTCGACTTCAGCTTACAGAACATCCAAGTCGATTCCCACTAACGTGTAACTGTGTGAGCCAAATGAAATGCATTCAGCGCGGACACGCAAATTGCACAGCTATAAGTATTGCATGCCATTGACACAATCCTTCTACAAGCAATGTGCTTGATGTACACATAGTACGTCACTATACTTTTGCATTGGATTTCCTAGGGGATCACACAACTGTTCCGCAAAGGCAGTAATTCAGTATATCCGAGTTTGATGTATCTAGGATTGGCTGTATTTCGCAAAACACAGTCTTACCATGAAGTACGGGGGTTTTGTTAAACTCAAACTTTAATGTAAACATGTGTCCATGTGGAAGTTGGGGTCGGATTCATTTTTCCTGCTTGTGTAATCCTAAAATGCCACTCAGCGAAAGTCTTTGTCTACAACCAGAAAAGGCCGTGAGCACTGCGTCGCCATTTCGGCTTTCGGTGCCCAATTCCACTCGCCTAACTGTTATCCACGCTTTCTTGTGGTACGTGTATTGGACTGGAATCCTTTTGGTCTTCTTAAAGCAGAGCGGCGATCTGCTCTTGCCATTAACGAATGGCTGTAGTTTGCACAAGCCATCCATATCTGCATCGAGCAAAACTGAGAGCGCCCTGCACATTTCCTCCACTGCCTTTCATATTCAATCTCATGTTTGACAGCATCTGCCAAAACAGTGCCATTTCAAATCTGTTGGCATTAAATATTTCCGACGACGCAAGAAGCCCACTTCGAGGGGCACGGCGCGGCGTAGCTTACAATATATTGAATGTGGCTGTGAACTGGAGCTTGACGTACACATAGTACATCACTATACTTTTGCATTGTATTTCAAGGGGATCATACAACTGTTCCACAAAGACAATAATTCAATATACCCGAGTTTGATGTATCTAGGAAGGACTGTATTTCGCAAAACACAGGCACATTGTTTGTATGTGCGGTTACTGAAGTTCATGAATTTCTCTGGCCTGGTGTGACCTGTTTCTTACGACTACAGAAAGCTAAGCCAGTGTAATGTAGGGATTTCTTTTGCTTGATTCTATTCCTTCTTTATCATCCATCATTCACAGCCTCCCGATTCCAGTGATAATGTGGGCGGAGCACCGCTAGGATAACTGACAACGTAAAAGAAAGGAATACCATTTTAATAGATTTTATTTTTACTGTGTTAAATTAAAGCTAAGTATTTCTTGCGAACTGCAGAATTAATGCGTCATCTTGGCCCTGAAGGAGTTGGTAGAATTTTGTAGTGTGTAAAGGCAACCATACAAAACACAAACACTGGAGGAACTGAAAGGACAACACATATGTCAGCTATTAACTGAACGGTCACACACTGGTTGAAAATATTAGAGACACAGAAACTATCTGCACATGCTCTTGGGAATGCAGCTTATCAAAAGCCTTGATATAACGAGCATGGATATAATGGAATATCAGATATAACAAAGCAAATTAAAAAATTGTTGCGCCGCTATTACAGCGTAATGGATATATGTTTATAATGAATATTGGATGTAATGAACCTATTTTTGTGTCAAATGCAATGTCACTATAACAAGGTTCGACTGTAGTGGCAGTTTCAACACAAATGTTGAACCCGAATGGCGTTGGTGTTGTCCTTTTTGTTTTCCTTGTGTCTGCATTTTGTATGTCTGCCTTTTCACACTATGATGTATTTCTTGCAAAAATTTTTTGCACACTTCTTAGGATTTGCAAAAGTTAAATCAGGGAAAGGTAAATTGTGGAGTCTGTCTAGTTTAACAAGGCATGAAATATAAGGTATGTTCTCTTTTTTTTTTTTCGCAGTATTTCTTTAACTGTTGGCTGCAGTGTGTTGATGGCAGTGTTGTTTGATGTTGCCACACGTGTTGAGTCTGTCTCTCTCTTTTCTCGTTTTTTTTTTTCGTTTTTGCAGCTGACGCAGCAGCTTATCTGTTTTGGTGTAAGCTCTCCTCTACGGTATATTTTCAGTTTGCAATTGCTGCTTGTGGAATTTTCTGGAACTGCCCCAATAACTACTCATCAAGCTGTAACATGTGGTGATGCACTGAAACGGGCTGCCTTTTATGCATAAGCACATAATGTAAGCTATCTTCGGGTGTTTGAGATATGCAGAAAACCAGAAGATGTTCAGAGAAATTTCTGCCCCTGTCACATGGGAAGGGTTGATGCCATTTGCATTTACTGTCATTTGCATTTACTGTACATGGGGATATTTAATATTAATAGATGAAACCAGCATATGCAATCGAACAAGTTTAGGCAACTAATTCAAACATGTTTCAGAAGTTAATGCGTACTCTCCGATGAAGAGTATTGGGAAACAAATGTACAGGAGCAGCCAAAGCAATACAGTATACAAAATACAATTGTTGAGTTTTTAAGAAATTGTTCTTTCATAATATACTACTAAGCTGATATGTGTGTTACATGATCAGTGACAGTCAACTGCTTCTGCATGCTCATTCCGTTGTGGCATGCCGGCCATGTTGACAACACATTAGATTTGTACCTGGTTTTGTCTAGACTTTGTACCCATAAGTGTCACTCGACTGCTTACACAAACATGACTTGAAACTTTTATTACTATAAATATGCAAAATTAACGTTGACGAGAATATGTGTGGAACCTCGTTGATGCGATCCTGTTACATATGATTTCCCAGCATCAATGTTCGCGGTCACGAACACAAAAAATGAACCCATTCAGTTATGCTTATTTTGTACAGATCCATATGTTCCCAGAAAACACACGTCTTTTTGCACCAACGTTCGATAGATCACCAAACTGCAATCATATGGCACATTTTCCAGCTGCTAGATTCCATGTAAACAAGAAAAGGTGTGAGGCACATGCGATCGAGAACTGTAGCTGCCCTTTGCGGCAGCTTTTTCACAATACTTGCCTGCCTGTCTCACATGAAAATGCCAGTGCGTACTAACTTTCTTATTTGGTACTAGCAAATCTCCTCCCGGGTCGCCACCATGCCGCATTCATGGCTATCACCGCCAACCCTGTTGCGATAAGCATCTCCACTTATCTCTTTCACTGCACATGGGCCGTCGTGCCTTTGGAAGTCTACTGCATGCATTTAATAGGCAATGACGCAAATGCGCCACCATTCTCTGCTGGAGGCCACGCAAAGGGAGCGCCATGTATTGCTCTGGTGGCATCATAGGCATTGTATTCCGGTGCTGCTCACCAATATGTATTTACCGTCGTCGTCTTGAAACATTCGCAATAGAAAAACGACAGCACACTGGCCACTCATGCGTCTCGTGCTGTGACGTGCAACAATTCGTGCAACAAGCAACACTTCGAATTAAGTAGATGTCAACTGCATTTGAATCTGTCAGTTTTTCTACTGACTTCCGATCATACTTTCTCTCAGTAGTACATAATTTTCTCTAGTTTTTTTTCCAAAACGTATGAACGAGGTTCTGCTATACTTCGGAAAGTTTTGCACACACAAACGTTACTGTTTCTGTGTCATTTGCTCTGATCCATCGTGGTTGCCATATTACACCAATGACATTATTTTTGTTGTGTAGTACTGCTAGGACCTAATGTAATTTGCTGTATGAATTTCGGTACTTGCAAATGGCATTATATTTTTTTTGTAGGTGAACGGTGGGCAGATAAGGGATATTTCGTGCTCGGAGCTGACATTTCAACAAGGGGATCTGTTGGCAAGTGTTATCGAAGATGGTACCCTTGTAAAAATGTCGGCTTCAGCCTGACATGTTTGACTACTGTTCATCACGTTAAAGTATTCATGTTAGGATGAACATCACTTTTGTTCAAAATAAGTTTTCCTGTGTGACAGAGGTATTCTTGAGTTGCCTTTTCTGCACGTATTGCAGTGTAAGAAACTCACATTAGAAAAAGAGAGAGGGGGCACAATGCAGGAAGCATGTATGCACATGCCATTTTCCTCTCCTTGCTTTAAGCACATGAGGTTTAACATGATCTATGCTTGCAATGCCAACTCGGTGATTTTTATGCAACAACCTACTGCAGAAAGGTGCTAAAAAGCTAAACTACAAAGCTTAATTCTGCATGAAATCTTGTTTACAGGAGACTGTGCATGCTAAACACTGCATGGTAGCATACAAATCTATAAAGAAACAAGTGGAGGCACTATGTGTGGCATGTCAAGATGGAAAAAAAAAAATGGTTATAAGCACTGACTCTGGACTGGACCTCCTGTGAGGTTCGTGCCAGATCTTGCCAGGTGTTGGCTAGCTGCACAGGGTTCTTAGTGGTCCTCGAAACCCTTTAAAAACCCTTGAATGGGAAACTGCCATCTTCAAAGCCTTTCAAGCCCTTACCTCTTCCTTTACCACTAGAAGCGTGCTCATTTTCTGTGCTTTTATGTTTTAACATTTTATTTAAAGATGTATTAGTGGCAACATACACTTGTAATACATTAAGTTATATCCTGATCATTGGTGTTCTGAATGAAAGTAAAGCAGAAAGAATTGCTCAAGGAGTTTTGGAGATTTCTTATGTGAAACTTCAAAGAATCACCTCAAGAAGCATGAATGAAAGTAATAATTTGCTTATTTAGTAAGTGCTGAGAGTTAACAAGAAAATCTGGAATATAAAACATATGCACCCTGCTCCTAGTTCGCAATTTCTGTTAGACCATAAAAAAGAAGGGAATACACATATTTGATGCCTTTAATATTTGCCATAGTGATGCCCACGCAATGCAAAAAAGTCATGGCTTTGCAAATGTGAAAACTTTTTTTTACTCGGTGCAGCAAGCATCTGGGTTATTTTTCACAGCGTTCTTTAGGCTCTTGAACCAATGACTGTCAGGTTGGGGAGCATGCAGAAGCCTCCTCATAGTTTGTGATTGTGTTTGATCAGCTGTTCTGTGTAAGCAAGCTGGACTATCGCGCACCTTAAAGTGGCGCTGGAGCGTTTACGTGCTTTATGCCGTACAGTTAAACCTCGATATAACGAAGTCAGTAAAGTCAGCACTTTACTTCGTTATATAGAAATTTAGCTGTACAGTCAATGTTCAATTTTCAGACTCCCCAAAGGCGGTGAAAACGTCCAAAGGATCGGGCAGGCCAAAAAAAATTAATGCACGCCTTTTACTGCCCCTGAAGACTCAAATCACCACAGGCATGTTCGAAAAAGCTCTGAAGGCCTGCCAATACACTTATTGCACATGTGTATATTTAAAGAGGCCCTGAAACATTTTTTATCAAAATGCAGAAAGGCATTTGAAATGAAAATAGGCTATTTTAGAAATACTTTGCAGCAAAAAGGTAGTTCAATGTGTTCAACATAAGCAGAGTTATTAGCAATCAAACACGGCCTCTGCTGTGCTCCCGTTCCTTCTTCAATGCCTTAAACTGCAAAGGCAACGGCTCAGTGGGGCGTGCCCACAGCGCTTTGCCATAGAAATGTCACCATGGCATGCAGTTCAAATTTAATTTTGGATGTTAACATAGATACCACGACATTCGCCTTTGGCACCTTTGAGCCAAACGCGGTTGTCCTCAGTGAGCCACTGTACGCTTAGCCAGTGGACTAATGGAGGCACGCCAAGGCGGCTGCAGTGTCTACGCCATGTAGCCGACCGCAGCTTGATGTCGGCTATCGGCCAATAGTAGCCATCTAAGGGCATGACAAAATAAAGTGTCTGATGACAAAATAAAGCGTCCAGAAGAGAGTGAGGACAGGGCCTTCTGTTGAAAAGAGAGCGTTTTGAAAGAAAGGTGACTTCGCGGTTCGCTTGCGAGCTCCCCACAAAGCGTACAACAGCAAAACTTGGCTGAGATGTTCACAGCAGTGTATGCTACCCGCGGACTATGTTATTTCACCAAGCCCAAAAGGCGGTTCAGGGCCCTTTTAGGAATACATCGTGTGCGCCGTGGTAATTGCCCCTTCACAGTTTTGGTATGCTTTATCAGATAACATTTAAGTGTTGAGGTGAGGCTGGCTTTTGAGAGCTTCGAAGCCGATGGCGAGAATTACAAGACAGAATCATCGCCATTGCTGACAGCGATGACTTCTTTCAATAAGAAACATGGCACCGAATGGCAAGGAGCTTAATAATAGCGAATATCGAAGCAGCTAGGCCTAGCGTTGCTGCGGTGGTGGCTACGGCTGCCAGCGAATTTTCGTGCGAGAGCGCCGGTTCGAGGTGGCGAGGTAATCAATATGGCGGCGTTGGTTACTTTGGTTAATGCCATTTGAGACCTTTGGTCGTGGAAAAATCCAGAAAATCGGACGGCGAAGGATTCTTGCGTCCGAAATTTCAGACATTCTTATACCTTGACTCTGGGGTACGTGGTATCGCTGCGAAGCCGTCCGAATTATCGGGCTTGTCTGGAAAATCGGTCATTGACTGTATATTGAAATTCAACCTTTTATGCAAATGCATGCATACAATCGCCAATGGATGTTTGTTACATCAAAAGAATTCCAAATTACTGAGCAATTGGAAAGAAAATTAATTTCAATTACAAAAATTACTAAAAAATTCATTTTGTTAAATTTGAGAGTCTGCAACCAAAGATACGATTTCATGCTGTGTCTATGATATTTCACATGGGTGATATGACATGAAGCCTGCGAAGATTTTGCATTCCTCCACCATGGCAGCTGATAGTGTCACCCGCAAGCCATCCCACATAGAGGAAGGAGTTGTTGTGGTCAAGTGCGTACAAGGATACAAGCTGCACTTGTTAGTTTTCATTAAGCGTGGTGAGCAGCACACACAGCGAGACAAGAGTTACATGAACAGCATAGATGAGCTGAAACAGGATGGTGCATCTGTCCTTTTTGAATATCCTAATATCTCTTCTGTCACCTGCATTGTTCACCATAGACAAGTTAGTTCTAGTGCAAGGGTATAAGCTTGATCGCATGTGGTCAGTTGTCCCAGAACATCGCCATTAGCCAGCTGGGCATCACGTGGCGTGCCATTGTGAGAAGCTCGCTATAGTGTGTGTTTGAATGTAATTCCGCATTTTCTGAAAGTGGCCAGAAAAAGTTGCATTCATTGTGCTGTCGCATCAACATATCACTGCGGCAACATTGTAGTACATGCCTCATCTTGACAAAATTCAGCAGAAAATATTGTTTGTTGTAGTCAATATTCCATTGTAGCCAGGTCTTTTAAAAGGGGAACTTGTTCCACGAATAACATAGGCCAACCAAATTGAGAAGTACAGTAAACCCTCGTTAACTCGAAGAGCACGTACATACTCTTCAAAGAGCGCTGCAGTCATCCAGGCCGTTTTATTGGCGCGATAAGTCGCATCTCTCGGGAGCCGTGCATTTCGGAAGCACCTTGGATTGAGCGACTTACCGATAACAAGCAGCGGCAGTTTTTCATCGCCGGTGGAGTTGGCTCCGAAAAGTATCGTCACTCGGTCTTTGCGCTGCTTAGCGTCTGAGCACGCTTCTCCCTTCGGCGTGTATGTGCGGCTAGGCAGCATCTTATAGAACAGTGCTGCTTCGTCGAGGTAGAAAATGTCCTTGTCCGCATAAGCCTTTTGCAGCTCAGCGAGGCGGTGGTTGCGCCAGGTGTCTGCAGCCCCTTCATCAACAGCGCCGCTTTCGCCGTGGATAGGCTTCGAGGCCACGTTATTTCTTTTTTTAAATCGTTCAAACCAGCCATTACTGCAACTGAAGTCTGTGTGGCCCATCTGCAACGCCAGAGCGTCTGCCTTCTCCATCATCATTTGGGTTGTCACGGGAAGGTTGGCTGCCCTGACATTCCGGAGCCACAGCATGAGTGCTGCTTCGACGTCCGGGAATTTCGAGGCCCGAATCCGCTTCCGCTCGCTGGAAACACTTTGCTCGAAGCCATCGAAGACCTTCTGCCGATTTTTTAAAACTGTCGAAAGCGTCGACAAGGGGATGCCGAATTCTTTGGCGATGCTTGTTTTCGATCTTCCCGCCTTGTCCACTTCCTTGATTAACGCGACTTTTTTCTCCAGCGTCAGAGACTTACACTGCTTGGGGCGGGACATCGTCGTCGTCCGTTGACCACACACCACACTCACAACAAAAAAAAATTGCAGTCAACGCGTCGTGCGCACAGCGCGACGAAACAAAGAACAGAATCGCACACGCACAATAACGTCCGCACGTGCGAAATGCGGTGGCACGACTACCCGATAAAACCCATGAGCCCCCGCGCGCAAGCGGCGCACACCACGTGACTGCTTCCAAGGTTACTTGACGTGGTTGACGGAAAACGGCTGCATCCGCGGGAATTTTGTATTCGCCCTTCGATCGTGACCGCGTTCGGCACTTTAATAGGAACCAAGCGCTCGCTCGGAGCCTGTATCACCTTTTGGTAACGGCCTTTGCCTTCAGCCGTCGCGGTCGAAATTTCGAGATATCCGTATTACGCCCGAAAAATGCTTCGAGATAAACGGATGCGAATACATAACACCTATGGGTGGGGAAGGCGCGGCGTGGAAAACTTTCGACTTAACCGATATTTCGACATATGTGAGTTCGTGTTAACGAGGGTTTACTGTATGTTCTTTTTTATATATGAAAACATATTGTATGCCATACTATTTATGGGCGGGGACTGTATTTAACCACAAATTTAAGGGTGCAGCCCTTACATAAAAATATAAATATTACAGTGAAACCTCATTAAACCTGTCGAAAATGGAACTCAGAGAGAATGCGATGAAAGGGGAAAAAAAACATGCAGTATTTATTCACTTCGCGCGACAAAAATTTTATTTTCGTTTGATGCCGCGGCGGCCTGGCACGACGGCAGCGACCTGAAACTAACTGAAGCTGCGTGCCAGCTTTTCAGCCAGCCCCCTCTTCTCGGCAAACACTCGCATGGCAGATTCTTCGTTGGCGTCACGTATTCTCTGTGCATGTGCGCAGTAGTGCTGCAGAAGTCCCGGGGCGCCTTTTTCATTGCCGGGTGCTGGAGTTTGGAATACTTTTTGTTCGGAATAGAGTTACGTTATCGCGCCCCTGTTCTCGTCGCGACGATTGCATTCCTGAGGCTGACGTAATGCGCGGCTTCTGCCACTGTCGGACCTGAATTGCCCGTGCTGTCGCTTTCCATGTCGTCTTCATCACTGTCACTATCCGACATTTCGGCAACAACAGAGGCAACGATGGCGAAAAGTCGAACCTCGTAGCCGACATCTCTTCGCAGTCGCAGCAGCGCTGCCAAGCAACTTCTTCGCATTCCAAATGCCACACACCATAGTCAACAGCAGATCCCTGTCGCGTGCCAGCACCGACTTGTTCATGTCGCGTTCAATAACACGGACGATGTCTAATTTTTCCTCTATGCTGAGCACCCGGTGTCTTTTTTATCCAAGCTTCAGCATGACGCGAGTCCTCGCTTGCACGACGCCACAACACTCTCTGGCACACGATCTGGCATGGCGTCGGAATGATGTTGATGTTGGTGTGGCTTCAGGCACAAACGCACAGGGCGCTTGGAGGCTGTTGTTCCGATCTCTGAGGCTTGTTGTTCTGCCGGGCCGCCCGATGGAGACAACGCACCGCCGTGTTTGCGCAACAAAAAGTGGAAACGCTTCGTTTTAACCGATGCGTATGCAATAAGCTGGTACGGTTTATGCTGAGAGAAAACACATTATGTTCAATGGCCGCTGAGTTGGGGATTTAACTTTACTGCTTTTAAAACGAAACTACTGTTTAAGCAGGTACAGTTTAACGAAGTTTTACTGTATAATGCAACAAAGTTTGTATGTAATGAGGGATACTGCTGACTGTTAGGACTTCAATGAGTTGAGGTTTAACTGTACACTAGCAGTTTCCCATCATGTGCTTGTTTTGTTTATTGAGCAATGTTTAAGTGCAGCGTTTTCTGAATGTATGGTTATAGCTATTGCTTAAGTCCTTAGCTTTTATTTTAATTATTCTTTCTTGCTTTCTTTTTCATATATATTATCATACGTGGAACTTCTGGGCTAAAAGGGATACTAGCGACAGAATGAAGCTGAGTTGTATTAGTCAATTATGCTTCTACAGCACCAAGAAAGCCATTGTCACCATGAAAAATGCTTCATAAGTCGGTGAAGGCACAAAAATTAAAGATGGTTGATGATGCTGTCTTGGAAGTTCCTGCACCAGCTCTCAGTGTTGTCATGGAATTACGCAACATCTTTCCTTCTTCCCTTTCTCTCTCTCTCTCTGCACAACATCTACTTGGTCCTGGTTGATTTTTATCATATGGATTACATTGTATTCTAAAGTAGTCAAAAAGGGAAGTTTGAGAGTCTTGAGAAATGTTACTGGTGCCTCAATGACCCAAGTACAAAAAGCTACCTCAATATCAAATTCAGGAAATGGAAGTTTGGTCTTTTCTCTTCTGGTAATCACCTTCCTTGTGCAAAATGAACAAAAATAAAGTTTTGAAAGCATACTTAATCATCGTTAAAACATTTAGAGTTTCTCTTTAGTGCTCCTTTGATTGTGTATGAAAGGTACAGTGCTCAGCGATTCGGATGGGATACTTGGACCGTGTGGCGGCCAGCACTTGTTGCACCACCGATGCGCGCTGGGGGGCCAAATGCGTCCACTTTGCACCAGGAATGCTCTCCCACTCATTGTATACCAGAATGCATCTTCGTGGTTCCCCAGCACCCACCGGTGGAGCAACGAATGCCGGCAGTCATGTGCTTCGACTGTCATGTTGGAATCGCAGGACACTGTACATAACAAGAGCAGCTTGGAACATTTCAAGTGCAGGGTGTCTACCAACCAGGAAAACCGGGAATTCTCAGGGAGTTTGTGCTTCTATCAAGAAAAATTAGCTGTAACTTTATTGAAGGGGAACAAAAGTCGCGGTAATGCTGGCTCGAGCAACAGACAGGAATTGTAACACGTCCTTGACGCCCTATCGTTGGCTGGAGGAGTTGCTAATGTACAGTTAATGACCGACTTTTCGAACGGCTTCGCAGTACCACCACGTACCCCATAGAATCAATGTATCAGAACGTCTGAAATTTCGGACGCAAGAACCCTTTAACATCCGATTTTCCTGACTTTTTTGCCATGACCACAGGTCTAAAACAGTGATAATCAAAGCCACCACCGCTGCCATGTTGATTATCTCGCCACCTCGAACCGGCACTCTCGCACGCAGGTCCGCTGGCAGCTGTAGCCACCACCGCGGCAACGCTAGGCCTAGGTGCTTCGATGTTCGCTATTAAGCTTCTTTGCCGTTGGGTGCCATGTTTTTCATTGAAAGAATTCGCCGCTGTCAGCAATGGCACCAGCACTCCGCCTTTGTGTTCCGCACGATTGGCTTCGAAGCTCAGAAAGCATGGTGCGTTGCATAATGCCGGTTCCCAAAAGTCAGCATCGCCTCTGTACAGTAATGTTATTTGGTGAAGCATACACAAAAGTATTGCGGTGAAGCATAACAAGTGTGAGAAGGGGCTATAGTCACGGGACACAGTATGTATTCCTTAATTATACAAGTGTGCACCTGGTATCTCCTGTCACAGTATGAGCACCGGTATGCCTAATGCATGTACTGACAGGACTCGAGCTTTTTCAAATGTGCCTGTGCTGGTTTGAGCCCTTAAAGGGTCCCTCACCAGGTCTGGCCATGTTGAGCTTACAAGTGCAGAGAATACATTGCGCAATAACGATCGTGTCTTCAAAGTATTACATCGCTATGTGCCACGGAAAGATCTGAAATTTCAAACCAAACGCCATTTTTCCTTCTCCTCGCGGCCACCACACTCCAAGCCGGACGATGACGTACTCGTGTGCCTGCGCCTATGTACTGGTGTCCGCAGTGTGACATCGCTCGTGGTGACACATGACTTCGAGAATTATTCAAGACAATATCTGTTATCGGTGTGATCTGTTGCTTGTATTGACGAATTGAAATGTAGAGAAATAAAACACAAACGGAATGTCTGCGTGTTTTTTTATTTTACTTCGCACTGAAGCAAGAGAAATGTACTTTCGCTTTGTCTGCTTGTTCCCACGGTCGCGCGGTCACGTGTGCAGGTACCAAAACTATGCCATTTTCTTCCGTGTTCGAGCGCGTGATCATGCTCTGCAATCCACTTGTTCTGCCTCAGTATTCGTGTAGCACTGAATTATACCGCTAGCCATGTTTCCTTGTGCACAGCGCGCAAAACCATGCGCTGTGCAAATGAGACAACAGCTCCCGTGCGACGCTGTCAGCGGAAGTGCGTAGTGCCGAAAAAGAAAAGTGTGGAGAAAAAAAAATGAAGGCGGGGCCTGTGACGTATGCGTCATGCGATCCTCGAGGTCTGGTATGGGAGAATGCAGGGAAGGAATTTCGCTTGCGGAGGCTAGATGGGGTGAGTGGAGAGAGTGTCTGGCTTGGCAGTGGAGCCCACCTGCTGAAATCATGGGCTTGCAGCACTGAAATATTTCTATCTCGGCTATTAATGAGCTGATTTGAAAAATTATTGCGGCAGAATGCTCCCCAGAGGACATGTAACAGCTTGCAGTCTGTGACCTAAATTTTCTATGGGGCCTGGTGAGGGGCCCTTTAAGGGCAGTAAAGACATGCATTTATTTTTTCCAACTGGCCGATTTTTTGGACATTTTCGCTTCCCCCAGGGAGTTCGAAAAATCGGATGTTGACTGTGCAACTCATCAAGAGCGTGCTTCAAATGGTTCGTGGGGCAAGCGAGCAGCGGAAGGAGGATGAGAACAGAAAGGACCTACGCATCAAGAAATGAACGGGAAAGGAATCATGCTGCCGCCATCTTGAAGGAGCTTGAACTCAAAAAACAGAGTGTTGGCAGATGCCAAGATGCTGGTGTCCCTCATCCAAACCAAAATAAACTCTTTAAAGAATTGAAATGCAACACTGAGGCATCAGGCATGGGCTGAGAGTATGTCAGTACAGTTGCGGTTGACTTGCGAGCTGTTGAGAAAGAATCAATTGTGACAAAGTTCGGGCCTCATACCACTGAGCTTCCTGTCACTTGATAGAAATAGCTCACATTCAAAAATATTTGCTTCTGTATGCATCTCTTTTTTATTTGTATTTGAGAATGTCCGACTCGATTTGCAATTTTTTTCAGACATTTTATTTGCTATGCATTTTAATAACCCCTCCCTTCTTTTCTGTTTTTGAATAAAATAAACACTACCCCTTAATATTAAACTGGATTAAGTCAGTTTTTTTTTTTTCACATGCTTATTAGAGACTGAATGCATTGGGCGACATGGTTTCAGCCCGTCTTGACATAAAACTTAGTTCTGCCTCAATCAGGGAATTTTGCAAAGGCACTCAAGGAAAACCTGGAAAACTCAGGGAACTTGGAAATGTCAACTTGGTAGACACTCTGAAGTGGAATGGGAACCACATGGCTGCTTGCACTTGTTGATGGATATCCTTTGTAATCGAGAAAAGGACAGCCTGCTTACCTGTGGGCAGAAAGGTTTTATTACTTATGTCGACCCTTTGATGGCACTTCTTTTTTGGGCTCCATAATACACCATGTTCATGTTGAGTGTTTGTTAACTGAAATGCATTGTGAAAGTGTAGTTCGTTTTGTTGTGCGAAACTTTTGGCATCAAAAGTTGTGGCTGGGGTACGAGTGAACGCAAAGGCATTAATTGGCCTGTAGAAATGTGTGGTTTATCAACTTCGCATAATTGGAGAAGAAGGAACTCCGGTAGAAAGTCTAATGCTGGGCGCCACAAAGATGGAAAACTCTGAAGCTGCATTCGTTCAGCTACTGTGGGAGCAAGGATAGCAGGTACAGTCGAACCTGCTTATGAAACGATACCAGTTTTAACAATATATTGGTTATAACAGTGAGAAGCCACTGCACCGTCAACTTCTGTATGTTTTCTGTGGTGAAATAACCCACTTACTGCAATGCCCCCATGTCACATTGTCAGTTATAACGATGAAGTCTGGTTGCTGGGTGTCTATGCCAAAAGGTAATAGAATGCGAATTCCTTTAAAATAAAAAATAAAAATAGAAATTTGAGCATCCTCACCAGCTGCTCCAATGGCTGCTGCGCACCCCTCCAATAGAACCTGTTTTCCAGCCTTCTCTGCATCGCCAGCCTCACGCGCCTCTGTCTCATCACCCTTCCACCCCTCCGAACATGAATGGGCTGTGCCCATAGCTGTATGCTGCGCCACCCTCCGAAACACAAATGGACCGCACCAACTGCACTGACAGCACTGCTCACGGATTGCTCACTGGCCCCTCATTCTGCGCAGTCGTGCCAATGGAATAAATTGCTCGTGCTCGTCTTTGTTAGTTGCGTCAAAGTCGTTGCTGGCCATGTGGTTTCTCTGTCTTGTTTGACTCGCCGCCAAAACAGGAGATGGCTGATCTGCCCGCTGATCATCAGCAGTGCATGACGCTGCCAGTGAAAAGAAAGCGCACTGCTATAGATTTGAAAACGAAGTGCAGTCTCGTGAAATACTACAAAGATGATAAAAAAGTGTGTGACTCAGTGAAGAAGTATGGACTATCGCAACCGACATCGTCGACAGTCATTCGCTCAGCAGAGAAGTTCAACAAAGAAAGCTGCTCGGTAGACAACGGGTGCAAACACGTTCGACAAGGTGCCTATAAGGAAGTAGAAGAGGCCTTCTACAAGTGGTTTCTCGGTGTGCGTGCCTTGAACTTGCCCATCACTGGGCCAATTCTGGCCATAAAGGCGAAGGTGTTTGCCCTGCTCATCAACATTGTAGACTTCCAGCCAGGTGGTGGCTCGGTATAGTGCCTTAAGAAGAGGCACGGTACTGTTTACAAAGCCATCACCGGTGAGGGAGCTTCACTTGATGTGGAGGCGAAGCAGAAGTGGGGGGAGAAAACGCTGCCCCACACTCTCGGCAACTAAGTTAACACCAACGTATATAATGGCGACGAAACAGGACTGTTCTTCCAGATGTTGCCATCTAAGATGCATGCACTCAAAGGAGACACATGTAAAGGTGGCGAAAATAGCAAGCTGTGCCTCACTCTGTTTTTGTGCACCAACAAGGATGGAAGCAATAAGTGCCCTTCCATTTGTCATTGGGAAATAAAAAAATCCCCGCTGCTTCCGTGGTGCTGCCAGGATACCGGTATACTACTGTCACAATCGCAAGGCATGGATGATGCGAGAAATTTTTCATGAGTGGCTCTTGGAGTTCGGTCACCATGTAGAGCAATCTAAGAGGAAGGTAACGCTCATCCTAGATAATTGTGGTGCCCACCACTCCGTGCCTAAGCTCTCGAGCATGAAAGTTTTTTCCGTCTGCCAAACACAACGGTAGGCTTTCAGCCCATGGACGCTGGCGTGATTGCCAATTTTAAGGTCATGCATCGTCACCGCGTCCTGGACAAATTAGTCTTGTTGATGGACATGGCCAGGCAGACAAGCAGGGAGCAACCAGACTTGAAGATCAATCTAGTGATGGCCGCGCATTTTATCTTTGGTGCGTGGTCTGAAGCAAGCGCTATTACGGTGCGGAACGGCTTTGGGAAAGCATGCTATGCCCGAGGCAGCAGTGACTTATACGAAGCCTGCAAAGCTCCCACCAACGAAGTGATGCCAGAACTTTGGTCCGCAGTTGACGAAGATGCTTCAGGACTCTAAGAGTTCCTACATGCAGATGCATTAGAAATGTGAAAGATTCTAACCGATAAGGCCATCATCGTGAACATACTTGCATCGGATAGAGATGATGACAATGACAGCGGCAATGGCAGCGATAACGTGGTAGGGAAAGGCCCCTTTTGGGCCACCAAAGCAATGCCCATGGAGCTTGCATGTCACTTGCCACCTGTGGCCACCTTGCCACCTGAGAGAGCAGTTGTTATAGCAGTGCAATTCTTGAATGCTGACAGCTACAGCTTATTACACGTGACCAGAGGGGGCAGGAAGCAGAGGTAAACAGTTAATTAAGCGAGTCGACACTATCGGCAGCCAGATGGAGGAAGATGGTGTGGAGGTGCACTGGCCTCCCCACCATTATAGTTTTCTTACTACAACTCTGCCATCCCCCTTTCCTTTTTCATGCAACCCGGTTAAAGCAGTTGTTGGTTATAACAACGGAATTGTCCTGGCTCTTTAATACATTATAAGTGGGTTCAACCATACATGAATTTTTCTAATCTCTATGTGTGTCTTTAACCGTCCTTGTGGCGTTACTTCCTGTGCTCTTTCTAACGTTCCAAGCAATCATTGCTTTTGAAATAAAACAAAGCAATAAGTCTTTGTGAATCATCCAAATTTTTTAATATATAACTTCATTGGAAATGATCTATTTTCAATGTGACAAGGCCTGTTAAAGTCAGAAGGATGAAACTTTGGCAAATCTGCGCTACCGAGCATTCCCATTCTGGCTGCAATGCCAAACTTTCAGCACCCACAGACACTAGTGGCGCAGTTTCCTTTTGCAATCTTTGTAGAAAATTGTGTGCTGGGCACAATCCTGTGAATTTCACCTTGTTCAGTGAATAAATGTCTGGTAAAGAATAAAGTTACTGTATGTGCTCTTGCAGAGAGTAGAGTTGCATGGACGTCCGCCATCTTGCACGCTAAACCAACCAAAGTTTTGGGGGAAAGTCGCACGTCATGTTTGCAGAAGCCAAGTTCATTGTGACGTCGGCGATCGTGGTTGAATTGCACTACCTATGTGGTCAACTTGCTTTAGCTGAAACACTCAAGGACCACTTTGTGTACATTTAACAGATATGAGCTATGGTAGTTATTCGATTTCTTTTGAACAAATAGAAATATCCTGTTGCATGTGCTATGATGTTGCCTAGCACAGGATCCTTGGCTGTGCACAGCACAGTGGCGCCATCTGTGAAAACACATGCCAGTCAGCATTCCTGAAATAATGCAAAATACAAAGTGGAGCATTTGTCATGCGATTTTTCTACTGCAAGATAAACAGGACATTAATTTTTGAAGCAGCCATTTCAACATTGGTCATAAAAAAAAACCATCAAAATGTGATGACGCACTGGTGCTGCCATTGCCAGGCTTGCTTATTCGTGCACCAATGGTGTCTTCTTCATGCTGCATGGCTGCTTCTTGAACTACACATTTAAGCTGTGAATGGAAAACAAGCACGCAACTCTGCTCCTTATTGGAACTTGTAGAGTAACTCGAGCAAAGACATGCGGTTCTCTGCTCCCTCAAGTGTATCGTCCTTCACCAGTTCCAGGGCCTGTTCGTTCCAGGCAACAAGAGCGTCTTCCTCTACACAGCATGTGTGCCCCTAAGCAACAATATGTGCAAGTGGGTGATAGAAACCCCTCAGAATCTTTTAACGATGTCTGATGACGCTGTTTCGACAACATTTATTGTGCAATGCACTTGAAAGCAACTCTGTGCACTCCATCAGGAGTCTGTTCTACATACTAATTAACAGACGAACAAGGGAAGCGTCAGCCCTGAGTCAGTGTGACTTGTGATTGTTAGTGCCTTCAAAATGATGAGGCACCTGACATCCTGAATGCACCCTGACAAAGTCAAGTTCCCTTGTTGAAATATTGGTTCTGAGTTGAGGCTTCCCTTGTGTGCCCACTGTGAATTCTAATGTGTATTTATCTTTCTGTCAACTCCTTTGTCTTGTTCCATGTTCTGTACCAGGGCTGTATTTCTGGTCTGTCGTGGCATGTTGCAGCCCTTCATCACACTGCAGAAGAATTTCAGACATATCTGCTTTGTAAAGTGCCTTCACTATAGCATGCAGAGACAAATGCTCTCAGCTGGGCTAGACAGATTGGACAGTCACTCCTTATCTCAGAAAGGTATTTTTGGACATTGGTTCGGACAGATGCCTGCGGCTAGTGTTATGCTGTGCTCTTTTTGGGACGCAAGGATTGGTTGACAGGATAGAATAGTCAGTGTGCTTTGTCGCGTGTGTGCACACAATTTCTTACTCTTTCTGCGAGTCAATTTCTTTCAGTCCCTTTTCCCACTGCAATGTAGCCAACCACTTCCTATCAACGCATCACTTTGATGAGATCCCTCTCCCCCTTGTTTATTTTTCTGTCAATTTTTCTTGCTCCACTGGCATAGATGTATCCTTCTTACCGTGGCAAGTTGGACTCCTGTTCAAGCATCTCCACTGAGAGTTCCTTCTTGTGACTACCATGATCTTCGCTGGAGCGTTAGCGTTTGAGAACCTGTTCGGACGCACTAGGAAAATGGTAGCACGTGCCTCATGAACATGCTTGCATAATAAAAAAATTTAATAAAATGCATGCCTGGTTCATGTCTGGTGGCGCATTCAACTGGCCACAAACATTACATTCAGCCAGTTGAAGTTTAACGCTTGGAACACATAGACCGTTTTCATTCAGAGTGCCGCACTTTAGCTCAAAGCACTTAGGGAGCACTTTCACCTTCAAGCTGGGAGCACGATTGAGCTTCGACAGAATTCCGGTCATGTGGCCCTTTCAGTTGTTCTGGAATCAACTCCAACTCCATCAGGCTTCTGGCCCCAATCTCTCGAAGATCCCACATCACTGAAAACTGAGTCATACTGTGATAAGGGTCAGTCGAATATACCACAAGTGTGAACAGTGGAAAGATGAGCAGGCAGTGATGGGCCAGTGTCAACATAGGCTGAACTCCAGCGCAACGGAGCTGCTAGCAAAAATAACTTTTGAATTTGCTTCTTGTTACAGCACTCTACATGAGATGGCTCTAAAGGCCTATGTGGTAGCATTTTATGCTCTTAATTTTCTATTTTGCTTGGCCAGGCCAACAGTGGTATGTGTAAATGCCTCACCTCCTTTTTGTTGCAAGAGAAGTGACAGCTTCCAGAACCAAAAGTAAAACCACTGGCATAGGTTAATTTGTAGAGCGTTGCATACACATACAGATTGTGGGCCCTTCATGTGAAGAAGGCAGCATGGAGTTCCGAGACCAAGAGGCTTAGGTACAATCTACAGTGAAGCTGAACAGGAGAGTTTTGCAACAGTTTTCATGCAGCACTGTCAGGGTGTCGGGCTGTGGCCATTACTGAGGAGGCACAGGCATTGTACAGAGCAGAGCCGGCACAACAAACAGGTGCATATGTTGGATATAGTGGAGAATACATATGAGTACTAAGCCTGGATATAGTGAAGCCTCTGAAGAGACTGGTGTGGACTGGATGTAAGTAGTGAAGTGTCTTGGGTAGGGGCCAACCAGACAACTAGGGCTTGCAAGGGCTGATAGAGCTCACTTATACAGCTTTGTGCTCTTTGTTAGACGAATTGCTCTGATTTGGTTACATCTGCTATGATTCTTTCTTAATCACAACAAAGCTGTCCAAACTGCAGGTTTTGCATTGCTTTAAAGACAAGAAACTTCTTGGCAACTTGATCACAAAGCCTTTGTCTGTCTATCTGGTGCATCTTTGGTCAGGTTTTTAATGGTGAAAAAGGGTTAAGCTGGTGCATATCTTGCCCACATTCACATGCTTCTTCCCACCTAGGCTCGTCAAGCAGCAGCCTGGAGAAGTACGCCTCAGGCAGCCTCCGGCGTTTGGGTCCACAACCAACGCTGGTCTCCCCTCTGGCCCAAATCAAACAGGGGGCCGCCTTTTCGGTGGCCGGCATTGGCGCCCCCCAGAGCAGTCCCCCCAGGGGGCGCCGTCCCTCGGGGCCCGCCACCAAGGAGGCCTTTAGCATAGCAGCCGCCTTCGCTCCACCCCGGGCCTGGCTGGTAGGAAGCCCCAGCACGTCTCGCGACAAGAAGGGTGAGAGGGCCACCATTACATTTCATTTCATTTGTTTTCTCTCGAGGCCAAGGCATTACAGAGGGTAGTGTGTAAACAAAACACACTTTAGTGCCGCGGACTGACTGCAATAATTCATAAGGGCTCTGTCGCACTTGTTGCCATCGACGATGGCCCAGAAAAATTGGTTAGTGACTGTAAAAAAAAGCTTCATCTGTGACTTATCTTGGCTGTCAGCCTTGTTCATGGCAATGCACTTGCTCGCCAAAAACAAAAAATGTATGACTATGTATTTTCAAATTTATATTTGTTTGTTCCGAACACTTAAAAAATTCATTAAATTTTAATCTTTCACCTGGTGAACGCTACTCTCTCCTTGTTTTCTTTGCTGAATGCGGAAAAGAATCCTGTCGACTCCCTTTTCATCATGACGTGTAATGGTGCTCTGACCGAGTACATTATCGACCCTCGGCCATGCTCTTCCGTGAACAAAGTCACTGAGGACTCGCCTTATCAAATTTATATCTGTTTGTTCCGAACACTTAAAAAATTCATTAAATTTTAATCTTTCACCTGGTGAATGGTGCTCTCTCCTTGTTTTCTTTGCTGAATGCAGAAAAGAATCCTGTCGACTCCCTTTTCATCATGACGTGTAATGGTGCTCTGACCGAGTACATTATCGACCCTCGGCCGTGCTCTTCCGTGAACAAAGTCACTGAGGACTCGCCCATTGAGCTCGACGTGACTGCTTATGCCCAGTGGAACCTGCTCAGGTGGGTTCTGTTGGGGTTTGTTGACATTTGGCTTAAATTGAGCTGCTCAGGCCCTGGCCTTATGACAAATGGGCTGAGTGACAATTGGCACAGGGCCCAGTGCCTCTGAATTAACGTGTCTTTGATGGTGTAATAACGCTCAGGTTGGGGAGACTAGACAGTGTGATTTACTCAATTTTAAGAGTTAACATGGTCATGAACAAACTTTTACTGTAATAGCTTATTAATCATACATCTTACGTTGGCAACATAACTGCAATGTTCAAGCATGTTAAAAAGTTAACCCTCTATGTTAAAGCGGTAACAAGAGGGTTAGCTCTGTAATGCTCAGCATATCATTTATGCTGCACTAAGTTCGATACCTTAGTATTCGTATTCAAGCATGGGAAAGCTAATGCGAGACCTACAGTGGTGTCGCTGATATGCTGGAATGAGCTGTCAGTTGTAAATATTTCAGCAAACCAATTACTAGTTCATTAATTAATACATGTAGTGATTAAGGTATGCCTCAAAAACATTTCATAGTTTTTTTTTTTGTGCCGATGTACTCTCCATGGCCAGAAATAAAGGCAAATAAGTTATTATAATTTTCTTTGATGTGGAACTGTGTTTGGTGGTGAAGATTTAATAAACTTACTATTAAATGCATCTCCATAACCTTATTCGATAATCGAAGTTAAGCATTCATGTTCAATTTGTATTTGAAAAGTTTGATATTCACACACCCCTCCAGCTTCATTGTAGACAATATTGCTAAGCTATAGGCTTAGCAATCTAGCAGTAGAGTTTTTATTTTTCTGGGGGGACTGGGGCCCGACTAGCTTTCCGACCTCCATATATATATATATATATATATATATATATATATATATATATATATATATATATATTTTTTTTTTTTTTTTTTTTTTTCCGCACCGTAGCTGGACCACAGAGTTGCCGGAGCGGGCCGTGCCTTGTATATGTGTACTGTGACACTGTGTTTCTTTCCACAAGTTGCCGCTCTTCTGTCTTCCTTCTGGGCCCCTTCTCTATTGTGCCCCCCGCCACCCGATTCAACTTGCCCTCTCTCCCGCTACAACGGCAGCCCAGGCACTGGTGCTGCGGAGCGAACGTTTTCTCCCTCCTTGCCTCGGGTGCACGAGAACCTAGCTGCCGCTACTTCCCGCCCCCCTCACTCTCCGACTCACGTCTCCCTCCTCCTGTGTGCTTTATTCTTTTTTTTTCTTTTTTCTTCTTTTTCTTTCCTTTTTCTTTCTTTTTCCCTTTTTTTCCTCACTGACCTCCTTGCTCTACATACATGTGACTCCGCCTTCCTCTTGCCCTGCATAGCTGCCAAAGGCCACTGTAATAAAATCTGCCAAGGCGCCGAAAATCAATCACTGTCACAACTGTTCCTCTCGGTTTGATGTATGTAAGAACGACCGGGCACCCGGTCTGGTGTCTTCACTACCAGGGCCGAACTGCCATATTTTTTGTAAACCCTGATGAAGATCAGTCCACCGATCGAAACTGTCGAAATTAAATACTTGTTCTGTTTACCTTGTAGCACCACTCAAGTTCTTTATATATATATATTTCTTGCACTTGAAGAAACTTCATGTGACCTCGAAGAATTGAGTGCTGAAGTGACGCCGCTATATGAGCATATACAAGACCTCATAGTAGGAGACAGTTCAATTTCACAGCCTGAGTCCTCTCGGTTGTGTAATCTTCCTTCGTGTAATTGTCACATACTTGGCTATCACTAATACTGCTTCGCCTTTCCGGCGAAACTGCAGCCTCTCTCTGTCTTTTTCTTTTTTTCTGTGAGTCCAAGTATAAGCGCTCCTGCGCATGACTGCTGTTGACTGCTGTTAATACTGATATTGAGTGAATCTGGCTTGGCCTCATTTCGGTTACTGAGTGAATTATACCGTGTTCCCCAACTATCATGCACCAAGATTTCAGAAAAGAGAAGTTGCGTTACTCGAAGAAAACTTAAGGCATATTGTTTCCAGTACAGTGGAGTAGCTGCCAGTAATTCTTTCGTTACTGGTATTTAATTTGGTAATTGCAATTAATTATCTAACTCGAGAAGTACTGTCCTAATTATCAACTTGTCAATGAGGCATTTGTAGGCACAATAAAATGACATCTAACTGCAGTGTTTTCAGCGATGTACTAATTGCGTACGATATTTTTCCGACTGGCAAAAAAAAAAAAAAACTCGCGAAGTATGAGAAATACCACGTGAGCCCACCCGCATCATAAAGCAGCGCCCTGAGCAGCACCTCTGTACGAAATGTGAGGGTGAAAGCACCAGCAGTGTTGCAGGAACAGTTGGGTACACCAGGCACTCCTATTTATACACAGCCATCAACCCGCCGTGGTTGCTTAGTGGCCATGGTGTTGAGCTGCTAAGAGCGAGGTCGCGGGATCGAATCAAGGCCACGGTGGCTGCATTTTGATGGGGGCGAAATGTGAAAACAGCTGGGTGCTTAGATTTAGGTGCACCTTAAAGAACCCCAGGTGGTCCAAATTTCCGAAATCCTCCATTACGGCGTGCCTCATAATCAGATCGTGGTTTTGGCACGTAAAACCACATACATAATTTTATTTAACATACAACCATCAGTATGTGCAACCTGTGTAGCACACCAGACTGTAGACAGAATCCACGAGCAAACTCTGGTCTTTTCAAATCGTGAGTGGCTGCATATTTGTGCTGTGGGACTTGCACAATATCATCCACTGTCAGAAGAAACACTTCATCGCTATTCAGGCCAGTATAATTTGAATGTTTGTTCTACTTCTGCGCAGGCATACATCCAACAACGTCCAACACAGCGATACAATTATGGATACGCTAATTCAAGGTGCCAAATACGTGCCGTATTTACTCACATAATGATCGCACTTTCTTGTAAATAAAAATTGGCGCAAATTCAGGGGTGCAATCATTACGCTGGTTAAATTTCCTGCAAAAAGAAAACATTTTTTTTTTCATCCCGCATTTGCTGCGGGGTGACAACAGGCCAACAGATAGGTGGCTGATGCTGTAAACAGTGCGGGACACCAAACAACACAAAAATGGCGGCCGGCGGAGCAAGCCGAAACCACCGAATGCAATTTTTTTTCTTCTCGTGAGTACATTACACGCATTAAGACAGTTTCTTCCATATCAGTAATGAATAATATCGTTACTATCGGCAAGTTTGCGGCAATAACATAGCCATGACCACTTTGAGGGGACAGAAACAGAGATGGGTGCGCTTAGGTGCCAGTGACAGAAACCCATGGCGGGCATGTTGCGGAAACTGCAGCATTTGTCTTCCCTACTATCTTAATACGGTACACTTCCGCTATGGGTGGGCGAATATCTTAGCTGTGTTAAAAGCGGTGGCATATGAATAGGGTACACTTCTAACGTATTAGTGTAAACATGGTTACTATCGTTGCCGCTCGCGATTTGCTGCGTGCCCACGAGTGCAGACAAGAAGAATTGAAAAGCGCTTTTTTTTGTTGTTGTTGACCACAGCCATTATAAAGTCTACAAATAATAAAGCCAAGGCAAGTTTGGTTGTAGCTTTTTTTTTTCATGGAAGTGCGGAAAGTGATGAAAGGAATGAAATGGGGCATCTGCTTAAGAATGTTTGGTGCATGCAGACCACTTGGTATGTGTTGGAAGAATCGTTCTCGTAGCATTCGACAGCATTTGACAGGTGGTAAGTGCGATCATCATTAGCTAGACTTGGCACACGACATATCACTGTGGCAAGTTCGGGGTGCGATCATTACATGGGAAAGGGAAAAAAATAGCATTTTGACCACAAAATTCAGGGGTGCGATCATTATGCAAGTAAATACGGTACTTCTAATGCAGGGCTTCCCTTAAATGGAGAATCGTGTATGTCAGAAGTTTGAGAAAGTCGTGATGTGCCTGTGACTACATTCCCTAGATAGCATGTTCTATTTTGCTCTTGCATAGAGTACGCTCCCCTAGTCATGGTTCCCATATCTTGATGGAGGCGAGATGCAAGAATGCTTTGTGCAGTTGAACCTCGCTATAGTGAACATGGATATAGCGAAGTTAATTTAAGACTCCCATTTTAAAAAAAAGAAACTTTTATTTGGTTATTTTCTTGTTGCCAACATCAGCACGTATGCTCATAACGAACATTGGATATAACAAAGATACTTTTGTGTTTCATGTGGCTTCCTCATAACAATGTTCCAACTCTACGTTGATTCAGCTGAAAGTTAAAGAACACATAGTGTTCAAAATTTATTCAGATCCATCCACTGCATAGTCTCTCACAGCCCGAGTATCGCTCTGGGACATTAAACTCAACGAATCAATCAAATGTCGGTTGTGCTTTTCATTCATTGCCAATTTAGCTCAAGCACTGGGTTGATCACCTCAGCTCTGTTGATGGTGTTCTTATTCTTGTCCCTGGCGTTGCTCCCAGGCCACCCATGAGCCACGATGCAAAACAGCCACTGAGCAGCAACAACCCCCTCATGATGGGACAATTGACCACCAACGTGCCCACTGGGAAGCAGCCCTTCAAAGGTTGGTGGCTGCAGCTCCTTCCTGAACAGCTTTTGGGGTTGGATGGCCCCTGTCCATGTCATGAATTGGTTCGTGTTTGGACTTTGTGGGGAGCACACGCGCCCATCTTCCCCCGCGCCGTCGTGTCGAGAGCCGGCATAGACAGGGGAGAGGCGCACTATGCCCTCTCCCGATTCACCCTCGCTCTCGCGACGCGTGCGCGCCCTTCCTCCCCGACTCGCGGGCGGGTAGCTGACGGGCGAGGAGGGCATTCCCCTCGCCCCGGTAAAAAGGTACAAAACAGCGCGACCGGGAGAGACCCTCTCTCTCTGAGGCCGGACCCCTAACCTGCCAGACTGGAGTACCTGCCGCAACCCGTGAGTGACCACGTTGCCTTACTATCCTGGGCAACGAGGCCAGCCTATTTACTACTATTACTGAGAGGACGTCTCTCTGCGAGTGTTCGCTATTGCAAATAGCAATAAATGTTATTACCGTTGACACCGCTGGTTGCCTTATTCGTTCGAACCCGGCGTAGCCGCGATTCCCGCGCTACGGGTTGGGAGTACCACGAAGCGACTGCGTGGGGCTAGATCCGGAGCTCGCCTTCAGCCCTAGCCGCACGCAGAGTGGAACCTCCACAACTTGGGATAAGGTACCCCAGGGGCTCCCATCCAAATACCAGTCGGAAATGGGAAAATCTTTTTGCTCTCGGCATTCGTTGAACCAATTTTGATAAATTTATTGCATTTAAAAGAGTAGGTCAAAAGCTACCTTCTCTGTTGTTGAGCAATGTCTTTATTTACGATTTAAATCTTCCTGTAAAAATTGCTGGAAATCACAGTTTCTTGTTCGGTATCGAAATGTTATGTTTGCAGCTCAATAACTGCTATGAAAGCGGATATTGTAACATTGTAAACTCCATGAACTAGGACATCCCAAGTGAACAAAGCTGAGGTGTTATACACTGCTCTAATATACACCAGCAATATTATTAATTCATGAAATAATGATGCCAGCATGGTCATTAAATGTGCACGCATTTCTCATTCTCCTTCCTTTTGTGAAAGCATTGATAGCTTCTGTCTTTGTTCAAATATCTATACGATACGTCTAGAAATCTTGTTAGTATGCTAATGATTTTACCTCTCCCCCACCTCCCTCTCTCTTTTTTCTCTCATTCTAATCGTGTGCACCCTCCCTGAAAACAGATATCAATGGAATGAGCCACATGGAAGGTTCCGGACTGAGTCAAAAGGAGAATGATGACAGCTGGCTTTCACAGGTGGGTTACCATACTTGTTGCAGTTGAAGTGCTCTGTAATAAATAAACATGGTTACCTTACACAATCTGGTGGCATTTCTCCTGAGCATGTTCGCCTACAGCGCAAACAAAAACGGACTCTACATGAAGGAAGGACAGTACCTTAGGAGTGCTGTGTAGTGCCATCCTTGCCTTACTTTTTTTCATGCTGCGGGTAAACATGCATTTGTACCAACTTGCCCAACTTGGCACAGTTATATACATTTCATTTCTTCTTCGGGGCTTCTTTTAAGATTTGCTGCGAATTGTTTTATACCCGCCCCTCGAGTTCTCTAGATTAGTGGCTGCTCTGGCTTTCTGGCCTCAAGGATGCCCCACCGCTTCTCAACGTATGCCGATGAACTTTTGCACTGTTGCCACTTTTCATCCACAGGACAATGTTTACAGCCGAGAGTGCTATCATGTTGCAATGAAACGCAATTGGGACAGACAGAAGCTTTCTAGCCTCATGACTAAGTGTCTGTGACATACATAACTCCACTATCACATGGTAATGAATACCGAGTGGAAGATTCACCTTCTAGTTCGTATTTTCATGTTTGTGTTCCTAGTGAGGTATTTAATCCCGATATAGCCTACCTACAATCGAGAGAAAATCAAGTGAAAATATGAGGCGGGCTAACTTTCAGTGTGGTGGGTAACTTTCAGTTTCTTTATGCCGGGAGCACTCAAGGGTGAGTCATCTTTCGGGGGTGGGATCTCTCAGGATTTTACGGTAGCCTTTTATTTTTTAGTATCCTTAAATGTTTGTACAACTTTCTAAGGGTGTTATGCATTCTGTGACGTATTAGTGATAAAATACATAAATAGATATGACACCAATGGACATGTTATATCTGTTGGCTGTAACAAAAAAAATTGGGCCCCTTAGTTCTTCTTCTCCTTCTAATACGATAGAACATGTGCGTGGCCCCTTACCAAATGTCTGTGCTCTGTCAATTGGACGGTGGCGCAAGATTTACTGCACAAAATTTTATATGAAAACAGCGAAATATAAGTGGCAACCGCCATCTGCTTTCCTTTAGGACAGAAAGCCCGTGTGTAGTCCTTTGCTATCTGCAGCTGGTTTTATTGCTCATCTTTTGCACAAGCGTAGACTGAGTGAAGATAACTGCTTACGCTGTGGGAAAGGAAGCACTCTGTCCAGTGTTTCGTCAAACAGTGGCAGGCATGTAGTGGTTAGCAGCACTGCAGCACTGCGAAGAAAGGGCAGAGGGCACATTGGAGCCATCGAATATGCAACGCTGCGCAACCGACTAGCCAAAATGGCTGCTTTGTTTTCCTGAATAACCTTTATGCTGGTCATGAGGTCCATGACAATCAAAAGTTTGAGTACCGCTGGTGTTGTGTACTGAACCTGGCCGCTGAGTTCAGCGGGTAAATGGAGCATGGTCGGTGGACCCTGTTTACGGAGAGAACCATTTCCCGGGTACAGAAGAATTATGTGTTCACTTGTGTTAGCCAGTCTCTCCATTCCGCGTTTGGTTTTTGTGATGGCAGTAAAGTGGTATTGCCGACACTGCCTCGCGTTGATGCCGCCTCGCGGTACAACCCGCAGTATGTAACAGCTGGTTTACTCGCGAACCCGTGTTATCGTACTGTTTCAGGTTGAGATCATCACACATGTGGGCCCGCATCGGAGGCTATGGATGGGTCCTCAGTTTTCGTTCAAGACTCTTCAAACCCCCGCGAGCACCCCCCTGTCGTCGCAGCATCCGCAGGGTTCCGAGAAGTACACACCTCTGACCCCCGATTCCTTTGGGGAAGACTCCGACGTGCATAGTCCAGGGTTAGCCTTCTTGCTTGACAAATATATTTTTCTAACAGTGCATGATGAACCAAGTTCTAAATCATTAAAGTGAGCTTGGCCTTTAGTTGTGTTGTTTAGTTCTGAACTTCCAAAACACATTGAAATGTTCCTCAAATATGATAATTCATGGCTACAGCAGTGTTTATAATGTATGCAGTCAACTCCCATGAAATTGAATGTGGAATTCGCAATTTCATTTATGTAATTTGAAAGCTGTACATAGGTGGCCATAAGTTTATACAGAGAGAACTTGTTAACTTTTTCCGATTGCACCAAGTGACGATCACACAGGGAAACGTTAACTTTATCTGAAAGTGTCATCACTTGTTAAGTATAAGCGTTTAACATTGTTGATTACTTCATGTCCAACTCCCTTTGCTTCCGTTAGAAGCTACAGTTGCTGACCAATTATTTGGACATGATGGCGATACAGTCAGTGTCTGCACCAAATCTTTGTACCTTGGCAACTGGGAACAAAAGTCAACTGCGCTGTGCTGGGCAAATGATCGCCGGTTTGTTTGCAACTGTCATTGTCTTGTATTTCCATGGACTCCCCCTCACTTCATCACAGTACCCCCCAGCACAGACAGTGAGCATAGAGTTGGGCACACTTGAAGCTGCTTGATGACACTGAGGGACGAAAATTCATAACATCAAACAGTGAATTCATACAAAGCCATGTAACTACTAACATTTAAAGAGGCCAACACTATGTGCAGAGGGCATGCTCATGAACACACTGATGCAGGCTTGACAGCTTGAATGCTTGGTTTGGCCTATCCCATAGTTCGAGCACAGTCAGTGGCTACTGGTTTTACTGGGCCATAACATTAGCATCCTTTTGCTACTTTTCGTTTCAAAAAATGTGCTAGCAGCACATCGAAATGAAACCATAGCTTTTATGCTTGTCTTGGCTGCTGAATTAGCGCGCTGTCATGCAGGCAGTCTTAAATATTTAATGGCGCGTTACGAGGCATCTGAAATTTTGATTAGCCTTACGTCTCGATCGTTTTACACTAGTGCTATTAGTACGTTTTTTCAGGGGAATGCGGGGAAAAACGTAACAGCTAGGAAAATGATCAGTGAGGAAGGCTCCAAATCACTCCAGTAACGTCAGAAACAGTACTGAATGACTTCCAGCACAGTTATTAGGCCCATTTTCACACGTACTGTGATTGGAGCCGGCACATGCACCTGTGTGTAATTAAAGGACGTGCACTGCTATGTTCCGTGATGGTAGCCCCTTTCCACATGCCTGTATTGCTGTAAAGCTGACTTTGGGGAACCAGCAACAACCTAAGTCGTGCAGTAACATGCTTATCGGGACTGATGATTGCGCACTTCTGGCATTTTGGTGCGGGACGACGCTGGGGCTTGACAGGTTTAACCGCGAGCATATATTGTCTCCATAGCAACATCTGAGAGCAAATTTGCCTCTGCACTGCTAAATTTACGTGATGGCTGAATTATTCAAACCGAACGTAAGATGCAGGAATGTTACAGAATGGCAACGTATCAAGTGGGGACGTACCATATTTACGCAAATCTAGTGTGCACCTTTCTGCTGAAAAAGGTGGGTCCGAAAATTGCCGGCACGAAACAATCACATGCGAAACCAAAACTGCGTCGGCTGTGTTGGCAGCAGGCTGCTGTCAGATGCAGCATCAATGCCATCACGAGATGGGGGGGCAGAGCGCATTTCCTTGAAGGTTACTGTAGGTTTAGTTTGTGCTCAGCTGCGATCACTTTTGGACATACTGTCGCTTTCGTGAGGTTTCGTGTGACTCGGCACTGGATGTGTTGGCGCATACGGCCACCAGCGTTTCTGGCTCTGTGCCCAGCTCACCATATGTGCAGAGTGTCAGGAACACTTTCGGCTGCATATTTTGACAAGTCTAATGCAGAGTCGCACAAATTCTCGTGAAAGGGATATAGTAATAGCACCTCCAAAAGTGATTGCTCGAGGATATCACCTTGTGTGCTTGGTATTCGTGGCATATGAAGCGCCAGTGGCGACAATGATGCGCCGGTTTCATTATGAAAACTTTCCTTCTGTGGAAGGTAAATTCAGCACATCTCTTTCTTTCTGATTGCGAATGTGAGGACATGCTATATTTTTCTCTCATAGATCAGGCGCCTGTTAGGTTCACGAACGTGTTACATTCAGGTGCATGGTACATTCAGGGGCACTTTTATTTTCTTACTTTAAGCCCGGGATAATTGGGTGTACATAAGATTCGGGGGTGCGTTAGAATCATGCAAATACGATAATACATAGGAGGCAATCGACTTTAGGTCGAGACCACGAAAACACAACTTAGCCACTGGGAAAATGCTCGAGGGAGAAACGTATCAGTGGGGTTCCATTGTATAAATCTATAGATGCAATTTACAGGATTGTGCTAAAAATTTTTATTGCTAAATTAGAGAAGCTTTATGCTTCAGTTTTATTTCGTCTGTTTTTGTAAGATTTACGGCCTAAATAAAAAAATTAGTGAATCCCATGCACTGTAGGAATTGGTGTTTAGCGATGCTTTAGTAGATGATTATGCAAACGTGCGCACAAATGTTAGCGTTGGTCTTGCGTTCAGGCCTATATTTGATTACGTGCGACTGTCTAGTATCTTTTTTCTCTCACTGTACTTGTTTAACTAGACACGTAGAAAGACACACACTTGTCTTTCATAGCTGCCATGTGTCGATTTTCAATTTTCTTGCGTGTGGTTATATTGCTCAGCATACTTTTCTTGTCCAATGGCTGCCACACAGCGTCTTTCAGCTTCGCATATTTGAATCAGCATACTTTCACATTCTGTAGTACTTTTCGCAGTGTAACTACATCGTACCCGTTCCTCTAGTCGTTTCTTTCACATTTGAATATCTGCAATGCTTAAGAGCATGTTGAGATTAACGCATAAGTTGACGGTTTCACCACACCACCTCTGTTCTTTTGCTGTTTGCTGCTCTGACTGCACCTACCCTTCCTCCCGTGCCTGTCCGCTTGGCTGCTTTGACTGTACTCACTAGCTTTAGTTGACAGACATACCATATTTACTCGATTTGAATACGCCCTTAATTGTAATGTACACCCGTTTTTCGTCACCAAAAATAAAGGGGGAAAGATGACCCCGATTGCAGCACAAACCCATTTTCTGTGACCTAAAAAAAGAAAAGTACTTTACAGTAGTGCGCAACTCATTCTTTCTTACAGAAATACAACTTTCTCTCATTTGAAAAAACAAAGATTTGCTCCATATGCACTAACATTGCAATAAATTAACAAAAATCACAGTTTCTTACGAAAGGCAAAGCACAGATTTTGATAGCAAATTAGTAGATAGCTATTTCTATACCAGTACTCACGTCCGGGGCAGAAACCTGGAGACTTATGAAAAGGGTTCTACTTAAATTGAGGACGACGCAACGAGCTATGGAAAGAAGAATGATGGGTGTAACATTAAGGGATAAGAAAAGAGCAGATTGGGTGAGGGAACAAACGCGGGTTAATAACATCTTAGTTGAAATCAAGAAAAAGAAATGGGCATGGGCAGGACATGTAATGAGGAGGGAAGATAACCGAGGGTCATTACGGGTTACGGACTGGATTCTAAGGGAAGGGAAGCGTAGCAGGGGGCGGGAGAAAGGTAGGTGGGCGGATGAGATTAAGAAGTTTGCAGGGCCAGCATGGCCACAATTTGTACATGACTGGGGTTGTTGGAGAAGTATGGGAGAGGCCTTTGCCCTGCAGTGGGCGTAACCAGGCTGCTGCTGCTGCTGCTGCTGATGATGATGATGATGATATGAAAAGTAAGATTAGTAGTTTTATCGGTCATATAAAGTTTTGAACATTCATTTATAATTAAGTTAACAAGCATCATGTCACGTGCACACAAGCTAACATGAACACATCTCACTCGATGACCGCGGAAACTTTTTATCAAATGCTGGAGTGGTGAAGTGCAGCAGCAGGAGCGAGCAAATTTGCCTTTATGCGGCCTCTCGCTTCAACACGAACTAAGCGAAGAGAACACAGCACGGTGCGCCTAGATCCAAATCGCTTTCAAGATAGGGGCCGCACAGCCGCCAGAGTAGAATGCCTCTCCTGTCTGCGCCAGTCCCATACGCAAGTTTTGGGAACTCCAAACACCGCCCGTGAGGCAACCCGATTTCCGTCCCTCTCTGCACATGTGATCACTTTCCTTTTAATTGCGGCATCGTGATGAACTCGGTGCGTCTTCGCAGTCATCACTTCCATGCTGATAGAGCAAATGCAGAATACGGGAAGCCGGATGGTGGACTAACCTAAGCACATATGCTATAGCACATGGAGGAAGCTACAGCAGCTAGGCTCGAAGCGCATATGAGGCAGCCATTTTTAAATGCCAATGTTGATATGGTAATGCAGATTTAGGGTCATGCTCAATTCTAAGACGTGTGTAATTTTGGGGCCCCTTTTATAGGGAAAAGCGTGCACGTTAGATTTGAGTAAGTACGGTATTACTTTGAAAAGGCACCACTAAAGGCTGAAGATGTTCCTTCATGCGTGCAGCAAATTTTAGAGCACAGCTCTTTAGTGTTCCTGTGTGTTCCTAGTGTTCCATCGGCATGCCTCAGCGCCATTCCACCGCGTAACCGAGGAAATGAGCACAGCAAAAGACCAAAGCGAACACAGAGCACAGTGGGAGATGAAAGAAGAGAGCGTGAGAAGGAAAGAGGAGGAGGAGGCTGCAGCGAAAGCATGAGGCAGAAAGTGGAGGAACAGAGTATCGTGAAAGGGGGTGAAGAGTAAAGCAGAGTGCCACGTGAGACTACAAGATGGCACCATAGTATTTGTAATCCAATTGTACGCGTGACTCAAATTGTGTAGTAATTTCTGGAAGCCATGTTTACACTGGAACCTTCGACGAGTCATGTATAAGAGCCCGCGCGCTTGACCCGCAGATCAGATTTTCTACAATCGCCGACTCTGCTCGCCGCTATCATTTGTGTTTGAGTGTTGCTTGTTTCGCAAAGCTTTGCTTCATTCGCAACTTGCCGCACGAGACAGATTTTCCTTGCCAGCCAATACTATATCGAGAAATGAAAACATGTCTAGAGCTGTGCTCAAATTTTGCATTAGGGAGTGTCGTAATCGTTGCTGAATTTTTTTTTTTTTTTTACAGGTCAGTGGTGTCCAGTGTGTCATCTAACTGAAACTTAGCGTACCTACATTTCACTCATATATTCTTTCAAAACTTAATTGAAACAAACAAGACGAGTTCATTTCATTGCTTGAAAGTATTTAATCCATTAGGCTAAATGAATATCTGTCTGCAAATCTGGTTACACTTAAAACGGAATCTTGACAGTAAACAGAAAAGTAAATATTGCTTCCTCTAGTTGTAACTGGAGACCCCACATGACTCGCATTGGCATGTAATATAGTTTCATGTGAATGAAAACTTTTTCCTTTCTGTTGCAGATTTTCTGGCCCCATGTCAGTTCCCGTAGCTGTACCATCCATGAGTCATTACCTCTCGGACAGCGCTTTTCCTCCGCTCCTGATCGAGGCTACGTCTGGTAAGGCACAGCAAGGCACCGTTGTGGCTCAACATTTTGTTGTAGCTGAAACACAAATAGCGAGTCAAGCAAAATCAACAAATTAGTGTCCCAAGTTGTCCGATGTGTCATTTCTACTGAGAACTGAACTTTTGCAAGTGATAAAATGTACAGCATAGGCCATTTATAATGTAACCGCCTATAGTGTGGGACCGCATATAATGTGGCTTTATGTGACCACCAGTACGCCTCCCATAGAGTTTAATGTATCAGCGTACCGCTTAGTGCGCGGTCGCGCACGGCGGAAGACCGGGTATAGTGCGGTTTCTCTGAAGAGAAGGGAGCGCATCCCCCGGCACTACGATGCCCGCACCCTCTACAAAAAAGGAGAAGAAAGCCACAAAACCCATCGCAAGAGGGGAGAAAAATAGAGGAGAGAGAGACTGTACAGCGTGCGAAGAAAGAAGTGCAACTAGCGGCCTTATCCTTTGCTTTTCTTTGTGCAGCGCCGCGAGGGCGAGGCCATGGCGGGGCCGAGCCAGACCAAGCACCGGCACCGCCGTCGTAACGGGGTGGGTCCCATTCAGAGGGCGAGAAGGGGAAATGTTGGGGAGGTCCATTTGCTGGGGGTGGCCGGTTGACAGGCTGGCTTTGCACATGCGCCAGTCTTCTGCTTTTTCTCCTGTGTGGGTGCGCGCGAGTTGTCGTCTTGTGATACCAAAGTGCGCTGCCAGTGTCGTAGGCCTAGCTACTGGAAAATGTGTTTCCTTGTCTTGCGTTTGTGTCGCACTACTTGTGTCGCGCTGGGTTAAGTTGCCATGCCGCCTGATCCTTCCAACTCAAGAAAACGGCAAGCGTTATCCCTGGAGACAAAGCAAAGCATTATTAAAGACGTCGAAAGTGGCCTAACGAAGGTTTCCATCGCGCAGAAGTACGGCATCACCGACACAACAGCGTCGGTAATTTGGAAGAACAGGGACAAGGTGCAACAGCAACTGCAAGAAAATTGTGGATCACTAGCAAGGAAGCGGATACGTTCATCAAAGTATGAAGATGTCGACACCGCTTTGTTCAAGTGGTTCTGCAAAGTGCGAGCCCAGAATGTGCCCGTGAGTGGTCCGATTCTGCAAGCAAAGGCCAGGTCATTTGCAAACTTGTTCGGCCACAATAGTTTCAACTCATCAAATGGGTGGATTCAGCGGTTTAAGGACCGGCACGGAATAAGCTGCCGTGTTATCTCCGGGGAGAGCGCACAAGTTGATGATTCTGCTGTTCAGGCCTGGCTCAGTATAAACATGGAAACCATGCTGGCGAAGTACGCGGAGCGGGACATTTACAATGCAGATGAGGCTGGCGTGTTTTACAATTTGCTCCCAAACTGCACACTCGCACTGTCCCACGAACGCTGCTCCGGTAGAAAGGCTTCGAAGGAGCGGTTTACCGTTCTCTTCTGCGCCAGTGTGGATGGCAGCGACAAGAGGCGCTTATTTGTGATCGGAAGGTCGGCACGGCTGCGCTGTTTCAAAAAAAGAGAGTGCCTGCCGATTACATATAAGGCCAACAGAAAGTCATGGATGACTCGGGAGCTATTTTCAACTTGGCTTCAAAAATTTGACGAGGACATGGTGTCAGAAAAGTGACAAGTTGTCCTAGTTCTTAACAACTGCAGTGCCCATCATGTAAGCTTAAAGCTCAGTGCAGTGAGCCTCAAGTTCTTGCCCGCAAATACGACAGCCAAGAGCCAGCCGATGGACGAAGGCGTAATCGCTGCAGTGAAAGCGAATTATAAAAGGCCCATATCCGAAAGAGTGTTGATTGACTTTCAGCGAGATGAAGCAATGAAGGTAAACCTGCGGAGTGCTATCAACATGATCACGGCATCTTGGTGGCAGATTAAAGCATCAACTATCGCCAACTCTTTCGCAAAGGCGGGGTTTGTGCGCAACGCCGTGGTCAGCGATCCTGATGTGAGGAGCGACGATAGCCACCGCGGCAACGATGTCGACGAAGTCCTCAACGCGGGTGATGTGTGGTCGGATCTGGTGAAAAAGAACATTGTTGGACAGGATGACACATTCGAAGGCTTCGTGAACGAGGATTGCGATGACTTTGTCTGCGAAGAAGCAGGCACAGACGAAGCAATTGTAGCAGCAGTGCATGATCGCGATGACAATGTATCGGACGATGACGACGACGACAAAGGAGACAGCACACCGGAACTTTCGCACAGAGATGCACTGGATTACATAAGCAAGCTCAGGATGTACTGCGCGCAGAAGGGCTTGAGCAAGAAAGCTTCCCAGCGTCTGATCGCTGTTGAAGATGAGATGGTGCATAATGTGGTGAAGGCTCAGCGCCAGACGAAGATAACAGCATTTTTTCATTGATGAAGAAAAAAACACTTTTTGTTTAGTGTCCAATTCTGGTGCTTTATTGTGCGTTAAGTTGTAAAATAAATAATAAAAAGTGGGTTGACCAATATAAGAGCCTAAAAATGGCGTATTTGATATAGTGCAGTACCGCTTATAATGCAGATTTTCCCGACTCCCACGACCTACGTTATAAGCGGCCCATGCTGTATAACATTCATAGGACACAATTGGCGCTGCCACTCTGAAAATACTGTAGCAGCTCTCCCAATGTAACAGGTCCTGTTTATAACTCACTAGTTGTAGTCACCCACTGATCATGAATTTTTTATATTGCAGTCGTGTGACATAAAATACATTCTGGCTAATTTACAAGGACTAGAACAATGACAATTTAAACAGCTAAAGCGCTGAACTACCAGTGCACGTGTAAGTCCAAATGCAGGCGCATAAACATTTGCTTCCTAATGCATGTATGCAGCAAACACTTGCTACAGCGGACCATGATAATCCAGCGAAAAAGGTCCTTGATATCCGAAGTCTGTTCTATCCAAAACTAGGTCTGCAGCATGTTGTGAAATGGGAGAAGTTTGCATGTAGTGCCACTGTCTAACCCATAAGTGATTGAAAAAATAATAAAAACATAAAAATTAATATAAATAACTATAGGTAAATGGGTTTACATAATGATTGTATAACCCCGTGGCGTGGCGTCTTATGTCCACCATTTTCCATGTTATATACCATTGGTTGATGAAAAATGTAGGTTTTCTAGTACTATAGCACGCACGCACGCACACATACACACACACACACACCTGCACGAAGGCAAAGTTAATGGCAGGGAGCTGGCCACCTGGCCCGAGCGCATCACTGCCGCCAGTGACGCAATACATCAGCTACAGTTTATTCTTCACACAAAACAGTGAAGCCGATGCCTAATTTTATCCTTAGCGACAAGCGACGACCACTGTAGCACAAACAAGAGCCATGGTATGAGGGAAGTTCAACTCGGAGCCCACGTCTGGTGCTGCTGCATGCGGAGAGGCAAGATACCTTTCCGTGCCTCGTCTCCCAGCTGGTGCATTGCGCTTGGCATGATCTCCAGAAAAAACGCCACCACAATGGCAACATGGCGGGCACGGCTAGCTGCGTATTACTGCCTGCATATATATATATATATATATATATATATATATATATATATATATATATATATGGGGCGTATTTTTTATTGTTTTTATGGCGATAGCAATTATATGGACATTCCAGGCACATTTTTGCCATCGCCATCGCTGTGAGATTCTGTATAAACCCCAAGGGCGATAAGATAGTCACCATGCCAGTGTGCAAGGGTGAGCCAGCAATTGCGGCTCAATTTCTCACATGCAAGTGAGGAAAGCGGGGAAGAAGCGTGCCATCTTCCATTGTGCGCAGGTATCCAGGAGGAGGGTAGGGAGGGGGCGCGGCCTGCCTGGGCCACTGTATCTTGAAAGCCATCTGCAACAGCAACAGAGTCCACCGCACGCTATGTTTCGCGGCTTAGTTCGTGTTGATGTGAGGTGCAGTACAAAGGCCAATTCGCTCGCTGCTACTGCCATGCTTCCTCACTCCAGCGTTTTGACAGCAAATTTCTGTGGTTTCCGAGTGAGATGTGTTCGTGTTTGTCCGTGCGTGTGTGACACCATGCTTGTTAATTTAGTTAGTATGCCTATGCTTACAAGTTTATATGGTCGATAAAGCTACTATCCTTACTTCGTATAGCTAGCTATCCACTAATTTGCTTTGGCAATGGGTGCTCCGCCTTTCGGGTGAAACTGAAATTTTTTTTTCATTGTCTGAATTATTTGACCGCACTGCCCTTTAATTCAACCTTGCATTGTCATCACGCTCCAATTGCTTGTGTTAGCAATTGATTTGTTTATTGGTTTGTTTATGGCTATTATTTCTTCCTTTTTTGTGCCGTCTTTTGAATGTTAACACTTTGTTATTAGGGGTCTTACACTTAGTCGGGCATCATTTGCCTTTATGTCAAGCCCCCCGACAACAATGTATCTTTCTTTTCTCTCTCTTGTTGGGCATATAAACTTTAACTTCACTCATGTGTGGGCCGCACCCCCATCTTGGCAGCCCAAAATATGGGGGAAAAAAGTTGCAGTTTTGCCCGAAAGCCGAAGCACCGATTGCGATAGCAAATTAGTGGACATCTGTGCGAAGTAAGGATAGTAGTTTTATCGGCCGTATAAACTTGTAAACAGGGGCATACTAACTAAATTGGCAAGCATGGTGTCACGTGCGCACAAGCAAACATGAACTCATTTCACTCGATGAATGTGGAAACTCGGTGTCAGAACACTGGAGTGAGGAAGCACGGCAGCAGCAGTGGGCGAATTGTTCGTCGTGCTGCATCTCGCATCAGCGCGAACTAAGCCACGGAAACAAAGCGCTTGAAGTGGAACCCCCCCCCCCCCTACCATCCCTACCGTCATCCCCCTCCGAAGCCTTGCACACAATGGAAGACGGCGCACTTCCTCCCCACTTCCCTCCCTTGTGTGCGCGAGATTGAGCCGCAATCACCGGCTCACCCTCACACACTTTCACTCGCATGTACCGCATACAGTAGAATCTCGATGATACGCTTATGGCTAATCCGAATTTCGCGATGATACAAATTTTTAAGTTGTTTCGGACGGTCTATGTTATATAGACTACGCTGTGATTTGGGATTACACAAACAGTTTCTCAAGCTTTAGCGGATGATACGAACGTGCCAATGACCTGCGCACGTGACCGGGGTGGTGTGGCTGGTCTTGGAGAGGGGGCGTAGCCACCATGGCTAATGCACGGCTGCTGTCCTTTTTCACACCCTCTTCCCTTCACCTCCACGTCTCCGCCGCCAGTTTGCAGCTGGAGAGGAGCTTGTGCGTGAAGGGACAGGCTTGCCAGAACAGCCAAAAAAGTAAAGAAAGACTGACCGTGCTTTCTTGCGTGAATGCAGATGGCTCAGAGAAAATGCAGCTTACCGTCATAGGCAAGTCTAAACAGCCGAGGTGCTTCCAATCGGCAGGACGTTTACCTTGTTTGTACAAATGTTCTTGCGTGAATGCAGATGGCTCAGAGAAAATGCAGCTTACCGTCATAGGCAAGTCTAAACAGCCGAGGTGCTTCCAATCGGCAGGACGTTTACCTTGTTTGTACAAATGAAACAAGAAAGCATGGACAACCGCGGATTTTTTCCACGAGTTCGTCACAACCCTGGATCAGGAAATGGCTGCGAGGAACTGAAAGATTTTGCTTTTCGTAGACCAATGTTCGGCCCATCCAAAGGAGACAATCTTTAACAACGTCACCGTAAGGTTCCTGCCTGCGAACACTACGAGCCATCTGCAGCCGCTGAACGGGGGAATAATTCAGAATGTCAAGCATCACTTCAAAGGACTTTTAGTAAGGCACCTGCTGGCAAAAATTGATGGCAAAGACAAGAATTTGCGGATTAGTCTACTCGATGCGTTGCATTTCTTGGCCATGTCTTGGGCCAATGTAATCTCGGAGACAATCGCGCATTGTTTTCGCAATTGTGAATTTGGCAAGAGACAGTATCCGGCTCCGACTGAAGATAACCAAGAGCTTGATGAGGACTTGGTGATTAAAGGCTGTGAAAGTTTGGGGACTCAAGCTTACCACTCAAAACTTTGTCACCGCGGACAACAACATTGCGACCTGCGGGTTAAGGTGCATTGAAGACTTGGTCGACAAAGTGTATGAAATCTAGACTGACACTGATGGTGAAGACGCAGACGTCAGAAACCCTTCACACTCTCAATGTCCTGCGCCGCGCCGTAAATGCCGGCAGTGTGAGCGACGAAACCGCTGCACGATTTTATCCCTTTCAGGCGGGTCTTGTCAGCGACATTGAGGGCAAGAAAGTGCAAAAGAACATTACAGACTTTTTCGGTCAGAAGTAGTTGTGCCCAATAAAGTTGGTGTTCACTTTCATGTTCAGCTTGGCTTGCTGTGGCTCATACGAATTTGGGATGATATGAATATTTCGTGTGCTCCCGAGGAATTCATATCATCGAGATACTACTGTAGTGTGTGCGGCAACGATTTTTATCGCCCTTGGACTTTATACGGAACCTGACAGCGAAGGCAGAAATCTGTTTGGAGTGTCCATATAAATGCTATTGCAATTAAAGAAACACTGACAAGCCTCCTTAGCACCGCGCGTCGGCAGCACCATCTTTTCTTTGTGCGGTTAGTTTTCGCAGCCAGCTCAGCCAGCTCCTTTGGCTCATCTGTCAGCTACCGGTAGTCCACAATGGAAAAAAAAAGCATTTAATGGCGACAACGCTGCATTTAAGCTCATGTTTGTCACGTACACCAAGGTGCACGGCAAGCAAGCAGCCGGCTGCAGCTTCAGCATTGATGGCAAGTCCGTACATTGGTGAAGCAGAAAGAGGACCTCGTCGCAATGAACAAATCTAGGGAGGTGTCCCATGGAAATGTGTGCAAGTTCCCTTAACATGTAGTTGAAAAAAAAGTAGACCAAATGGCCCAGTTCCGTGTGAGAGGCCCATCTCATCAAAATTGCAAAGGAAAGTTTGGCCCTTGCACAAGTTTATACAGTTAAATAGAAAGGAGCATTGCTTCATGCAGCCAGCCTTTGCAAGCCAACTTTCCTTGAACCCATCCCTTTTGCCTGTGCCCAGCGGACTTGTCCCAGTGTGCTTGGCTTCCAGCAGGTGTTAATCGACGAACACTCATTTGGGTGCTTTGCCAACTGCTCTGTGCACATTTTCTCCTGATATGCTTGTGCATCTTCAGTCATTTATTGCAACATATAAATTTTTCGCCTTCATTGCACCGTGTAAGTATGGCAGCCACATGTTGCTGTTGCACCCATTGTTTTTTTCGGAACAGCATGTGCTGAACACAGCCATGGAAGAAACTAAAACTTATTGCAACATGATCCCATGTTGGGTCGACTTTTCTTGACTTCAATTTTGTTACGTGCTGCTCCCTCCTAGTAATTTCTTTCCTTTGTGAAAGGGGACAGTAGTGGTGTACGTAAATGATTGAAGAAGGAGAACTGCCATGGCGCAACTTTTACCTTTAGCGGCTATTGTTTCAGAAGGTATTACTGGAATGAATAACCCCAATGCCCCATCTTCAGGGGTGCTGCTGCTTAGATCCTTCCCTGGTTTTTGGATTCATCAGGTAGCTTTGAAGGGCCACCTAGCCTTCTGGAAGTGTGCGGGCACTGGTCCGACAGCTCGGGCGCCTCTTCTCATGCCAACGGGCAGGAGCAGCTCATGGAAAGGATCGCCGACGCCATGAACGAGTCGCCGTACAAAGAAAGACAAGCAGCGCGCACTTCTAGCGGCAGTGGTGAGTGGTGGCACTGCCCTTTAATTAGGAGCTGGTTGACTCATCAAGCCATGGCAGTCACTTGTTTCTAGTGCATAATGCTCTCATCATTTGCCTCGTCTACTGCGGTGGCTCTGGCATTCAGCTACTGATTACGAGGCTGCCACATTGATTTCCTTCTTTGGCAGGCACGTGCTATTGGTGATTAAATGGAACGATGTTCACTTACTAGACCCCAGGTGGTCGAACTTAATCCGAACCCCCCGAAACGATGTCTCTCATAGCCTGTGCGTTTCTCTGGGATGCCAAACTCCATAATTTGATTTTTGGTTTGCCGTTTGGTGCTCAGCCTTGGCAATCAGAAGTTGTGAGGCAATAGTGCATGTAATTTATTATTGAAGCTTTCAAGAATTGTGTAGATTTATTGAGATGTCAAGAGAGCAAAAATTTTAGATGCTCCTCTTGCAATGATATCCCTGTCTTATTTGCTGTACAGTAATAGCTGGTTAACTTGAAGTAGTAAGAACCGGAAAACATTTTGATATAACCCGGATTTTCTATTAGCAAAACTGCGGAAATTGCAGTGAAAAGTCTAGCTCTCTTTTTTTTTTAATTGATCATTACTGACCATCTTTTCAACAAGAGCTTCTAAACTGGCTTTTGTAAAGGTGCGAAAAAAAATGCCAGCGATATCAACCAGCTCCGTTTTTCAACACTGTCATTTTATTCAGTGCATAAAAACCGCGTGAGGCTGGTCTGTTTCATGGTAGCACTTGGACCTAGAAATGTGTCATCGAATTGCTTCACACATCACAGGAGCTGATTGTTTCCACCGCTGCATTCGACTTCATTTCACAGCAAGCGAAGCATGCTTCTTGCTTTGGCTGATGTTGGCACCTCTCGAGGTCTTTCGTCGTCGCCGCCGCCTTCACCGTCCTCTCCGCTTGTAGCCATCCCAGCGATTTCGGCGACAGTAATTTCACCCGTTACATCCTGCTTGCATATTGCATACTCGTGAATGCTCACATCGCTTTCTGTGGCACCGTTCGCAGTAAGTCTGTGCCACCTGCGTTGCATACGCAAGCGACGTGAGCATTCACGAGTATGCGCTATGCGGGCAGGATGTGTCGGAACGCATGTGGCATGTGTGTTTTTATTCTATGTTGCGTAGAATAAAAAAATCTGGGCCATGTGCATTGCGTAGAATAAAATAAAAAATTTGGAGTATGCTTAAGCTTCACCTTTAACAGTGGAACGCAATAGCACTCAACCATCCCTGACTGCTTCTTACGCTTCCTGACAACTGAAGCGTATGTAACCGTAATGTTTACCGGGAAGCGCTGGCCTTGAACACTATGCACGTAAGCAGGCTTTGTGGTAGAAACACGACCCTTTGCGTGGGCCACAATGCAGCGGAGGCAAGCGCCAGCTGAAGGTATTGCTAGGTTACGGGCGTGCCGCTCCATGGTGTCCGAGACACCTGCACGCCGGCGCACACGAATGGCGGATACCACAGCCGGTCTGTTAATTGTAGAAACACTGGAAAAGGGGCTTCTTTGAGTTGATGTGCAAAAGAAATATGTCTTCTTGTATACTAAAATTGCAATCCGAGAGCTATTATGTCTGTAGGTTGTGTGTAAGTCATAGTTTACAATTTTTCTACGTATTTTAGCTTGAGAAATTCAATTAGTTCAGTAAATTTCTTGCATCACAAGGAGAGCTTGGGTATACGTGGTTTGAAAATCTTTTAGCCGAAGCGACGTCTGGCAACAGGTTTTCTGCGACACGGGCTCCTTAATGCTCGTGTTGAAACAGAAATCATGCCTCTGTCGGTAAATCACGTGCATTGCATAAAGTGAACAAAGCGAACTGTGTCAAGTGTGCCTGCTTCTGTGCACACGACTCCCGTCACATGAAGTGCCACATGGTTGCCTGAGAAAGTTGTTATGCCGCTACGTTCCGACTTGACATTCGGGGGAAACGTCCACTTCGTGGTAGGCGTGGTGGCCTTGCGCGAAGTTTGTTAAAACGTTTCAGTGGTGGAGTATTTGTTCCGCTCTCGAACAAGATTTCAAGATATCTGCGAGAAAAAAGAGAAAGGGCGATAAATACATGGCACGTATGAGAAATGGTTTGCTGCCGCAGAAAATTTTGGCTTAGCCGATTGTTTGAGTTAATGAGGTAAGCAGTACCAAAACTGCTATAATAAAGTGCACATATGACTGGCAGGTTATATGCAAGTTTAGCCTTCACTAGCAGCCTTGCAACATAGCCTGAAGGAAACATTCGTGTCAAGCCACACTTGATGCTAAATTCAATTTTAAATGCTCTCCACATTGCTGTGAAGGCTTCAACATGGTTCAGCCAATAGCAGCATGAAAGGGGCCCTGGTTAGCGAACATGGGAAACTAGCATTTTCTCTAACATGGGAAACGAGCATTTTCTCTGGCTGTTTGCTTTCTGCTGACAGTTGTGCTGGTTTGTTTTTCCAAAGAGTTAATCATTGTTGTTTGCTGTTATTTGTAGGGGTACTTTTCTTTTTCTAGAGCTTTCAAGTTTATATGAAGTAGGCAGGCACGTACCTAGGATTTTGATTCGTGGGGGGGGGGGGGGGGTAAACTTGGGGTAACTTTTCTGTGCAAATGAGGGGGGAAGTACCTTTACTAGTACAAATGTTCCCACCGTTCATGAAGACGCGTAAACCCACAAAATAAAAATGAAATAAGGTGCATCTTCACAGGCACGCCCGTGAGGTACACCTCTCCTTTACTTGACAAACAAGGAAACACATCAAGTGGACTCTCACAGAAAAGAAGTGCAGGAAGAAAACATAAACAAGTGAAAGTGTAAAATAAAAATTTCTAGTAGCGATTCTTGAGTTACCTCTGGAAGAATTATAAAGAAATATATATTTGCAGAGCAATCACAGTTATTTTGGATCCCTTATTTACTGCTCTACCAAGTGCCAAAACCAACTCGTATTGTTATTAGGGAAGTTGCATAACGATGCGTGGCCGCCAGTCTCGTACAACCATGTAGAGCACAGGACGCTGCAGTTCTAGACGTACTACGCCAACCGCGAAAGGTTAGGAAAACATCCACATAAACCCAGCAGAAAAGTGGCTACATCAGGCAGCTCAACTGATAACTGTAGAAGCATCATTCAAAACAAACCCAGAATCATTCTCCACTTCTGGTGGTGTTTTCTATACTTCCTTTTTAAATAAAGATGATGTTGCTCCATAAATATTTTCACAAACAAAGGTTCAATTTGCTCATTTTCGCCTTTCCTTCCTGTTTGGCTGTTGCCTTGGCTCTCTCCCTTAGTAGATCACTTAATTTCTCAGCTCCTTGAGACTCGTTTCGAGTTGCCAATTTCGCACGAAAAGTGCTGTACAATTGGGAAAAAACAAGACGAGGTGACGGGTAACATTCATATTGCAGGGTTTCATGATGGACGCTGTTTCGCATGATTTTATTTTCCACCTTATCTAACCCATATAATGGGTATATGGTTCTAAGGATCTGCCAGCATCGCGGTGAGCTGTCACTCAAAGAAATAATGAAGCAAAAGGAAAACCTTAACGCAACTGTCGTTTTCTCCCGCCGTAACACTTTCCACAATCATACAGACCAGCTCACTATGTACTGAATCCCTTTCTTAGTCTCTGGATCAGTCTAAACAAAGAAGGTTGAACTAACGAAGCAACAACGATTACACATGATCATTCCTATGGATGGTTTTTCTGAACACATCTCGAGTTAACCGTGCGGGTGCCGAATCAATGAGAAAATTGGCCTTCACACCCCAGGAGAGACTGATAACTACTGCCATTCGAAAGGAGAGAAAAAGGCAGCAAAATGATAACGGCCAAATAGTTGTCGTCTCAAGATTGTTTTGGCGGCGCTTTAGGAAGAGTGTGTGAGCAGTGGTGGCATGGGGGCGGGGGGTGTTGCTTAATTTCTGCTTAATACTAATAAACACCATAAAGAAAGTTATGAGGTAACTTCGTCATGAACCACAAAGGAATGTTGCACTTGCTATCCCACTGATTTACATGCGTGACTAAAAAAGGTACACCTAGTTTAATCACTCCTGTTCCTTGTGTTCACTCAACAGAATTGGCATGCTTCGAAGATGTTGGCTCTCGGTGCAACTCGGACGTGTCCCTCTACCACTCGCCCAGCCAAAGCACAGAGCACTTACTGGTCTTTTCCTCTACCCAGCAAGACTCTATGTGACTCTCACTGTGAGTGTTCTCTTGGATGGGCATGTGCTGTCTGGGGTTCCTATTGTACTTTGCCCGGTTATAAATTAGTGTTCCTTGAAATTTCACATGTGTAAGCACTGGATCAAAGGTAAATGAAACACTCTTGTGGCATGTATACAGTTGCTGACCGTTTATTCGGACCTCATGGTGCCTGCGGAAATGTCCGAAAAAGCAGATTAAGAAAAAAAAGAATGAAATCCTTTATTTCCACGCACTTATTCGGGCTTGGCAGTAAGCTTGAAGAAATCGTCAATGCGTCGTTGCACGCTGTTCTGTTTACACGCAATCAGATAAGCCTGAATCTCGGAGAGGGTCGTATGGTCACTATAGGCGGCTGAAAGCACAGTCACTGCTTGTACTAGCTCCGCACGCGACGGCAGTGTAGCAGATGGTGTGTCATCGTCCGGCAGTGCAGCAGAAACCTGACGAATGATCTCGCCGTCATCGAGTTCTGCGCATGTCAGTACAGCATGTCAGCACCTGTGAAACTGTCAAATGAGACGGTGTCCGGAATCGCAATGCAACTGCTGCGCAGGTCCCCGCAGAACATTTTCGGCATCAATAGGGAGCACATCAGAAGGCGACAAATCATAGGCCTTCCGGCACCCGCATGCCAGCATTCCCCAGGGCAGTCTGCCTGCACCACTAGACACTTGACGCAATGTTTCCATATGCCGCGTTGGATCACCGCAACCTCGACACAGCACACAAAGCAAACACCGCCACGCCATCACACCGACACCAATCGCACAAACGAAAAACGTAGCCTACTCGCAGCGTTGTGCACAAAGAAACAAATAAATCAGCTGCTGGATTGTCTTGACGTGGCTTACTAAGCTGATACCGGAACTGCTGTAGCAACTCTATCGAACCAGACAGAAACGATGATGATGAGTGGGGATTTCCAGTAGCGCCACTTCGTGGGGCAGCAAGGAGGCTCCGTTCAAAACAAAAATGGCGCTCAGCTAATCGAACCATGCACCGGTCAGAGTCGGTGCATGGTGCTCTCGATCGAGTTGGCTCAAGGAGTGTCCGGAAAATCAGACTAGAGGTTGCAAGGTGTCCAAACTTTCGGCAGTTGTTATAGATTATGGTCTATGGGGAGAATGGCGGTGCCGCGAAGCAGACCGAATAATAGAGCATGTCCGATTTTTGGAGACCGAAAAATCGGTCGGCGTCTGTAATGTGCCCTGACCAAAGCCACCAGAATAAAGAAGCATACTGCTGTCTAGAATGAGTGTATCAGTACTATGATGTTCTATACTACATTTGGCCGAATAATAGATCAGACTCCGAAGGGACTGCTGAAAAGTCCGAATAATTGGGAATCTGAAATAATGAATTCGCCAAGAATGTAACTTTCTTTGTTCCGCAATTTGCCAGAAAGGCTTGTAAACACATTGCTGCATGCGACCTGGTCAGTCTGAATTTTGAATATTGTCATTCCATCGCCACAAATAAATGAAAACATGGTCAGTGTATGCACTAAATCTGTCTCTTGCTATCTCAAATAGAGGTCGAATGCACTCCGACAACGAAATGATCGTGGGTCTACTTAGCAATAGTAAGTGTCCACCTAGTGAACTGTTCATTTTGGCCACTGCTGATTGACTGGAGCTGAACTAGCAAGAATGAAACTGGCTGTGAAAGGCTGTTTTCTTGATCATACCCTGTACCAGCCACAATGGAAAGCCTGTCAAGTGAACACTTACTGAATACCCCTCCCCCCCTCCCCTATCGCCGACATCAAGAGTTGAGCTGGCAGCATTTGGTGGCGCTTGATTATTCTAAGAGACAAAAATTAGTAACAGAAGATAACGAAGTTGCCTGAGACAGCTTCACCATTGTTAACAAAAACATAAAGGTAGATGTAAAACGTAAAAAATCTAGACATGAGTGGGACACACGGCAAACACACGAGTTCTGCCTTGACAACTTAGTGGCTTGGCTTGTCCCGTGGTCTGGGTATAGTCGGCATATACTCGAGTTATTTTTGGTTTCAAGGAGGCGCTGGCAACGTATCAAAACAAGAACATCTCTCTGTGCTTGTCTTGTTGCTCAAAAGAGCATGCCATTGTGCACGCAGAGTTTGAATTATTGAATGACGCACTCTAAGGTGAGTGAAATACCATATGTTTTTACACATTATGTCTACGGGGCCAGTGGAGGGGCTGCAAATCTGTACAAAATCATGCAATGTCCAAATAAACGGCATTCAGATATATTAAATCGGAAACTGTCTGCTGAAAGGCTCCCTTTCGTAGGCACAAACATTTTTTCGTTTGGGCATGTTTTTTCCTGCATAAGTAAAAATGGTCACCCATCTCGTGATGCGCTCTAAATGAGGACGTACTGAATGATGCACCTGTAGATCTTAAGCTGTTAAGCTGCTTAGCTATGCTGAAAGGCGGTGCTGGCGTGGAGTGATTGCTGGCAATACCAGTGAGGCTAGGTCCTCCTGCAGCTAACATCCTCCTCCTCCTCTGTATCTTTATTTGTATCTAGCGGTACTTCCCTACTACAGTACTTGCCACAACCCTCCTAAATGGTATTTTAAAATCATAAATAGTCTTGTCTTTCTCTTTCTTGCTATTCTTTTTCCTCTAGTTTCTCATATACAGGGACGTGCATATTTCTCTTAAAATCATAGAAAAATGATTTTATGTTTACCGCTGCTCTGTTCTTACTGAAATGTTGCAGAAAGATTGCAATTTGCGGTCTGTATCGATCAACGTAATACTTGGCACACTTACTTTTGCCTGGTATTTAAGGGGGGAAAGAAATCGTAAGTAAACTTTCTCTATGGGAAAGCCATCTGCTGCGAAGGCGGCACTAGCATAAACTTGAGTCGCCGCCTGCCTGCAGCTGTAGAAAGTAGCTGTTTCAGGAGGGTTGCTGTGTGTTCCAGAGGAGCTGGCAGCACTTAGAAACATAAGTGAAAGGACCACATGTCAGCTGTGATAAGAAATACATGGAAGCAAGGCATTTAGTACAGCAATGAACAGGCCTAGTTGGTGGACGTTCATGATTATATTGCGCTTAGTGTTACACTGACAAATGTGAAGGACAGGACGCGGACATACGTAGCGCTACGTACGTCTGCGTCCTGTCCTTCACGTTCGTCAGTGTAACACTAAGCGCAATATAATCATGAACATGGAAGCAAGTCAGTTGTGATATGAAAGATATGGAAGCGAACACATCATGTGGCAATTTACAAGGAGTTGAATAAAAGTGGGCACTGAGATGCCTGTCCCAACTGCAAGAGCAATTAGATTTTACCTAATTTTCATCTGAATTTCAACCAGTAAAGCAGTGATAACTCCAAATACAGTAAAACTCATTAGTGCGCATTGAAAAAAAAAATTTGAAAAACGAACTAGCCGGGAAAACGCAAGATCCGAAGTCATTAAAAGGTTCGGCAGGCTCAACTGTAGTTCACATCTATGTAATGCAAATCTTTGCACGAATAGTTGCAGCATAAGACATCAACGCATTGTCAAGCTTACGCTTGCGCTCCTCATATTCAGCCTGGGTCGGCAGCTTCTTCAGACGGGGCACTTTGATGGGAAGTTTTTATGTGCTCAATCGGCACGAATCGTTGCGGCAGGAGACAGCAACGCCCGTCGATCTGGCTGGGCTCGAGCACGTTGTCGTTTTCCTATTGGTGTAATGTATGAAGACGGTGAGAGGAAAGCAAGATGAAACCATGCTAGTGGGCAACACCAGAATACAGTGCTGCCAGAGCAAAACATGACGCTTACTTCACACTGCCTGCAGCAGGGAGCGGCGGAGTATTTGAGTTACTGCCTAAAAATGCGTGCAGTATGCTTCCAGTGGCACCATGCTCGCTGTGACACAGATAGGTAAGCGATCGCTGTAAATGCAGCATGCGACGACTCGCAAGGAGATTTGCTTCCACCGAAATAGGAGACTGAGTGTGCGCCGGCGTTTTCATGTTACTTGGGCGGGTGAGTACTGCAGAAAAGCTGCTGCGGCGGAGTCAACTGTTCTCGATAGCGCACGCCCCGTGCCTGTTCTTGTTTACATAGGGTCTAGCAGCCTAAAAAAACTAATTGTACGATCACAGTTTGGCGATGCAATGAGCGTTGGTGCCAAAAGATTGTGTTTTCCAGGAACGCATCAACTGGTAAAAAAAGAAGCATAGCTATATTGGGTTAGTTTTTGTGTTTTGAATCGCAAACATTTGCACCATGAAATCATACGAACCAGGATTATATCAACAAGGTTCTACTATATACATTCGATAGCAATATACAATAAATATGATTAGGAACAGCAAATTTGTTTTCAAGCGGTAGATACTCATGTACAGTCAACGACCGATTTTTCAGACCCTCTAGGGAACGTAAGAACATCTGAAAATTCAAGCAGTCCAAAAAAATGAATGCATGCAAAAAAAAACGCACCTTTTTTCTTTTTTTTTCGGATATAGAGGTAAAGGTCGAAGTACCAGGCTTCCGAAACCCTGCCAAAGCATCAGTGAAGTGGCTATAAAAAGAGGCATTCAAAAACTCGGTATGCAGCCGACTGCCGGTTTATTATGTACATGTGCATCGTCGGGCAGCCGGTGTTATTGCTGCAGTGGTTTGAAGAACTTGTTGATAGTTGTTTGGACGGCGTTCCGGTTGCATGCGATCACTGCGCACATCAGCCTGCGATCGGCCGCTCACGACTTGCTTAATAATGGCGGCTTTCTTCTCCATCGTTAACCGACGGTACTGCTTTCCGCGCTTCAATGCCATCGGCGAGGACGACAAAGACGTAGTGGGGGCCATCGAAGGCAAGCGAAATCCTCAAGTTGCGAACAGTGGAGTTCGCTGATGAGCGTCGAAGCACCTAGGTCTAGCGTCGTAGAGCACACTTGACACAACAGCATAACCACGCACCATGCTAGCCAAAACGTGGCCTGTGCAAACAAGCGAAATGGCGCCGCTCCGGGAACTCCGCCGGAGGCAGAAGTGCGGCGATGAACATAGCCAGCGTGGCCAGACCAAATCGGTGTGTGACGCCTAGGTTCGGCTAGTTGTGGTTCAAAGTGGTGATATGCTTCGGCTGCAAGTCGATTTCCTTCTCAAGGGCGCTGCGCGAGGAGCCAAAGGACCTTCCGTTGCGTCAAAAAGTCCGGAAATTTGGACGGCGGGGGGTTCGAGCGTCCGAAACTTCAGATGTCCTTATTCATTGATTCTGTGGGGCTCGTTGCGGTGCCGCGAAGATGTTCCAAATATCAGGCATGTCCGAAAATTCAGTCGTTGACTGTACTGTGGTGTAGAACCCAAATTGTGTATATGTACAAAGTAGGTTTACCACTTGTGAAACACTTTGAATGATTTCGTACTCTTAAATGAAACCTTGGAAATTTCCCATTACATTATGCATTAAAGTACTACTTTTGCAAGCCCTATATTGTAATGTGTATCAGTTCTATAGTTGCACCCACATTTGTTTCATAGGGAATTGTTTTCAGGTTGTTTTATTCCCCAAACAAATGTTTGCAAGTTTCTGTTGCTTCTTCTTTTTTTTTATGCATCAGCGACTTCGGGTATGACACTCAGTGCTGTATGAAAGGGAATTTCGCATACTTCTTTTCATTTTCTAGCTTAAGGTGCTAAACATCGATGACAGCCTGCTTTTATTTCCTTACTTTGCAGCTTGGACGCTCAATCGGGCCTGTGGACCAGAAGAAGTCATGAATTTTTAGATCACAGAACCTGGGCTGCTACAGCACACTCCAGTTGAATGTTATTGTGTTTGTTCTTGTGAAGAAAAAAAAAAAGCACTATTTACCATTGTCGTGTACAAAAAAAAAAAAAAGATAATTTTGAACCTCCAAGACGAGATTTTCAAATGACGTGTTTATGTCGCATGTGCCGATATTGCTTTTGTACTCAGAGCGAGACGAAAAAAAGCGAGAAAAATGCTTTTTAAGTTGTTTTCTGCTAGACATGGTGGATCTGTCATGTAGCAGACATAAAAGGCTGTGTAGTATGTATAGTTTAGCACTTATATATATAATATGCATTTCATCAAGGAAGCGCAATAAAAATTTATCGATGCTCTGTATGCGCCTCTGACTGGTGTTTTTAAAGGGCCTCTCACTAGGCCACATACCGAATCCTGGTTATACGCTAGACGTTGTGCTTTCTAAGGAGTGTTCTGGCACAAAAATTATTTGGATTAGCTTCTTCACACAGTGCAAGTAAGCACCACGTGAGGAATCTTCAAGGCGCTGCCTTGCATGCATTTCATTTTATAAATTAAAAAGCTGCTGTTGCCATAACCTGTGATGCTGCAGAAAGTCATTAATCTTGACTACAATACAAATGCAGCAGTGAAAAGTGCAAAAAGTCGCAGAAGTTTTGTAACGTTCAACCAATATTATTTCAAATAAATGTGTGCTTTAAAAAAAGTGATGGCCCAGAACACAAATGCCAATACCACTCGTGATCGATGCAAATGCTGTGAGCATGCATTATGAACAAGAGATTTTCATAGCCCCAAACGACGAGGAAAGTGCAGCGATACACATGCCTCTCGGCCACCATCGCATATGGCCACTCATTAGCATAACTTGTGTGTCTCGCGGCACCACAAGTTATTGCGGAACATCTCCGCAATGGCAGTCTGGTGCAACGTCACGAAACATCACATTGACGTTTATGAAATGGCCCTTCCTGTGACACTCCTCACGGCACATTTCTTCAACCAATCAGCAAGCTGACATGGCAGCAATCTTGGACTGCCACTATATATTCGCGAAATTGCAGATGCATTGCACGGGCCTCTGCACACTACCGTTCTTTGCTTTTTTTTTTTAAAGTGCTGATGTCACAACTTGCTGCCAAGGGCCAGAAAAAGTATTAGTCGATAAAATTTGCAGCTCCACGTCATGTTTTGTCATCTTGATGAAAACACAAAATTGCATTTTTCAAGACTTCCACTTGCCGGCACAAATGTCGGAACACGTGACCTCTCGACAGCCAGTCAGAGAGTCAACATGGCAAATAATGGCAGCCGTGTAGCTGCTGTGCATGTCGAGAATAGAGCCCATGGTGTCATAAAGCTGCAGACAGGGCAGCTGAACAAGTGGACCTTAATTAAAAAAATTCATGAGCCATTCCACTCTGTGAAGGTGGGTGGCCAGCGAGGCTGTTTAATGCACAACACAGAGGTGACACAGAATTTTGAACAAAGATACGAACACATTTGCTGGAGCTTTAGATTAGGGGACACAAGTGGCTTGCGTACACAAGAACTAGGGGCGACGGTACTGCGCACGCGCGCACCCAGACATAAGGGTCTGTGCATGTGAGTATCGTGGCCGCTAGTTCTTGTGCACGCAAGCCGCTTGCGTCCCTTATCTAAAGCTCTCTATTGTCCTGATCTGTGGTTATCGTGACTATATAGGTACGCACACACATTAGCGTATCACCTCTGTCATTAAATATGTCTATCACATAAGACAATGAATGGCTCATATCCCCATTGCGACAGAAAAGTTAAATTCCACGCTGGAATGATAAGCTGCAATGGAGCCAGCAGTGGAAGACGAACACGTGAGCAGTTGCACAAGTGCATTCGCGTGCTTGTACCAAGAGGCGGCAACAAGCCAGCTGTGGAAAAAGACTGCAATGCTCGAGTCATTGCTGATGACGATAGTTTAGTTCCCAGGTATGACGAGGGTATTTCAAGGGCGCAGGTTCCCAAGCCCACAGGGGTATGTGCCATTGAGTTTGGAAATCACCAGGATCGGCCCACATGATAGTTTTTGCACACAGACACCACAAAATCTGGATCTTGGACCTACGCAGCTTCACAGTAAAATATATTCCCAGTCAATACAATGAGTCTTGTTGGTCAGGAGTTGGGATGATACTGCGAGGGGAGAAGAACAGATGGGAGTGGCTTCAGAAAGAAAGAGGAGGAAAAACATTTACTAAAAAAAAAAGGACAAGCAGGTGTCTTTCTGCTTGTGCGGGAGGTGCCCTTAGTCCAGGGCTCCTGCGGCTCTTGCTGCCTCCCGGGCCCGCCGCACCAGTTGCTGCTGGTTACGAGGGTCCGAACTAGTCATCACGACCTCCCACTGCTCGGGTGTGGAGTTCGGTGTTTGCGGGGCTGGCTTCACGTTGGGGCATGCCCAGGTGGTGTGATAGAGGGAGGCGTAGTTGTTACAAAGGGGAAATTTGTATGAGTATAGTGTAGGGTGTATTGCGTATAGTCTGCTTAAATGGGGGTATGTATTGGTTTGTATTTGTCCCCATGTTACGGCGTCTTCACATTGGAGGGTCTTGTGTGGAGGTGGGTATTGTCGTCTGTTCAATCTGTGGTGGTGTAGTATGGCGTCGTATTGTAAAAGTACGGGCTCCATAGATACGGCCGTATCACTCTCTTGTGGCACCCGGGGGGCGTTAGCTTGGGCTACACCATGTGCACACCGATTTCCACGGAGGGACTTGTGTCCTGGAGTCCATACTATTTCAACGTCCGGAAATTGGCAGGCTTGTTTGAGGATACGGTGGGCAATTGAAGATACTCTGCCTCTCGCGTAGCTACGCAAGCTGCCTGGGAATCGGTAATAATTGTGATGCACTCGTTGGTCAGACTAGAGGTGATGGCCAAGGCGATGGCTGTCTCCACCGCTACGAAGGCACTGGCAGTGCGGACCGTCATCGAGACCACCTCTTGTAGGTTATGGTCGACAACGCTGGTCTTCATGACTGCTTTTTGGGGGTACTGCACGACATCTGTGTATAGTGTGGTGGGGAGACTGCCATATTTTGTCTGTAGAGTTTGCATGAGCTCGGCAACGACCGGCATGATGTTCCGGGTGCATGCTTCCGAGGATAGGGGCTACCTTGATGTGCTCCCTGAAATTGGGGGCCAGGTGGATTGCTTGTTCGTGGCCTTTGCCGTGTGTGGGGTAGCCTAGGGCGTTAGGACTATTCTTCCTGTTGGTGTGAGGGCTAGGCGTTCTCGTTGGCTTGTGAGGTGGGCATCTATAATTTCTCTTATTGTATTATGGACTCCTAGGGCTTCAATCTTGAGTGTCCCTGTTCCCGGCGGTAGGCCGAGCGCTTGCTTGTATGCTTTCCGAAGAAGTACATCTAATCGATCCATCTCCTTGGTAGTGAGGGGTACGTACGGGGTAGCGTAGGCAATGTGGCTGATTATCAGGGCCTGGACGAGTTGTGTTGTCTTCTTTCAGTCCGTATTGTTTGGCGGTGATGCGGCTGACCATTCGCATGACTTAGAAGGTGGTCTACTTGAGTCGTGGGATGGGGTATTCGCCTCCGCCATCCTGTTGTATGTGGAGGCCGAGAATGCCGACGCGGTTTACTGTGGGTATTTCTTTGACATCGAGGGTGAGTGTGATGTTGGGTATTTCATTGAGCTTTCTTCGTGATTTCTGTCGAAGGACTAATAGTTCTGACTTCTTGGGGGAGCACCGGAGAAGCTTGTTTTTGCATATTGCTGGACGACGTCAGTCGCTTGTTGAAGGGCGTCTTGTTTCTCTCCTTTGGAACCAGTGGTGGTCCAGCTGGTGGTGTCATCGGCATATATTGCATGCCCGATTCTTGGTATTGCATTGAGGTTGTCAGGTAATTTCACCATAGCAATGTTGAAAAGGGTGGGTGATAGAACAGCACCTTGTGGGGTTCCTTTGTTGCGGGTAGGTAACGTCGGGGTTCTGAGTGAGCCAATGCCTATTGTGGCCGTGCGGTTGCTTAGAAAGGCACATATGTAATTGTAAGTATTAGGACCAGTTTGTGAAACTTAGGTTTGTAAGGATGGTATGGTGAGCCAAATTGTCGAAAGCGCCTTTGAGATCAAGTGCTAGAATCGCTCCATTGTTGTGTGGTGAGATTTGCTCAAGGACTCGTTACTTCAGCTGAAGGAGGATGTTGTGGGTAGAAAGGTGGGGCTGGAATCCAAACAGTGTTTCAGGAAAGAGGTCGCTGGATTCTAGGTAAGGCTGACGTTGGTTCAGAATGACATGTTCCAGAAGCTTGCCTAGACATGAAGTCAGTGATATTGGTCTCATATTTTCTAAGCTGGAGAGTTTGCCTGGCTTAGGAATGAGTATGATGTCTGCGTGCTTCCAGCCTGCTGGTAGCGTACCCACTTCCCAATGATGATTAAAGGGTGAGGTCAGGGCATGTATTTCGAGAGATGCTCTTTCCTAGACGTGTGGGGCATGTGGGGTCTGTGAGGATGGTGAGACGGTGCTGCTGTATCGTGTACTGGAGGGCAATGCCTTTTGATGTGGCTGTCGTGTAGCCCCATGCCTGGTGAGCCGCGTTGAAGTCTCCTACAATCAGCAGACTATTGTGGCTATGCCAATTGCTTTAGTGATCAAGTAGTCAAACTTGGCCTGCTTCTGCTTGGGTGGGCTGTAGATATTCAGTATGAGAAAGCTCTTTCGGCCTCGTTAAAGCAGTAGGATCTCAATTAGATTATGATCAACGTCACTGCCATCTATTGTGTGTTGTGAGCGTCTTAGCTGCAAGTGTGGCCACGCAGCTTTCAGGCATGGTGCTATGTGTGCTGTAGCCAGTTTGAGTTGGGTGTGTGCCTGTTTACTGCAATGCGATTATGCTTGGTGTCGTTTTGGCGTTACTTATGTACTGTCTCAATGATCCTTGCTTGCATTTGTAGCTGCGACAATTCCATTACCAGATTAAGAGTGGGTCTTCGTTCCTGTGGTTGGTTTTGCTATTCATTCTGGCTTACGGGTGGATCAGCAGGGTGTCCCTGCTCTACTTCCTGTTGTGCCAGTGTTCACTTTCTTGCGTCACTGATCTTTTGTGAGCCGTGTTTCTTCAATTACACTTGCCAGTTGCTGGATGCTTTGTTGCATTGCTAGAAACTGCCGTTGCAGTACATCGACTTGTGCGATTTCTGTAGGTTTTGCTGATTCCGCGAGAATCGGGTTCAGAACGTTCGGATGATGGCATTGAGCGTGCAGTTATTGGTGTGCAATGCTGAGTGGCAGTATGATTGGTGTATAGATGTGCAATGTGCGTGCAAAGTTTGTGGCTTCAGGGAGAATTAGCTGGCCAAGGCTGGCTGCATGATGTAATTTCTCTCTCCTTGTTTATTTCCTTCCTCAATGTATGCAATGATGATTGATTATCATCTTCATCATCCTCTCTTTCAAAACAGGGCAATGACAAATGACCACCTAGACTGACCATTTGTCATTGCCCTGTTTCGAAAGAGATGACAATCAATCGAGCTCAAGTGCTAACTACAAACGAATACATATCCCAATCCATCGCTCTTACATACAACCTATCCAGATACTTACACCGATGGTACTTACCGCAATTGTGGAGAAATAACCACGTTAGAACACATGCCCTGGCGGTGTGCCTGGTCATGCTCTATCACAGATAACAGCTTGGCCAGATGGGAGGCGGTTCTCCACAGCCCTCTTCTGGCTGATCAACTCTGGGCTGTCCAGCAGGTCCACGATGTGGCCGAGAGGCTTGGCCACATAGTGGTTCCCACAACGGTTCCCACGTGGGAGCGGCCCACTTCGTGATGACTCATGATCTGCAGGACCTCATTAGACTTTTACCATACCATACCTAGACTGTTTGATATAATCAAGTTTTACTACATCTATCATTGTCTACCATTTTGCCTATCTCTTCTCAATCCTTCGTTTATTTATTAAAATGTACAGCTCCGTAATTTACACTTAGTTTCCCTGCTTTTTTTCTGCAAATGTTACTTCTGTGGTTCTAGTTCTACCATCTGCCAGCATATCAGTTAACCTAGTTGGCAGAGCGACTGCCCCGCAATGGCGGTTTGTATAACAGTTTCTGAACACTACACGGTTGTCTTTCTGGCTGGAAGCCATACTACTTTCGGGCGGATGCAAACTTTCATGAAACCCCATGGGTGATATTTATATTCAGTGACATTGCTTTGTGGCCATGCAGAAGAATGGACAAGAGCTGGTGGTAATGAGACAGTGGCTTGCAGTGCGCGGCCGTGCTTGCACCCAAGCACGGCCGCGTATAGCAAAGCCCAAGAGCTGACAGGCAGCCCGTGACGCTGGTCTCAGGCAGAGGTGTAACGGTTCTTTATTCTCTGGTGTAACCGAGTCCTCCGCCGTACGTGTACGCGGTGGCAGTGGCGGCAGCCGCGTCTGGGTATCCGGTCGACACAACGGTAGAGGTGAGTACCGAGGTTTGGTACACTCCGTAAACTTCGGAGAACAGTGATCCCGGTCCGCTGTGCACGGGATCCCACAGTTTCTCGTAGGGTTTCGCCTCGTACGGCTTCACTTCCGGAAGGCAAGGCGAGTAGGTGCCAGGCGGCGCCGGGCTGCTCGAGAAACAATGTGGCGAACTCTGCTGCGGCTGCTGATCAGGCATCACGCTCCAGACGTTCTCCCACGGGGCAGCGTCGGCCGTCTCAGCTGTGTTGAACGCGTCGTGAAAGAAGGCCTGCAGGGGATCCCACAGTTCCTCGTAGGGTTCCGCCTCGTACGGCTTCACTTCCGGAAGGCAAGGCGAGTAGGTGCCAGGCGGCGCCGGGCTGCTCGAGAAACAATGTGGCGAACTCTGATGCGGCTGCTGATCAGGCATCACGCTCCAGACGTTCTCCCACGGGGCAGCGTCGGCTGTCTCAGCTGTGTTGAACGCGTCGTGGAAGAAGGCCTGCAGGGGATCCCACAGTTCCTCGTAGGGTTCCGCCTTGTGCGGCTTCACTTCCGGAAGGCAAGGCGAGTAGGTGCCAGGCGGCGCCGGGCTGCTCGAGAAACAATGTGGCGAACTCTGCTGCGGCTGCTGATCAGGCATCACGCTCCAGACGTTCTCCCTCGGGGCAGCGTCGGCTGTCTCAGCTGTGTTGAACGCGTCGTGAAAGAAGGCGATCCCCTTATGGTGGTGCAAGTAGGCGCTGTGCGAGTCCGTGACGTAGTACGCGCCGGCCGGCATGCCGTAAGGCTGGTCCGACTTCTTGGACGTCGGAGGCTTGGGCTTGCTTCGAGGCTGTTTGTAGTCCGGGTAGTCCCGCTTGTGCTGCTCGCGTAGCCGCGTGGCCTCGTCGGTGAACGGCCGCTTGTCGTCCTCGTTTAGCTGCTTCCATTCGGCGCCCAGACGACTGGATACCTCCTTGTAGTGCATGTCGGGATTTTCCAGCACGATCTTGCGCCGATGCGCGCGCGACCACAGTATGTACGCGTTAATCTTAGGCTCCTTGATGTGACCGCCGCCGTTGTTGCCGCCGCCGCCGATACCACCGTTGCAAGCATTGCGGTTAGAGCCGCTTGCAGGACCGATAGCAGAAGAACCGTGGTGCTGCTGCTGCTGTTGCTGTAAATCTGCATTGACGGCCATGGCATTGAAGAGCTGTTGCATCGCAAGGAGGCCTAGAATGAGGCCCACGCGCCTACACCAATCTCGTTTGCCACGAGCTCGAGCACGGTTTAACATATATACACTCTTTAAAAGAGCACGACACTCAATTTCCGATCATAATATAGAGTTTCTTTAGCTGCTTGCGTACGCGAGAACTAGGGTGTCAGACGAAACAATTGCCGGCTATGTGTGCCAGGTTCGACTCGTGACCCACACGCACAACACTACCGCAACAATAGACTTTTCTAGCAAACTCTATAACCCCAACCACCAGGGGCCACGGTACTGGTCGTTGCGTACGCCAGTCGCTTGCGTCCCCTAACCTAAAACTCCCTATTGGGGTAATCCTTGTGCGTTCAAAACACGTTGGCAAAATTTTAGGGCATTTGAGCCAGCACGTAATTTGTAATTGATTTTTTTTATATTAGACCCGAATGGGCATAACAGTCGAGCAACACTGGCATGCTCGCGAGCCGTGACGTACTACATGGTTCATACGTATCTATTAACGATGGTTCGGTGGTTCATACTAGTAATTGTAGTCCATACTACATGCTTGCCGAGGCCGAGCCAATGGCTCCTTTAAAAAAAAAAAAAGAAGACGAGAAAAAATGAGAAAAAAAAAAAACTTCAGACCGTTTTATTGAGGGCGCCGCCATTTTGCGATTGCGCTGGAGGGTGCGCGGCGAACGTGCCGTCGACGACGAGTGGCAAGTTTTCTCGCCTTCGCGAGAGGTGTCAGCAGGCCGTTTGAAGTTCTTAGCGTGTCGTCGCTAAACTTCGATATAGCCGCAATATCGAGCGGTGACGGGCTTAGAGGCGCTCCCGCAGCTCTGCCCACAGTATAGAATAGGAGGCAAGTCAAGTCTAAGCATTGTCGACACGTGAACACCGTGCACGTGACGTATACACGTAACGTGTTATTGTTGTGTGTCTAGCCTTGGAATTCGAATAAGGTATCACTCAGGTGACAACAATCAGAGGTGTCTCCGAGTGCCATGCGGTGTGCCGCACAAGCGTACATCCGAATCCAAGATGTACGAAGCTCTTAGCGAAGCGAAGAGGAAGTGCGTCTTCACAGCTTAGTTTCGTGCTCCTAAAATTTTCGCGGTACGCTTTTCTGAAGATTGTTTATCTGGCATCCGGGCATCAAGCTTTACAAAATAAAGAACTGTGATATAACTCGATCGAAAGGGCTGTTAACATGGATAAAGTGAGCTGATGACAGTGGCTGCGAATATGTCACGATCAACCAGACACTCGCACGCGTTGATTATGCACAATCTTAGGTCTCGAATGGTGCCTGCGCGTGCAAGCGCACCTCGCCTACTCGAGAGAGCTGAAAAACGAACAACTACTCTTTGCGACAGCAACTTTATTTTCTACAGTAATACCGCGCACGATGAGCGAACTCGACAGCTTGCCGGCGAGCTTCGGAAGCACGGGAGAGCCCGTGTGAACTAGGGCGCCGGCACACGGTAAGCATGGCTTTGGTCACAGAATGCAAAACAGCACACCTTTATTTCTTAGTCACGTACTGTTTTCATAATGCGTCATCGGTCAACTTCCACCAGAACGTTGGTTGCCAAGCATCATAATCTTGCAACGCGTTTGAACAGAATAAGTTTAATGTGCGTCCACGAAGTTAGCTTCATCTTCGCAATAGTTGACCGACTCGAATGCTCGGCTTTCTTTCGTATCCCAGCTTGATCATTTGTGCCGAGTTCCGTGTTCGTCGTCGTGCGCTCACTGGGAACAAAAGATTCCGAACAGACGCGCGATTTCATCAAGTCCTTTCTGTTTATGCTCGCAATACAAAGCAGACGCTTCTCTGCTATCGCAGCGGCGGTGTCCTCGAAGTCGCCGCGGCTGAATATGCACTCCACGCTTGCTTCCGAAATTTATTCTTGCAGCCGAATACAGCAGAGTGGTAGCCCGTCGACCTTGAGTCATCTGACATCGCAGAAATCGCAGACAGAACCCGTTAGGATCGCACTAATTCGCAATTAAACCGCTACCTTTCCAAGCTGTCGCTGAGAGAAAACGGGATCCGCACATTCCCGTGGCGGTGCAGCGCGCTGGTTCGAGGCTACGTTCCTCCTCGCCTATTTCATTTTCATCGCCTCCTCATATTTCATCAAAATGCGGCCGCAGCGGCTCGAAAATGGGCTCCAGTGAACTCGGGCTCAACCGGAAAAGTTCCAGTACCATGTCTTTAAGAACCAACTGTGCCGGGAAAATTAGTCTCTTGTCGTCTACTAAATAACAAACAAACGCAAATTTGTTGCCTCACCGAGACCAACCGTGGAGTACGCGGTAGAAGGCGAAACCATTGGCCCATCCGAGCTGTCCGACGGGACTTGGAAGACGGCCCTGGTCATGCAGCAGAGATATGGACACCGGACCGGAGCCGCATCGAGGCCCGCCAACGGAGAAGCCTCACCAAAGGGTGAGCCAACACCGATGCCGCGACGACGGGCCCGCCCGCCTCCGATCGTGCACCGTCGACCAAGGCCACGCTTACCAGTGGACGATTACAAGGTGGTCTTTCGTCGACCGAAAGGTGCCGTCAACCTGACCGAAATTGGGCCAGCTGTACTCGCGGACGCGGTATGCGCCGCCGCCAACCTCGACGTTCGCCAAGCCCTCCCTACTGACTACAGGTGAGGATCCACCCCACCAACACGATCACGGTCAGCACCCCGAACCGGCAACGGGCCGAGGCCTACTGCAATATCACAAAGCTGCAGAATGCACAGCAGAAGCTTGATACGCGTGTGACAACATACATTCCGGCGCCCGACAACTCGGTGCGAGGGGTGGTGCACAGGGCGTACAGCTACGAAACGGACCAAGCGATCTACGCCGAGCTTCGAAACAGAAATCCCGACCTGCCGATTGTGAACGCGCGGAGAATGGGTATGACTTGCCACTTCGTGATCACCTTCGCCGGAGTCAAGCTCCCGAAATTCGTACATTACCTGGTTTTCACGTTTGAAGTATTCCAGTTCCGAGAACGGCCGGAGGCCTGCTTCGACTGTTGGAATCTGGGGCACCGAGCAGACGTCTGCCCTCAACCCCGACCGACAGAACCGAGATGCCGGCGGTGCGGCGAAGAACACCCTTCGCCACCCAACGGTGAAAAACCAGCCTGCTCTCCCTCCTGCGTAGTATGCGGCGGAAGCCACCCGACCGGCAGCGGGAGTTGCAAATATCGGTTTATCCGAAAAAAGCAGCCCGCCAAGCCAGCCAACACCTCGCCGTCGCCACGTGGAGGAGCCGAAAAGGGCACGAAGGCGCCGACGAGTACGTCCAGACCACAGGAGCGGTGTCATGTGAGCGAACAGAGCCGTACCGAATCCGTTCCACCACATCGCGGCCAGAGCGCGAGCGGGAGGGACCGGTCGGCGTCCCGGTCACCTGGAGACTGCTCGAGCTCCAAGAGCACACAGGTCGCCTGGGAACAAGCTACCCCAAAACCAGCAGGTAAGGGAGCTGGCGGAGCAAATGAAATTACCCCAACAACAATTAGCTGCGGCTAATAACAAAATTCGACAATTAGAAAGCGGACATACGCCTAGTAACGACCCCAGCACAAAAAACGCGAGCGAGATCGTGGCTTGTGTAGGCGTGGAGCGGATGCAGAATGCGACACGGAGCTAGATGGTGCGCGCCGCACTAAACGGAAGCCGGAAGGTCCCGCGGCAGTACCCGCGGAGAGCGCCGCCGCGCCGGACCCCCGAATTTCAAAACTTGGACGCGTGATCGAGAGCACAGTTGCTGAGCAAGCCGCCCAAAATGAACAGCCGGGGAAGAGCATTGCCGCTCTTAGCTCCGCCGTGGCTGCGGCTATGTCCCACATTGGATTAACCGCGGCACAACCCCAATCCCAACCTCACCATTAGCCTCAGGTGGTAACGCCGCCTGCGCCAACGCCAGAACCAAGCATTCTGCGCAACTCTGTGGCTCAATTAACGCGCTGCCGGAGTGCTCACAAGAACACCTAGCATGGCTTCACCGTGCATGGAACCGCACAAACAAGCGTGATGGCCAACGCACCAATCGAAATCTTGCAGTGGAATTGCAGAGGTTTCCGCCGTAAACGCAGGTCTCTGGAATACACGCTTCAAATCCACCAAACCAAATTTGACATAGTTGCCCTCCAGGAAACTGGGATAGGGCCGAAACTATCGGGTTTTGCGGCTTATAACGAATTTACCGCTCCAGGCAATTCTCCGGCCAAGGCGATCATGGTGAACAGAAATCTGACCGCCAACCAGTTAAACCTAGAATTCACGGCGGTGTCATATATACACCTTCGTTGAAATCCTGCCAAAACGACGATCCGACCAAACGCTCTACATTCTGAACGTTTATAGCTCTCCTAGGGATATAGCCCTCCTAGCAATAGCTACACTAATAGGCAAAGCACATAAAGCTACAAAGCATGCACTATTCGTGCTGCTCGGAGATTTAGATGCACAGCATTCGGCATGGGGCTATCAAAAATGTCAGAAGAAGGGCACTATAAACTCTGGAAGACCGCTGAAGACCTCGGTTTTACTCTTCTGGTTGACCCTGAAAGACCAACCCGCATAGGCAATAGCGTGAATCAAAACACCTCGCCTGATTTGACCTATACCAGGAACATAGACAATGCCATCTGGGAGAATTCCAAACTAAACATTGAGAGCGATCATTACATTCTCTCCATTACGGTACCCTTCAGAGGTTACAAGCGAAGTAAGCGAATGATTAAGCACACTAAATGAGACGTTTTACGGTATGTTCACAATGGACGCGAACCCGCAACCATTCATAGGCGTATCTACCGGAGGGTGGCGGGGCAAGGGGGGCACTCGCCCCTCCCCTCTCACAGGACGGGGGGAGTAGGTCATTTACCCCCTCCACTTTTGAAACCGGGGATATATGCGCTTAGAGTCCCAACCAAGATCACTCGGGTCTACAGAAAGCGGCCTGAAGCACTGATAATAGGGTCCGACCTCTCCACCAGCTGCACATGGAGTCTCGGCCACGTCGGCTCTTCAGCGCACTGATCACTGGTATTTATATAGAACACAGATTTTACGCGGTAACAGTTCGTAAATTTTCCAACCTCTGCAAGTCTGCAGTAGTCTTTCAAGTCTTGCTCTAGACATTGATTCTGGATACTTGGTCTGTCTATAGTGGAATCGAACCTCATTAGTGCAATTGAGCTTCCCAGAACTTTCAAGTCTGCTTTCACTTATTTGGTCGTGAAAGGTATCCCCGCGGTGAAACTGGGGCAGCACGAAGCGTTCGTCCTCGTTGCCGGCAGTCTTCATCACGTCAGCGTTGTGACAGCGGGTGCTCGTGGTCATCGAGTGAGATATGTTTGCCTGTGCGTGCGTGGCACCATGCTTGTCGTAGGTGTACCTAACGGTTAGGGGGCAGGTGTGCCCCTCCCCCACAGTCAGAATTGAAAAGGAAAAGTAGGCCGTTTATTCGTCCCTCTACGCACAGACACTTGTGAAAGTGAGCACTGTCGGCTGCACGCTGCACAAATACAACAAAACAACTGAAGCCAAGTTTTCTCTCAGAATTGGACTCACATGGGTATGACTTATTTATTAAGTCTCCCCTGCTTTCGGGCCTCGCCTCCACGTGCTGTAGCAGATGGCGCGTTACTCCGTAAGTTGGGGTGCGAGACGCCTGCGGCACGTGCCTTGTAAGTCTGCATTGCTGAGAAAGCTATTGCTAGGCTGTCCAAAACAAGTTTAATCTACCATCACTCGCATCATCTCGTGTTTGTTGAGGCCGTCTAACCTAACCATCCCTGGAAACACAAAATCAAATTTGCTTTTATAATTGACCAGTATTTTATCAGTGTTGCCATTTTAGCGATGTTGACGCTAGATTTTGTGACCTTTTTGTCTGTTGACGGCAAACTTTGCCTTTTAGCAATCAGTGACTTTTTTAGTTACTTCAATGAACAGTTGGCGATATCTCCCAGGTCGCTCCTGCCAGCTCCCTCACAACAGACGCTGGAGGAGCTGCTGAGAACGACAGATCAAAAACTACAAAGAGCCCTCGTTACCTGGGCCGAAAGAGTCGCTCCTCGTGAGGGGTCATCCTAGGACTCGGGCATGCCAGAACTTACCTGAGCAGAATTTTAATAAAGTTGCTACCACCACCACCTTGCCGAGCCAACGCCTCCACTAAAAAAAAAAAAAAAAAAAAAACTACAGACGTTTTATTGAGGGCGCCGCCATGTTGCGATCTCGATGGAGGGTGCACGGCGAACGTGCTGTCGACGACTAGTGGCAAGTATTCACGCTTTCCCGAGAGGTGCGAGCAAGCTGTTTGGATTGTGCAACTTCTTAGCGTGTCATCACTAAGCTTTTAGCTTCGATATAGTCGCAATATCGAACGGCGACGGGCTTACAGGCACTCCCGCAGCTCTGCCCACAATAGGAGTAGGAGGCGAGTCAAGTATATTGTCGATACGTGATGTATACATGTAACGTTGTATGTCTAACCTTGGAATTTTAATAAGGTATCACTCGGGTGACAACAATCAGAGTTGTGTCCATGTGCCTTGAGGTGCGCCGCACAAGCGTACAGGCGCGGCCACGCGGCGAACGTGGCCGCGCTCCTCGCACCACCAAGCGGGCGCCGCGAGAAGTATTGCGGCGCAAGCGCAATCAGCGCCAGAGGCGGAGTTAGCTGCGCGTCGTCTGCTACGGTTCCTCCCACTTCGCCACACGCGCGCTGGTACAAGACTGTAGCCATGGTGCTCGAAAGGAAGGAGACCTTCATCTAAGCTTCCTCTGCAGCAGTGGTCTGGGCTTCTTCGTGTTTACCATATAATAAATCTGAAGCATAGATTTATAAATAAAAAGAAATTTTTACTTCCTTAGCAAGCGAATTCTGAAATCGGCCCTCCGTGACAGAAGGGACCTTTTAAATTAAAAGGCTCAGTTAAAATTTTAGGTGTACAGCATGCCCGCGTGCTTTGATAACTGATTTAGAATACTACTTCTTGACGCACCATTGCTAGAGGGTTTGTGTACTCCAAAGCGCGCGCGCAATCTAGGTTTCGCGGCGAAGTGGGAGGAGCCGTAGCGGACGACGCGCAGCTAACTCCGCCTCTGGCACTGAGTGCGCTTGCGCCGCAATACTTCGCGCGGCACCCGTCGTGGCGCACCGCAGAGCGCGGCAACCCGCGCCTGTACATCCGAATATAGGTAACGGCGAAGGTCCGAGGAAACATGTTTTGCTAGCTTTCGTGCTGCTAAAATTTTCACGGTGCGATGTTCTGAAGATTGTTTATCTGGCCTCCGAGCGTCAAGCTCTACAAAATAAAGAACTGTAATATAACTCGGTTGAAAGGGCTGTTAGCATGGACAAAATGAGCTGACGACAGTGGCCGCGATTATGTCACGATCAACCAGACGTTCGCGACGCGTTGAAAGATTATGCGCACTCTTAAGCTGGAACCGCATGGCGCGTTTTTCGCGAGCGAAAAACGCGACGGTCGGCAAACGCCTGCGTTGCCGCCGACGCGCGAGCACCCGTACGAAAAAAAGGAGCGGCGCTTTCGCACCGCGTTTTCCGGGTTGCCAGGCAACATAACTCTCAACGACATGTATTGTCTCTGTTACCGCATATATAATATGCCAGAACACTACAATAAAAATAATCTGAGTGTAATTAGACAGCGACATTTCTTTCCGAAGTGTATTTATCAAGCTTAATTTCAAGCAGCATTATTGTGTGCGAAACTGCGACTATGTACCTTCGCATGCTGAGAAGCCGTTGCTTGTTTACAACTTCACATATAAAAAGGAGGATCGGCCGCTAACTACCGAGCAGAAGAGGTGATTGCTACTATTAAGGGGGATGCTGATACTGAAGCAAGAAAAATTGCTGCTCAGGAGGTACATGTGAGTGCGGCCTGCCTGGTTGAGAAGAGAGCGAGCACCATACACTGGTAATATTATTAGCAAATTGTATTGCCAGTATTAGCTATGAGACGCGACGCTTCTCCACTTTAGTTATTAGGGCCTCGTTGAAGGTTGCTTTGTTCATTTTAGGTGAACACGATGCGCGAACGAAATCACGGTAGCACGTGTTTTCCTTGACGCGCGCGCCAGTTCTGCCGAGAAAAAAAAAAAATCCGCCAAGGAGGTTCCGTCGAGATGCGCAGAGAGCAGGGCCATCTGGTGGCAAAAAAAGAACCAAAATGCCACGTGACCAAATGCCACGGGACTTACCTGAACTCTGATTGGTGGACGCGCAGCGCGACGCGTTTTTTTTTTTTTTTTCTACTCCGAGCAGCAGCACGCGGCGGCGCGATTTCGTGACGGATCATGCTGGACACGCGTCAAAATGACACGCGCGTCCCACCATCCGCGCGTCAATCGCGCCTGAAATCGCGCCATGCGGTTCCGCCTTTAGGTCTCGAATGGTGCCTGCGCGTGCAAGGGCACCTCGCCTACTCGAGAGAGCTGAAAAACGAACAGCTACTCTTTGCAACAGCAACATTATTTTCTGCGGCATTTTCAAAGGAACAAACAACAACATTGCACAGTAATACCGCGCTCGATGAGCGGAGTCGACAGCTTGCCGGCGAGCTTCGGAAGCACGGGAGAGCCCGTGTGAACTAGGGCCGCCGGCACATGGTAGGCATGGCTTTGGTTACAGAAGGGAAAAGAACGCACCTTCATTTCTTAGTCACGTACTGTTTTCATAATACGTCATCGGTCAACTTCCACCAGAACGTTGGGTGCCAAGCATAATAATCTTACAACACGTTTGAACTGAACAAGTTTTATGTGCGTCCACGAAGTTAGCTTCATCCATTCGCAATAGTTGACCGACTCGAATACGCGCCTTTCTTTCGTATCCAAGCTTGATCATGGGTGCCGAGTTCCGTGTTCGTCGCCGTGCGCTCACTGGGAACAAAACCTTCCGAACAGACACGCGATTTCATCAAGTCCTTTCTGTTGATGCTGGCAAAACTTGGATGACGCTTAATCTTAGCCTTCATGAGTGGAACGCGATAGCGTTATCGCACCCCGTTTACACCGCCCACTCATTCGCTCGGCATGCTCTTGAGTCACACTAAGACGAAACGTGCGCCTGAGCAAGCGGAACGAACCAAAGAACTCGGTGTCTCGGAGGGAGAAACGATCTACGCGAGCCAAACGTCGTGATCGGCACGGACAGCAGGGCCGCGACGCGCCATGAAGGCGGACGCTATCATGAGGCTGACGCGTCGATGGGATCGTCCTCTATCATGCTTAGGAGCACCACGCAGACGCATGACTCCTCGCCAGCAGCACGGCACACATCGCAGGGGACACTTTCCCACCAGACGCGCTACGGCGCAGCGGTCACGTCAGAGGCGTCCCGCATCGGACGCTGCACCTAGGAATCGCGCTGTGAGCGGAAAGAGGAGCCGCGTCGCCTAAACACGAGGGTTCGAGTGACGCACGCTGGAAGGGGAGAGAGCGAGAAAACTTATTAAATGCAAGGGTACTGGGGTATCCTCGCAACGGTCCCCGCACGACCCCAATGCGCTCGAACGAGACGAAGGGGAGAAGCGGGCGAGTGGCGCGCCACCTGTCGGGGCAGCGCCGCACATTGCGAGGAGGGGTCTTCCGTGTTTGCCGCAAGATGGCTCTGCGTGTGCGCCAAGCGCAGAAGACTGGTAGCGGAAACGTACTTCGCTACGCGTTTAACTGCGACTTCTGTAATTTACATGCTCATAATTACCGATATACACCGCCGTATAACTTTCACATTTCTAAGGCAACACCGCATTCACTAGAGGCGCTTTTGTCCCGCTTTGAACCATCGAACTCATGGCTGAGTGGTAGCGTCTCCGTCTCACACTCCGGAGACCCTGGTTCGATTACCAGCCCATCTCGCAAGTTGTTTATATTTATGAATTGATTTCCGCCATTTTTCGCTCACGGCCAACGCCGCCGACACCGGCTTTTCTGCGACACGAGCTCCTTAACGCTGTCGCGTTAAAAGTCTTTGCCGAGCCAAACTGCGATAGGCCAAAGCCTATCTGTGACTGCCTCTATTGCTGTTGACTGAACTATTCTGCAAACGGACGCGGCCGCGAGCATGGGATGCAATCACAGCCATATGGCTCGTCGCCGATGTGCGCGCCCCCCCACTCGCACAGCGCTGCTGGCCTCCTCTCCTAGCTCCCCTCCCCGGTGATCACCGCTTTCCTGCGTCCACCACGGACTGCGCCCGGACACTCATGAGCCATTAAAGGCTTACCCCTTAATACAAAGAGGACGCTTCTCTGTTATCGCAGCGGCGGTGTCCACGAAGTCGCCGCGGCTTTTTCTTTGGAGGGGGGGATACGTCTTGCCACCCAAAAAACCAGATTAATGTTTTACCATACGGTACCATACGTATTGCGATAGTGCAATGGCATGCGCTTCATGGGCAAGCGTCGAAATTAAGGAGCTGCGAAAAAGAACAAGTGGAACCGGCCACACTGCTGCGTAAGAGACTCACAGCCACGAAGGCCAGCCTGGGATAAATTGGTACATGTTTCCTGGCACGCCTTAAGAACTAGAACGGCGAAGGAAATGGATCGCAGCTATGAAGAGAATAAAGTAAGCCAGCTTCTGTCATCATTCTTTTGAGAAATGTTTGTTTTGTAAATCGTGCTACACGTGCACATTTAGAGCTTGTTATGCGATGCCAGCGGTCATGGCCGGGTCAGTTGCTCAACATTTAAAATACATTTGTCACAACTGTGCTGATTTGACGACTCCTTACAGCCTTTGGACTCTTGATGCCTTGGCGTCGGACAGGATCAACACGAGGTACGCGCTCCCCGCACGGGCAAAGACACCGTGCATGAGCTCAGTCCTAGTCACAAAGGTGTCGGCGGACGAGGTGAAGCATGTACGTACCCGGCGCAGTCCCAAGGAGAAAGAGGACACGCTACCGTCACGACAGTAGCCACCAAGGCCTGCCTCGTGACGTGGTAGCTCCGCCCTCACCGCGAACCATCGCGAGTGGGGCGCCACCGCTGACAACTGGTTCGGAGCGAGTAGCCCGTGTGCAAAATGCGCCCGCGCAATGGCGCGTCGCATTCCCCAAATCCCCACAAGCCTTAGCATTTGTTATGATCAGGGTTGCAATGGCGGGTGCGATGAGCAATATTTTATGCCGAGGAAGCTTATTTTATGCTGGCGAGCGCTAATTCGTAGACGATACTCGTTTCGGCCGCTGGCGTCAGAGGCGCCGCTTCCCATATTGCCATTATTCTTGCGAATTTACGTTTGCGAAATCGCATTGCAAAAGCAAAGCGCATATGCAAGCGAAATCAGACCTTGCACAACGAGTGTAATGAACCTCGATCATTGCACATGATGGAAAACGAACATTCGCGTCGTATAAGTTGAGATGGCGTGATTAATAAATCTCGTTTTCAGCTGCAGATGGTTCCGAACGGGTCCCAAACGAATCAACCAGGATATGCTCTAAGCATACCGTCAAAAAAAAAAAAAAAAAAAAGAGGCACAATAGAAAGTGATCTTGACAACAACCTGACGCTTTTCCTAACGTTTAGAAAGTGCGGCTAGCTGACGATCGAGAATGACCTCAGGAATAAAAAGACCTGATTAGTAAGGGCTCGCTTGTCTCACTCGCCGCACGAAGCGACTCGTCGTTGCGCCGATTACGTCGGCAAGTAGGTCCCGGTCTTGTGTTCAGCCGTGAGCCATTAAGGACCGCTTACAACTGCTTCAAAACCACAAAAGCTTTCGTTTGGCGCCGTGCCAGACGACGATGAAGCACGCAGGACGTTAGAGCACCGCGGTGTGACACAATCACTTCAATTAAGATCGCGCCCTATCGGATCAAATTGCCGTTTCGATCAAGCATGGTGACTGCTACACGGTCCAACAAATCTAATCGAGTTAGTTTAGCTAACTCGGCATGATGGTGCTGACGACAGCCTATGATCGCGATCGTGAAGTTCGAACTCGATGCGCGGATTGCGATCGACTAAACGCAAATCGAGGAAAATGGCGATCCAAAGTGTCCGTGCAGCTGTACCCGGTCCATATCAAGCTGTATGGCGATATAAAGTAACACTGTGACATGGGAATCAAATGGTAGGCCGCGGCGTACAACGCGCCGGAGCGAAATGAGACATGCGTCGCCAACAGTGAGGCGCCGATTAAAAATCGGTCAGCCTATTAGAAGTGCAAAGTTTTCAGGGTACCAGTTTAGCGACTTCAATGTTAGTATCCCAGTAGGCTTTACTCACGTGCAGGATGGCTTCATACAGTCGTTTTGCCTGCTGCGAACAGCACTTGGCGTGAACGTTCAGGCAATCCACTTCTTTCGCGGAGAGAAAATGTGAAGTAGCGTACAGCTTGTCTCCGCTGGTTAACGTAGCAACATGAAATTACTCTCCTATCCTTTAATACGCCTAAACCCGCAAAAAGTATTTGTGACATCACCGAGTACCACGCTTGTATCTTCACGTACACAAAAAAACGGCGAATCAAAGATCTAGATAGTTTTCACGTGACGTCATGGACTCGGCTCTCATCACGCTAGTAGCCAAACATGGCGGCTGCGATGACGTCAGTGCCACCGTATATTATCAGGCGCACAGTGTTTTGCTTTCTTACATTGACTCTTTCTTTCACCGGTTTACAAACTGGGTGCTCGTCTTGTTGACCTCCTTACCTTTCCTGCCCCCCCCCCTTCTCTCTCTCTATCTCACTGTTATCGCTTTGTCGTACGGCGCAACGCGAGCCTGTGGTGCAGTCATGCTGTCACTTGCCTTGCTGACACCTCTTTTCGGCATGCTACTACTCCAAGATGGCGGCCATGATGACGTCAACGCAAGCTGCGCATACGTGCGGCTTTCACGACATGTGTAGGTAGATTAAACTTCGCGGTCTTTCCACCTTACCAGTGGCGCATCTCGTTCACTGGACGGAGCTGACGGAGGAAGGAGAAAAAGCTTTTTGGAGCATATGCCTGGGACGTCGTTTGCTTTGCTACTGGAGGTACGACGCCGCGCGTTGTAAGCGGACGCCGTGTGTTGGCGATCGCGACCGTACTGCCGTAGGGTGCCTCCATGCGCGCGCCGCAGCGGTGGCGTGCGCATGGAGGCACCCTATTGGGGGCGAGCGCCACCACTGGAAAAGCTGGCGCCACCGTCGGCGTGACGTGGCGTGAGGGATCACGTGGACACAGCGGCCGCGTCGGTTGCTTCGGAAGCGCCGAAGCGAGCTGAAAACGAAAGTTTAAAAGTCCCACCTGCGCTGCGGCTCTGATTAAGTGGTGAGGCTCTCCCGCCTTGGGTGTCTGCTTGACAACATTTGAAAGTACTATAATAGGTAGTGGCTGCCTTTGGAGGCGAGTAGCATGGTAGGCTACTGCTCGGTGCCACAGTGCCAGACGTACGCAACGGAGCCCGGTGTCAACCTTATTCACACGTAGCCGCAGGACAAGGAGCTGCGCGAAGCTTGGCTCACGAAACTTAGAACCGGCAGACAGCCATCGGCTACAACTATACATGCATGAAGCACGGACGCGAGGAAGATTTCGTCTACGGCGCTCGGACTGCGATGTTCGGTGAATAGCAGAAAACGCGCACTGGGACGCTCGCACGCGCCCGCTGCCCGGCTAATGTCATGACGGTTTAGTCTATGAACTTGTTGATGCTAGGTAGTGGCAAGTTCACTCGAACCGAAAGGGAGAAGTAACACGCAAATTAAAACGCGCTCACAGCGAAAGCAAAACATTGTGCGCGGATATGCATGCAGACGCGCAGTCGGTCGCTGGGAACCCATGTCATCGCTCCATTGAAGCTTCATTCTGTTATGGCCCATTTGGTTATACAGGCAGCCTATTATATAAGAAGACATTTCACATAGTTTACTCACAGTGTTTGCTTACCTTTCACGAAAGAAGCCGGTTCGGGAGACTCCATCGCGGCGACCGCGCGCAGTGGCGTTCACTATACGTATTCGGTAAAGAGAGAGCGTCTGTAAACGATTCTGTGCTTTCAGTTTGCCCAAGATTATTATGTCGACAGCCCAAAACTTACTTCGTTTTGAGAGTACTTACATAAATGTCCAGGAGGGCTGCCGCGTGATGTTTTTATTGAGCGCCGTAAGCGAAACCTTTGAGGAGCACGCCGCGTGATCCCTCATACTACGCAAGGGAGGCGCTTCCGACAGATGGCGATTCCGTAAGTCCTCGCCCCCAATACCGCCGTAAAAATCCCGCGATAATTTGAAAGTAGCGACACTCTCCTCCCCACGGCGCTTTCCTCCTCGATTCTCCTCACGGGAAGACTACAAATAAAGCTGCGCAGGGTGATATGGGCTGGACAAATCTTGAAGTGAGGGAAGCTCACAGTAAAATTAATTATGAAGAACGACTGAGAAATACGGAAGAAAGTACATGGGCTGGGAGAGTGTTCAGGTATTTGTACAGGAAAAACACTGATTACAGGAAAAGAAATTGCAGGAAAAACATTGAAATAGAACTAGGAAGCTTACCAGCAAGTATGCGGCCTGTAGGGTGAGCAACACAGCAACAAAGAACGTCAAGCGGAAAGTCAGAGAGACTGAAACAATCTCATAAGTAGCGGCAATGAAAAAAAAAAAACCTGCCATGAGTAACTACTTAAGAGGAATAAAATAAATCAGGGAAGAAACAATTTATGATAACTCAAAGGGAAGCTCATCACTTTTCGAAGTAAGATCAGGATGCCTCAGAACACGCACCTATAAAGCGAGATATAGTAAGGAAGAAGAAGCATGTGCTTGCTGCGGTAAAGCTAATGTTTTATTAGGATGTGAAGATATCTGCCCAGCGGTCGATTTAGGCACCACTGGCCTTCTTGAAGCCCTTGGGTTCAGCGAGAGCAATGGAAAAGTAAACATGTCCGCAGTAGAGATTAGTAAGAGGCGATTGGAGGATTGGTGGAAGAAAAGTAGGGAAACGACAAAAGACGGAGATTGGTGGAAGAAAAGTAGGGAAATGAAAAAAAAAAAACGGAAACTTACATAAACAAAGTTCACAATATAGGGGGTCAGAAAATTTGGTTATAAGAATTCATCGTGATTTCTTTTTTAGCCTAAGTAGGGCATTAGGCAGTATAAGAGCAAAAGTTTGGTGGCGCAACCCACCGCCCCGTTCCAAAAGGGACGCTCATAACATCCATCCGTCCATCCTCCTTGCACGCCAGCTGCGCGCGCTGCGCACGGCACACTCTTTTTCCTTGGTTCCCGCGGACGGGCCGCAGTATTCGATGGAGGCGCATGATTTTGGGCCAGTTGCGCGCCTCAGTGGCGTTGAAAAAAAAAAAAAAGATATGGTGACAACAGCATCGAGATTGCTGAAGGTAACGTTTACGAGGAGGTTGGTTCCTTCTTGAAGCCGTATGAACGGTGTACACTGATGTAACATGAGCTTTAAGGCCAGTTCGATACTTCAGACATTTTTTGTGCCACATGATAAGGTGCTTTACTTTATGCGTCTGTTCTAGTATTGCTTGTGGCACATCCCTCTGTGTTTGGATTTTTCTTCTTGTCTGTGCGTGTACTTGCATCGCAGGTATTATATTTAGCGTGCGTGCCTTCTTATAATGAATTAGTCGCGAGTGCATCGCCCGTCTATGTGTTTATCTTCTAAATGTGAAAGTAGCTTTTACGCCCTGGTTTCTAAACTGAATAGGACGGTTGCGCAATTTCAGTGCGAGCAAGCGTGCGCGATCATGTGAACACCCCCTGCAGATTGCCTGTATCCGTGCGAAAACCAAATAATAATCGTCACCCACTCATGCGTGCGTGGCAGCCCCATTGGAAACAAATTCAAGAACTGAAAAATAATGCAGGAACTCCACTGGAGTTGTCTAAGTGCGCGTAAGCGTATACTCCCAAATTTCAGTCGGCCGATCCCCAAATTTAATGTAGACCACGTCCATACTTCAAGTTAGCCCACACCCAGATTTCAACTTGGCTTATCCTCAAATTTAAGTTGGCCCACCCCCAAATTTCAGTTGGTCCACTCCTACTATAAGCTTTCCCATGCGTTTTCTAAGGAGCCCTGTGTATATCTGTAGGTATCCTCGTCTTATATTTAGTATTTCTTTATTTGGGGGGGGGGGGGGGGCGGTTAAATTGTTCTTTATCACTTATACAGCTACCAATCATTGCTTTTACACTACTATAATGTTTAAAGGTCTTAAGTTTGCAAATCACGCATTTTTGTGCAGATACAAGGTATCATACGTTTCGCGTGTGGCTGGGGTACTCGCCAAAGAATGCTTGCGCATTAAAAACGCAATGTAGACTGGCTAGTACTCATCACCCACAATGCCACAGGTATACTTGCCACTAATTTTTTCAGGGCCTGCATTCATTGTATCTAAGTGACTGACGCACACATCTAAGTAAGCTCCATGGAATGAAATCTCCTCTACAAGCCGCCATTTCGATTTTCAGTAAAACAGGCAACGGATCTCAACAATCACTAAAAGTGCGATCGAGAGTCTGTATCTGCGCACATAATTGTTCACAGCGGAAAGAAGAACCTATAGTGCTGCATTTCCGACTAAATAACAATTGACGACCTACGAGGTCATGATGGTGGTGGTGGTGGTGTTGAAGCAGGCGGGTTTAGTACGAGGTCATGAGTCCCAGCAGAATATTCAGCATATTGAGGACAACCCCATTGTTACGCAACGTACAAGTTGTGGAAACAAAAACGCCGATGAGCAGGCCGGAAGAATTTTAAAAAATTAAGCACTAGGGGTTGCTCCGATACGTACGAGCAACAAGAAAGGCGCCTTACCTCGCGAACAGCACTGTTCTTTGTCGGAACAACGTTCTTTCGGCCAATGTTGTGCAGCCACTGCTTCTTGCGCAAGCCGTCGCGCTTTCCTTGTGGTATAATAAAAAAAAAAAAAACTGTATGACCATATTCAGGCTTCTTGCTGCAATTATATGCGGTACTCCCCCCCCCCCCCCCCCCCCCCAGCACGGCATAGCGCTAGCACAACAACGCAGGAAACAGCGTACAACGTTCGCTGCGCCGAGCCAGCCGCGAGTTAAGGAGAAAAATGGCGCCAACCAAAAAGAAAAACACAAGCAAAATCCAAGATCTGCGCGTTCCCAAGGTCAATGGCAAGGAGACTAATTGTCGTGCAGAAAAGCGGACGCAAAACTGGTTCCCTCGGAAGGGACGCGCAAGGGGCGAGGAGGAGGCGAGGAGGTGGTGGGGTGGCGGCAAAGAGGGCTGTCACCTGCTGCAAGAGGTGCGGGGACCCCGAGACTCTGGAGCATCTTCTCTGTGCCTGCCCATCCTTGGCGCAGGAACGCTCCATAGTGATCAACACTTACAGACGCCACGGCGTTCCAGCGGCCACAGAGACTGACCTGCTGTTCCCGGTGTGTCGCCAGCTCCCTGCGCTGCGAAGCCTGCTGGATTTTATAAATTCCACAGGAATAGACACCCTGTAAACGGCCGCTACAACGCTGGCAACTTTATTGAGGACTGCCACCTGTCGCGCATAGTGGAGTCTATTAGGCCACATCCTCCCTCTTTCTCTGTCATCTTTCGCTTCCCACTCCCTCTCCCCTGACGACGCTTCGCCGTGCTCCCTCACGGGTTGCAGAATCAAGCGTCTTTATTAGATCATCATCATCATCATCATAATCATCATCATCATCACCATCAGTACTTTCAAATTATAAAGTTACCGCCGTAAAGCTTTAACGTTGGCAACGTTGTGTCGGCGCTTCTGGCTACGCGTTCCGCAGGCGGCTGCTTGCGCGTTCGGGACGTGCACTGGAGGCGCGACGGACTGCGCACGCCTGCTTCGTCACAAAATCTTTCTTTGAAGCAATTAGAATTATTCTAACGTGAATGAAACGACACGCTTACTTTAATTTTTGCGTGTTATTAGGACGTGACAGCATCTTTGTGGTTTCCACTGACGTAATTTGTTCCTAGCTTTCTTTATCAGCGTTCGGCCGTCTTTCGACAATGTCGTGTAACGAGTTTTGAAGTTTTGAGCATTACATTCACTTGGCGGATTTTCGAAGAGTTGAAATTTTGTCAGGATTAGTTGGTGTTAAAAAGATGCACGGTGAAGAGAGCTACGCTCGAAATTCCAGCCGGTTCTTTCTTTCTATTTTTCAATCAGCTTTAACGTTGCCGAGGTGGTCTGAAGTAGTAGCGGCCGCAGCTCAGGGGGAGCAGGCTCCTAAGTTCAACTTTGCCGAGAAGAGTGTGAAAGCGCGCCTTACAAGTATATTTTAATCATATACATTAAAAAGTTTGCTTTTCGACTGAACGTCAGTGGGACACGAAAACAGCAGGCAGCTTCGACGCGTTGGACGCGCTTTCGGTATTACGTTATTTTGCGTCAAGGCTATGAATTTTAATGCGAAAAACGTGAAAAACGAAATAAAGCATATTTGATTCAAGAACGAAGACTTCATTATGTAAACAGAAAACGCTGAAAGTATGTACTGGGAGAACTCGTATGGACGGAAAAGGGTGAGCTAGCAGCTAGGCGAGGTAACAATTGTTTCAAGACTATAGATGCTTATTCAGGCTTCCACCATATCCCTCTCTCCCCGACATGCGAAGAGCTGACGACCTTCATAATGCCGACTGGGCGCCTGCGCTTCACAAGACTCCCATTCGATCGGCGTAACGTCAGCACCGAAATACTCCGGAATTCGCATGTCCGAAATTGTCAGCGGACTAACAGGAGTCGTCAACCTCATGGACGACGTTCTCGCCTTTAGCCGCAATGAAGCCGAGCACGACAGAAATGTTGGCACGACGCTCAAGCAGCTGTCTCCCCAAGCCTCCCAGCTCGTTACTCTTCGACACTGATGACCACATAATTCGTCGAAAGCCTCCAACACCACTGTCCGATGACGGCATCCCGCAGGCATCTAGCTTGGCGGTGTTCACCGACACCTCTACATCACCTTTGCTGCAGAACATGGTCAACGTACGTTGCTTCAGCTGTGTGAACTATTGCGGTTCATAGATACGACAACTGTGGAGGAAGTAGGGAAAGGAGGAGGCAGAGGTAAAGAAGAGGTATTTCAGCGGTCAGCAGGCTTTGCTTCTGTCATTCACAAATTGTGTTTCAGGGATGCGCAGCAAAATCGCGCCAGTCATTTCCTTGCAGAAATTTCGTGTATAATTCAAGAGGAATCTTTAGCTCGGGTGCTCCTATCTAAATACATGTAAAAGGAGAATTCGTTTTTCTCGGCAACCACTGCACCAAATTTGGCGAGGTTTACTGCATTAAAAAAGAAAAATTTTAAATCTAGTGACTGTTGGTTTCCAATTTTTGATTTATATCGTCAATTTTTTATTAAAAATTGGCAAACATCGAAAAATTTCAGAAAATGACACTATGAAGTTTACAACTCTCTAACTCAGCAAGGAAAAAATGATATCACAATTCTGTGAATTGCATCTGATAGTACATCTCAAGCGGACAAAATTGATATGTTACACATGAATCTCAAAAAAATAGTAATATGGAAATACAGCTTTTGCAGAACCCTTGCGCAAACTTAACAAATTCACGTATGATATAAAATGACATATCGAATTTGTCCGCTTTGAATGATCTAATGGATGCCATTTACAGAACCACGATGTCTATTTTTGATGCGGAGATATTTATAAACTTTCGAATTTTGAAAATCCTTTTCATAAAATTCAGGCCCTAAATCAAGATTCCGCTTCCAACAGTCACTATAACCCAACTTTCTCTTTCAAATGCAACAAATTTCATTAATGTCGGTCCAGGGGTTATCTCAGAAAAGCGTTTTTGCGTTTTACATGTGTTTGAATAGGCCGCGTCGGAGTTGGGCCTGAGCTAACGCTTCCCTTTAAGACCTGAATTGCTGCCTTTCCTATTCTTCCGTTCATACACCTTCTGCACGCCTCTTGCGAGTCCGTAATCACGGTAACCAAGGTCTTCTTGCACGTTGCGATGGCCAAGGCTATGCTCAGCTCTTTCGCTGTGCTCGAGTCCTTGGCTCGTATGGACATGACTGTCAGTTCTTTGCCCTTCTCGTCCACCACGCTGATTGCAAATCGGTCGTTTATACTGTACGCCGCTGTGTCCGTGCACGTCACGTTTTCCTCTTTATCGTTGCTTCGTTCGACTATGTATTGGGCGCTTGTATTCTCGCCTGTCTCCAATTCCCTTGTCGTACTCGGGATGCATGTTCTTGGGTATGTTACTGACGTGTCTCTGATCTCGTGCGGGATACGCTGAGGTATGTGCCTCTCATCCTCGACTTTGTAGCGCATATCCTGGAGCAGGGCCCTTCCCGTCTTTGTCAGCTTTAGTCTCTCCAGCTGGTTGACGTTGGGCGCTTGCAAGAGCTCTTCCCATATGTCGTGCACCCCCATTTTGAGTAATCTTGCTGTAGATGTGGAGGGCGACAGGCCCAGGGAAATTTCGTCGGTTTTTCTGATGAGGGTGTTGATTTTGTCTTAACTGTCCTTCATTGTCAATGTATGGGATCCCGTACCTGACGACGCTCGTGATCAACGCTTGTGTCATTCTCGTGTAGTATACTTCCTTAAGCCCGTGACTTTTGCTCGTCACCCTTTTGATCAGGTGGGCTATTAGTTGTACTGTTCCCTGAATATTTGCCAACTCTACTTCCCCGGCTCCGTCCTCTTTCTCAGGAGTCCGAGGATGCAAAGCGTCGTAACATGCGGAATCATGATGCCTCCTACCTTTACTTCCGGTTCTGTGGTATCTGCTGCAGTTGTCGGCCTCTTGTGCGATTTCTTAGCACCAAGACGTCCGACTTTTCTGGTACGCACGTCAGTCCACATGCTTCCAGGTACTTTTCCATTTTGTCAGCCGCTTCTTGCAGAGCGTCTTGCTATTTGCCTGCCGACCCTCCTGTAGCCCAGATGGTGAGGTCGTCAGCATATATTGTGTGACCAATCTCGGATGAACAATGGGTCATCCATCATTGGTACTGACACTCATGCTAACGAAACTACAAGACTAGACTCTCTTTTACATTAGCTCTGGAGACGAAATTTCTTCTTTGTCGACGTGACGGTGTACACGCACGGACGTAGAAAATTTGCCGGGGAAGCCATATATACAGCTTCGCTGTAAAAATATCTCACGAACAAAATTAAATATAGAAAATGACCTCGCGGTAAGACGTGTACATATAGAGATCCACCGAAACATTCTGATGGCATTCCAGTAGCGTGCCACAAAGCACTTAGCTTCCCAGGACATTTGAATATTTTACAACACAGCCTATGAGACGTCCACATATCCCTTACGAGTTACTCTTGGCACTCAGCATGCTCGGCCTTCAGATGACACGCCGTCGATAAAGATGGAGAACTGAGAGGCTCGGTTTAGTAGAGGTCAGTCGTTTTTGTGAGTCACCACCAGTGAAGACCAATGGTCACAAGTTCACAATCAAGGAGATATGAAGCAAATAGACAATGAAAACGATGAAGCCAAGGAAGGCACGGGGGATATTAACAGTGGTTTTAATTGAAATGTAGAAACTATCGTCGTGGTGGGTGATCATCGCGACAATTACGATACTCCCTAATGCGAAATTTGAGCGCAGCTCTATATACGTTTTCATTTCGCGATATATTGGCTGGCGTGGACAATGGGCTTCGCGAAGCACATTGCAAACGAAGCGAAGTGTGGCACCACTGCCTCGTTAATCTGAAAATCGCGAAAGCAAGCACGTGGGTGATGCGTGGGCGTGATTCACAGAAGCCGCCGCCAAAAACCTCCCAGACGACGCGCGCTGCTCTGGCGCCATCTTGTAGCCACCATCGCCGCACTACACTTTTCTTCTCACGCTTTTGTCATACCCTCCTCCGCTTTCTGCCTCATGGTTCTGCTCCATACTCCTCTCCGCTTTCCTCCTTGCACCTCTTCTCTCTAGCCGATTTTTTTCATGTCCCGCTGCCCGCCGCGTTGATTCAACTTTCGCTTTGCTAGTTCGCTTGGTTATGCCGGTAACGCCGACGTTTTCCACAGAAACTGGCGCCTAAGAGGTGCTCTCTGAAATGAAGCAGATCCAACGTGCCCTGTTGTAATCTATATGCAGTGAAGCTTACGAGGCAGTGTTCACCCGCACCTTCTCATCTGGCTCAAGGATGCCACCGAACGAGGTACTCTGCAATGCAGTGCACCTTTGAACGCGACCAAAGTTGTAGGGATTGAAAGAGGCAAGCTGGATTTATGCGCCATTTGTTTGGGGTGTCCGACGTCCTCTTGAAGGTGCAAATGCGACCGCCCAAGCGGCGCAACGCATGCTCGGCGTGAGGCGATCTCCTCCGGTGCCCTCCCTCCCGTCTCATCGCGGCTCTCCGCGCAATGACACCAAGAATTTACTCTAGATGACGTTGATCAGCGTCGCGGACCCCTTCTTTCTCAACCAGCGGCCAACGACCCGCATGCGCAGGTCAGCTTCCCCGTCTACCTGCCACTGCTGCAGGCGTAGTATGAGCCACCGCTCCTAGATGCCGCCGCCGTCCCACACCCGGGGAGACTAGGGAGCTAGGGAGACTATGGAGCATGTTTTATTATAATGTGAAGACGTCTGCACAGCGGTCGATTTCGGCGCCACTGGCCTCCTTGAAGCACTTGGGTTCAGCGAGAGCAGTGGAAAAGTAAACATGCCCGCAATAGGCATTAGTAAGAGGCGATTAGAGGATTGGTGGAAGAAAAGTAGGGAAACGAAAAAAAAAAAAAACGGAGATGTACAAAAGCACAGTTCGAAATAGGGGATCAGAAAATTTGGGTGGGGTAGTTCAGTGTTTTTTTTTTTTCTTTTTTATTGTTTAACCTAAGTAGGACATTAGGCAGTATAATAGCAATAGCTTGGTGGCGCAACTCACGGCCCCGTTCCAAAGGGGACGCTCATAACATCCATCCATCCATACGAATGTGAGCTGTTCGACAAGAAAGCACGAGCAGCAGCAGCAGCAGCAGGCGGCAGCCACAGTCAGCAGGAAAGGCGCAGGGGAAGCTTATTAACGCGATAACATTAAGGACTCCGTGTCGCAGAAAATTCGGTGTCGGCGCCAGGCGTCCCGCGTTGGCGCTCAGCGTCCGGTATCCGACGTCGCGTTGAAAAAGAGATTTTCTAACCACCCATACCCAAGCCACCCATGTGACGCAAGGAACTTATTGAAATAATTGAATTTCTCAAGCTAAAATACGTTGAAAAATGGTAAACTACGACATACACACAACCTACAGGCATGATAGCTCTCAAATTGTAATTTGTCTACGACAAAACATAATTCTGTTACGCGAAAACTCAAAGAAATCCATTCTCCATCGTTTCCACAATTCACAGACCGACCGCGGCCGCCACCATTGGCGCACGTCTGCGCGTGGGTGTCTCGGGGGCCACGGAGCGGCGCGCCCGGTTCCTTACAATACCTCCAGCTGGCGCTCGCCTCCGCCGCGTCGCGGCCTACGCAAGAGGCCGTGTTTAAGGCTCGCCTTCGTGCATAGCGTTCGCGGCCAGCGTTTCCCGGTAAACATTGCGGTTACATACGCTCCAGTTGCCGGGAATTGTGAGAAGCAGTCAGGGATCTTTGAATGCTGTCGAGTTCCACTCTTGAAGGCGAAGCTTAAGCGTCCTCCAAACTTTTAAAGCTTAGTTTTAATACGGAAAAGTGAAATGAAACTGGACGAAAAGACAACATGCCCTCGGTGGGAGCCGAACTCTCATTTTCTGCATTACGCGTTGCTACGCTTGACCGGCGGGGGCTGGTGATCTTCCGGGAAGAGACCAATGGAAAGGCGCCACCAGGTCTGTTGCGACGACTCGCTTTGAAAGGACGGACAATGCGCCGCTTCCCCAGCCGTTCGGCGCCGGGATGTCTGCTGCGGCGACAACCTGCTTTCGCGCGCGGCACTGTGTATGCTGGCGAAGGATTACCTTGGACCTCCGTTGGTGCAGCGCATCGGCTCAAAGCTCCGCCATCTCGTCAGCCAGGGCTGCGATTTGGCGTTGCAATGGGTTCCAGCGCACATCGGCCTGCTAGGGAACGAAGCCGCGGACGCTCTCGCAAAGCAGGCTCACTCCCTGCGCTTCCCCCTCGCTACCTCAGTCAGCGGCTTCGACGTGGCCAAAGCAACCATTCTGCGAACGCTCCGTGCGCAGCATCCGGACCAGCGCGTCGCCGCAGGTGCGTCACTTCGACTCCTCCCCCGCGTGGGCTTCTCCCGGGCGGACCGCTCTTTCCTGCTTCGCCTGCGCGTCGGCTGCTACAGGACGGCTGCTAGAACGCACAGGCTGCAGGGAATTGGCGACCCCGCGTGCAGCAACTGCGCCGATTTGGAGACGCTCGACCACTTGCTACTTCGCTGCCCTGCCTTAGATGTGGAGCGCACGGACTTGTGTACAGTCTATCGGCGACTGGGACTGACTTACGATACGGCGACCGCGCTGCTATTCCCTGCAGCCCACTCGTCCATCGTGAAGCACGCTCTTTCGGCACTGCTAGACTACTGTAATGCGACGCAGTTGAGAGCGCGGCTCTGAGCCCCGCACTCACATTTTTTTCCCCCTTGCCACGTTCGACCTGTCTTTCTCTCCTTCATCTTTTTCTTCCCATTCCCCCTTCCCCGTGCAGTGCTGTTGAGGTGTCCTCCTGTGAGAGACAGTTACGGCGCTGCACTCATCTCTTCCGTTTCCTTTCCTAAAATCACTTCACACACACACACACACAACCTGCTTTGTGAAGACAAGAATGAGCCGCGTCAACTGGGGGGACGGCGCCAAGATGTCTGGACGTAAAGGCGGAGCAAGTATTGTTAGTGTGTACGCCTTCACCGTCAAGGTCTGGTTGGAGCAGGGGAATTCCGGGGACGAGGTGCTTTGCGGAGACGTCTCACGCAGCTTAGAAGTCGTCAGTCAATGGACAGACGCGGCGGCCACTGACTGCAAGGTCGACTCTGGGATAAAGAGGCGCCTGCTCGGGTCAAGCACCGTGTCTGCGAGAACCCACTCACATCGGTGTGGTCAGTGCAACCTGTGTGGGTTCGGAAACCCTCCCCCTGAAAGGCAGGTCGACTACGATGGCTTTGGACGCTGCGTTTGGTCGAACGGCCGTTTTACTTCGCCTAGGGATCTAGGGAGTACACAGTGCATTTAAGGAGCCGTTGGCGGCTCCTCAGTGTGCATTCCTCTTTCAGTCATGTTAGACTGATGAACTGTAACGTTCTCCATGTAGATACTGTAAATAAATCTCATATTCCTCATTCTCGATGAGAACAAGCCTCTCCCTTCAACAACGTCCTCAGCGTGGATGAGTTGGACGACGGCATGGGCCAGCTACCTTCTATTTCATGCCCGACCCCAACCATTACAGCGTGCGATACCGTATGTGTATACTAGCTCTCGTCCAAGGAGTGTTAGCCTGCTCTAGTCAAATTGACGCCTTGAGTTAGTGTGGGAGGGCTCATTAGCCAGTTGCCTGTT